>NW_025335408.1:7463193-7679649 GCF_004798865.1 Varanus komodoensis | reverse complement strand
AATGCCTTTCCTCACCTTTGGAAGGCACTCACAAAGCCTGGTAGATGCTTACAGACCCTGCTGCTGAAGCTCCCTATTAAGCTGGGCCTTCTCTCATTCTCCCTTCCCTCATTTCCCAGGAACACAGCTGGCGTGCTCTCCTGGCAGCTTCTGAAACAGAGAGAGGAACTATCTAAAATCCATGGCAAGGGGCATTGCTCTTTGTTTTTTTCACTCAGAACCAGGAATGCACAACGTCTCCAAATAACTAGTTCTCTGACTAAGGGGAAGTCTGTAAGCATTGCTTTTGCTTGATTATTGATAATCTGCACCCATATTTCATCCTTATCTGTATTCAGTAAACAGCATATAATCTTGACACTGGTAGCGTTTCTTCCTAAGTAATATCTAACCTAAAGTGGAATTTTGGCTGGAACAGGCCTGATAGTTGATTCATTTCAGTTTGCTATTTATTATATTTATACCCTGCCTTTTTTCCTTCCAAGGAATGCAAAGCAGCTTACGTAATTTTCCTCCTACTGCTGCTCTCAATCTTATCCTCACAGCAGCAACCCTGTGAGGTAGGTTGGACTGAGAGTCTGTCACTTGCCCAACGTCACCCAGTGAGATCCATGGCCAAGTGGGGACTAGAACCCAAATCTCCTGAGTCCTAGTTAAACACTGTAAGTATTGTATCACACTGGCTCTCTGCATGCACAACATCCTAAGGAAAGACATCAGTCAGGGATGATCCAGGAAGAGGGTTGGAAAGACAATAATGAGGGGAGGAGAAACAAAGGGTACAGTCGATGGCTTTGGAGACTAGAGGAAAAATGCTGAGATGGCCTCTGAGTGGTCTGCCAAGACAAAAGGCCCTGCAGACATAGGAACTTAATGTGTACAAAGTAAATAATAATAATAACCACCTTACCATGAGGACAGGCTCCAGGAGAATGGGGTACGAGGTTGGACAGAAATACAAGAACCACTGTGTTCTCTTACAACAGGGGTGATGAATCTTGGGCTCCATGGGCAAATCTGGTCCTCCTGGGCCAACTACAATCCTGTACAATTCCCCCAATAGCTACACCTCATTCCCCAACCCCTTTCCTTGGAGTGCTGATTGTTTAGTAGTTTTCTAGTTCTTGTTAGTTTGTTTATGTGCATCCCCCGCTTCCCACCATTCCAAAAAGTAGAATTGTCTCTTGTAAAGCTTAGTTAGTAGCAGGAAGAGTTTGAAGCTCCAGTATGCTGCTATTTTTTAGCCATTCCACTACTGGAATGCAGCCTCCAAGAGTTTCTCCAAAACAGAATTGGGTTCCAGGGTGAAAACTGTTCCCCATACCTGGCTTAGAAGTAATTGCACCATGACTGACAATACAGTCTGCTTGGAAGCTATGGCACAATAGCCATGTGTATACAGAAGTAAGCCCCACTAAGTTGAAGGAGATTTATTTCCAGGTAAGTGTGTGTTGCTCGGGAATGTAGCCTAAGATTTCCTGGACTCACTGGGACTTTCCTTTTGAGAAGAAATGCAAAGGATTGCACCGCCTAGCAGGCACAAAGCCCTAATTAATCATCACCTTCATATTTTTCACACTACCTTTTTGCTCAAGCACCAAGAGTGGACTGCACACTGCATGGATTTCCTTTACCTTATTCTCTGTGCTATAATTCATGTTCCCTGCAACTATTACAGCTTATTCGGGAAGGGTTTTCTTATACCATACAATACATTGCACATAAGTCAAAACAATTTTCAATTTAATTTGCAGTTCCCATATGAAAACTGCAAGTATTTGCTTATTGAGCTCTCTATAAATGGAGAAATAAAGTATATGTTGAGGCTATACAGTTGGCTGCTGGGATTCTGAAGATTGTTTATAGAGCATTTTTCAGTCTACATGGGACTATATAGGAATATTGACTAGGATAACATATTGTCTGATACAGACAGGATAAAGTTTTGGGCATGCTGTCTCCAAAGAGATAAATGATTGAACAGTTCATGGAGCATATAGTGAACACCTGATTATCATCATCATCATCATCATCATCATCATCATCATCAAGCTTAAATTAAGTTCTTGGAACTTCCTATTTTGTTTCAATAGTGAAATGATTTTGGGGAACATTTGCCCATCAAGCCCTATTGAGAAGTTGGTCCTCATATGATTCATAAGTGGTGAACTGCTGAGGGTAAAATTCTGCCCATGTGGGTTCCCTCTCTCACCTCACCCTACCCTTGTCCCTAGAATTCAACAAGTGACACCAGTGTCAGTGTTAGAGACAGCAGCAACGACCTAAAGGAAAATATGATGGACTTCCAAAAAGCATTTATTCTAAATGCATTAGTTAACAAGCAGACTGATCCTATGGTCTCTAGGTGAGCTTGTCCTGAATACTTCAACAACTTTATTAATAATTTGGATGAAGAGATGGGGAAATGCTTATCAGATAATTTGCAGATGACCCAAAATTGGGTGGGATAGCTAACACTATTGGAAGACAGAAACCAAATTGAAAATGAAAATTGGGCAAAAAATAAGAAAATGAAATTCAGTTGATCATGAGCTGAATATGAATCAGCAGTCTGATGTGGTTGCAAAGAAGAAAAACATAATTTTTGTTTTTATATTTGGAAGTATAGTTTGCAAATTGGGGGAAATTAATAGTTCTTCTCAGACCTCATCTCACAGACTGTGCTCATTCTGAAACCACACTTTGAGAAGGATTCAGATTAACTGGTAAGAGTTCAGAGAAGGGCAACAAAGATGTTCAGGGGACTGGGAACTAAATCCTACAAGGAAAGATAAAGAAATTTAGGTTTAGCCTTGAGAGCATGTTTAGCCTTGAGAGGAGAAGACTGAGGGGAAATGTGGTAGAACTTTTCAAGTACTTATTGTCACAAAGAAGATTGACGTGATCTGTTTTCTGTCACCCAAGACTTTTGGGCATGAAATAAAAGCCTTCAGGTACTGGAAGACAGATTTTTGGTGAACATCAGGAAAAGCTTCTTAAGAGTCAGAGCGGTCAGACTCTGGAACCTGCTATCCAGGGTGGTGAGCTCTCAGTTGCTGAAGGTATTCAAGCAAAGATTGAATGGCCAGATGTCAGAGATGTTTTAAAATAGATTTAAAATTGATTCCTGCACTTAGTCAGTTGAACCCAATGACCTAAATGGCCCCATCCAGCTCTGTGCTTCTATGAAAGGAAATAAGAACTTTCAACAAAACACCACCAAGAAATCTCAAAACAACGGAGTGAAAAATTCATTTCCACTGTCAAAAGATGCAGGGAAGGGAAGGGAAGGGCAATTAACATCATCATCATCATCGTTGTCATGACCTGTAGGCTTGGATAAAAAGCATAGGCATGATTCAAACAACATCATTTGATATTATCATTTCTTTGCTTAAGTGGCTCCTTTCTTTTGCAAGCAAAAAAAAAAAAGAAAATGGCTCTTACAAACTTATATATATATACATGCCCAGATTCTAATATCATCATTTGGGCATCATTCACCAGGAGCCACCTCTGAAGGATATAAAGAAGGTGGCAACTAGGAGAAGAGTAATTTCAGTTGTGGTGCCCCATTTATGGAACTGGTTCCCCAGGAAGGTGAACTTGGCATCAACCTTTTTTGCTTTTAGGGACCAGCCTAAGACCTTTGTATTTTTCAGCAACTTTAATTATTGGATTTTATTATTATTTTACACTTCATGAAGGCACTGTGGATTATTTGGGATTACTTGGTTTTACTGACTATCCTTTACTGACTATCCTTTTACCTGAAGCAGGAAAGGAGGAAGTAAAGAAGACTGCCATTTCATTCATTTCAGTTGTTTATTTATTTTGCTTATTTGTCAACAAGCATTATGGTCTTTTTATCTTATTGCTATGGATGCTAACTTTATGGACTGTCATTATAAAGTGTTATTTATTGTTATTATGTTTGCTGCTATTTTTTAAATTGTAAACTGTCCTGAGAGCCTTTAGGCTAATTTGGTTCAGTATAGAAATGCTTTAAATAATATATAAATAAAATAGACATGAAGGGAATGAGCATCAAAATATGGTATAAGCTGCCAGAGCAGCTGCAAGCAGCTGGATTCTTTTCCCCAGGGTAAGCATGGCAGCAAGAATGGCATCAACATAACTCAGTTTTTATTTAAAGGGCTTTAAACAAAAATCTGCCTAAATGTTTGCAAAACTGCTTTCTCTGAAAATTACTTTTACTTCATGCAAAGTACATTGTGAAAAGGATGGCTTGCAAAACAGCAGGACCTTTTTATCCTTTCTAATTGTAAGGCTCCTACTAAAGAAATAAAAAGGCCAGGTTCACATGACATGGCCAGGGCAAAGCATGTTCTTCTCAGCTTCCTCTAGAGGAGACCAAGCAAAACATGCCTGGAACATCTGGATAATTCCGCTGAGTTTTAAACACAAGAACGTTGTGGCACCACTTAGATAATTTTTATATCAATTTTCACTGCTTTTAACTTACTAACTTAAATTTTATTGTTGTTGATTATGTATATGTTATTTGTCTTGTGTATTTTAATTGTATTTTTTAACATTTATATTACCTATTGGTAATTTTATTGTAATGGCTGCCCAGAGAATGTAATGCTAATGGTCAGCTTTAAACAAATTTAATCAAATTTAAACAAATAAACAAGCAAATGAATAAATAAATTGGCAATAACAGTGGATGGGAAAGTGTGTTCTGCTTAACCTCCATTAGAGGAGGATCATTCTGCCCCCCCAGCCAGTCACCATGTCCAGTCAATGACAGCAGCAGATGGGTGGGGGGGGGGTGCATCTTCTGGGCTTCTTCTAGAAGAGCCTGATGAGAACACAACTCATCCCATGCCAGTGCAGCCATAGTAGTGCAGGGAGCCTCTGACAGCAGCCCCCAAGCACTGCTTGGGCACCTGGGCATGACTGTCATTGGCCAGAGTGACAAACCTTCTCTGCAGGTTTGTTCTCCTCTCATGGGCTTAAGGTATCACCTGGTTATAAACCCAGGAGTAGCTTATAAGCAGCTGGGCTTGCTTGTAATCCACCCTGAATAATCCACAGTGGGTTGGACAACACTCTAAACTACCCTGGTTTATAATACCAGGTGGCTTAGTATATCATGTGAAAGCTATCTCATGGAGAGGGGGGGAGGGAGGAAATAGTAAAATGTGAATACTAAATCTGTCTGGTGCCATCTGTAAAAAGCAATATTTTATGGCCCTTGTGACTCCAGGATCTATGTCATTCAGAGCCACACAAGGAATCACTGTTATGGTTGCTGACATATTGATAGGCCTTATACGTGCTACAAACATAGTTCAATTTTATCACAGCTTAACCGGTTCTTTGAAGAATACTAACAATTGTAGTTTGCTTACTTGAAAAGAGTTACCTGTTTCAGGGAATGAACATAACTATTAAAGAAAGACACTGTGTCATGTTTCATAGGTGGTGAAGGTGGGAGATTTGCAGCACAAAATATATTCATAATTAAATTGCACAGTAGTAGAGTTACCTGCCATAGCAGAGTGTTTGAGGTGATGGTGGTAGTGGTGGTTGTTTTAAATTTCTCATGCAATCAATGATATAGGTTCTTTTTTGGTCTGAAATATAAAGGTAGACACTACTCTAAATGGCACTATTAAATCAGTTGAAATCTGATATGTGTGTCCACCTTCTGGCAGACTGCAAAGAAGACTAGGGGAACAGAGCAAGAATTCAAGCAAGGAATCAAAACCATGGACAGCTCCAAGTGAAGCTTGGCAGAGTTTCAGCTGAATACAAATTGATAACAAAGAGCAGGAGGCTAGGATGTTGCTCCAGCAAAGGTATGAAGCCAACAGGAGATTTAAATAGGATGCAGGCACATCATGATTGCTTGCTTTGCCCTCACTGAGGGAGCCATCAGTGTCCATGTTTACCATTCTGGTAGGAAGTTTGAGCTAAAATGACTTCAGTTGTGCCAATGGTTTGGAAGTAGAGTCTTCAGAGGAAGACAAAAAATTGTCCACAGCCCATATACAAAGTGGCAAGACTCTCTCTTTGCATAACAAACTAGTGTCTTCTGGAATTTATTACAAGAATAATTCTCACACCCAATCTTCCTTCCACTTGGTATCTCCTGCTTGTAGGGGGTTACAGGAGGTGAAGGGCATGACTATAAAGACACAGAGCAGGAAAGGACTAAAAGCCCATCCAGGTCTTCCCTCCCACAAGAAGGATGATCAGTCCACCAACCATCCTTCTCCAGCCCAGTATATTTACAATACAGACTCCACAGTACACCTTAAGCAGAGGCACAGGAACCATGATAGGTGTGTGTGTGTGGTAAATTGGGGACAGCTAATGGTTCACACATGGTCTGCCTGCTTAGGCTTCACTTTCTTGCAGTCTCTGCATTCATGACTGTTCTTCTCACACATCCAAAGCTTGCCAGTAGTGAGGGGAAGACAACCTTTTTTGTCAAGGGTCATTTTGGCTGCAAGCTAAGCTCCTTCTGCAGCCTAGGCTTGGGTCCTGACCTTGGGTACTGAGCAGATTATGTAGTTTGTCAGTTTTGCAGCTACATTTCAAATGTATTTTAACAAAAGAGTCATTATACTTAGCTGGTCCATCACAGCAAGATTGCATGGATTTTCCAGCCTCGGATCCAGGAATCAGAACAATCCTGCAGTTGTCTAAATACTGATAGGTCAATAGGTTGAAAGAACATGACTGGCCCAAGGTTACTTAGCAAACTCTGTAGTGTGCTTCATTCAGGGCTGAGAATAGATTTGACCCTTAGTTTCTCCAGCCCAAGGCCAACACTCTGGCCCCCAACCAGATTAACTATTATATCTTCCACCAGTCATTTAGTGCAAGTGTGGTAGAGTAGTTAGAGTGTTGGTCCAGGATTCAGGACAGCCCAGTTCCAGCCTCCACTCAACCTTGAGTTCACTGGTGACATTGGCCAGCCACTGGGTCTCAGCCTAGTCTGCCTCACAGGATTGTTATGATGAAGAAATGGAGATGAGGAGGAAGATTATGTAAATGGCCTTGGGTTCGTTACAAGAGGGAAAAAAGCAAGATATAGTAACCAAACATGAACTAAACAAATTCTGAGGCCAGAGGGCAATTTCTAGAAAAATAGGGCTGTGGCAGTCTATACAGCACCAAAAGTCTCTGGCATGAATAGTGCAATCTGGGTAACAGCATGTTTTTTTCTCATGGAGAAGATTGGGCTTGTGGTCTTTGTCAAGCTAGATTTTCCCTGGGTTGGTCAGCAGTAACAAACTCCCAAGACTTGCAAACTCATTTGGGAAGAACAAACAACAACTTCTGTTAGCAGAACATGCACCAGAAAAATGAACACCTTCACAGACCTGCAAAGTTCACATTTTTGCAAACATAGTAAGGCAGGCCAAGGCAGTAACACTAGTTGACAGATCCCCACCCATTGACCATGTGACTTTAGTAGTAAAAGTAGGTTACTCCAAACTAACAAGAAGTTGCAAAATAAGGTCATTTGTTGCCATCTGTCCAGTAAGAACAGACACCAACAGAATGCTTTATAGGCTCAGAAGAATCATCATGATAAATTAATATTAACTGGGAATATAGCCAAGTCAGTGACCTAGAGTTTAAAGGTCCCATATTCCATTTACAAATCCCACAAGTTGTCTAGTTGGAGCTGAACCCAGCTGTTGGTCTGAAGTTGACAGGTAAGAGTTCTCTACTTGTTATTAATAGATGAGGCTTCTACCCAGATTAAGAGTACAATAAAAATACCTCCTAAAAGCTCCAGCTGCTATGGAGCAAACAGATACACAGAAGAGGCCAGGGTGATGGGGATATAATCACCCAATGGAGCTACAGCATTAAATAAATATTACTAATTAAGGCAATTGGTCTGCATATTATGTGCACAAACAGTGGAGATGTGTGAGAAATTTGTTCAGATCACAGTGCAATACAACTTGCTAAATCAGCACTTCCCAAACTTAAACACATTCTTGAAAACAGTTTGCTATCAAACTAAATACATCTTCAAAATGTGTGATTCACCTCGGATTGTGTTCATTTCAAAAATCTTGTATGCAATGAGGACATTTTATGAAATGTACAGCTGCAAAAAGCATGTACAGAAATGTATACATTTTGAAAACCTGGAAGTAACCCATTTGGAAAACGAGATTAAGTTGGTTTGGCATGACTTATTCTGAAGAAATCTGTTTGGGTTCTGCTCATCACTATATTTTCTTCAAGGTGCATATAGACTGATTTTTTTAATGATTTGCTCCAGTAATTTCCCAGGGATTGAAGTTAGGCTGACTTCTACACCATATAGTTCCCCAATACATCCTTCCCCCCTTTCTTGTAGATGGGGACCACATCAGCTCTCCTCCATTCATCTGGTACTTCCCCTATTCTCCAAGATTTCTCAGATATTGTATATAGTGGCTGAGGGAGCTCTTGTGCCACTTCCTTTAATATAAGTTGTTCTCTGACAGTTTAAATGTCTTATTGTTATTTCATTACATCTCTTGTTAATCAGAACTGTATTTTTACTTTCCTGATGGATTAGGTGTCCCTATTAAATATCAGGCACTTTTGGCTATCTTAAACCTCTGCTACATTGGGCCTGAATACGTTTACTTTGCAGATTCCTGTGCTCCTTTGAAGCGGTCCACCAGTTCATTTTATTTTTCCTAGGGGCAAAGTGGCTGACAATAGCATTTTCTAATTTAAACATGTCTGCTAGCTCAAATCACAGGGAACAAATTTTTGCCAATCTGCAGCTTGTGAAAATGCTTACCGAACTATGAAACACAAAGGTCAAGTTGGCATTAGCAGGGGCCTGGGACTGATGCATTGGCTAAACTCTGTTTTCTAGTAAATTCTGTTGAACTTTCTGGCTTTTCTAGCTGTGAGTCTTCTTCTGAACATGGGTTTTCCCCCCTTCATTTTCTGTCTTGCAAGGTCCCAAAGATTTTGGAAAAAAATAGCAATGCTAAGATATGGATATGAGTGCAATGGTGGCTTTTGCTTTAGGGTCTGAGAGAAGGAACTTAGATGGCACAGCCAGTCACTGTAGAGTAAACAAATCCTGCAATGAGCCGTACCTGGTCAGGGTGGTTTATTGGGTATGAACTGACTAATCCCTTTTTAAGCTATCCAAATTGGTGGCCATCATTGAATCTTCTCTCAGCTTCAGTGAATGCATTTTTATCACCCAAAAACTCTCTATGGGGTTCACAAAACAAATTTTAACACCATGAAATACAATAACAGAACATAGAAATATTTAAAAGTTTAAAGCAGAACAAAAAATAGTAGAACAGCAATGGAAAAGCCAGGAGTAGTGCAAAGATTAAAACAGACTAACACATTCGCTACTCCTCTTAAAAGCACACACATACACACACAAATGGCCTATTTCAGTACCATGAGGAAGACAGAAAAATGTCTCCCTGTTCTCCTGTATAATTTTGTGCACCTCTATAATGTATTTCCTTATCCACCCTTTTTCTAAGCTGAACAATCCCAGATGTTGCAACCTTTCGTCACAGGTGTTGCTCAAGCTTCCTGATTATTTCAGTTGCCCTTTTCTGCACTTTTTCCAACTCTACATTATCAGTAGCCCAATGCCTTTTGATTGGGAGGACTGGAGGAGCCGTTTATTTGCAGCAACCCTTTGCCAATTTGTTTTGCTGATCTGTGTAAATATGAGTAAACATGTACTATTGCTGCGGTGAGTCTTTGCCTTCATTCCTCAACATATTCCAGAAGATTCCAGCATTTTGACTTATAGCACATATACCTGATGAACTCTGAAAATGTTCAAAAAAAGTCCTCTTGCATGCTTTCTACTTTCCACCCTGCTATGTAGAGCAAAAGGCAAGTCTTCCTGAATCACTGGTTAAGTCAGATTTCCCCCAGATCCCTTTCTAAACATTGGGCATTCTCTAGTCCTCTGGTACAAAGGCTAATCATATGGACATGTTACAATTTTTGTTCTATTATCAGCAATTTCATAGCTAATATGGGTACCATCTGGGCCTTATATTTTATTAACTTCCAATTTGTCAATAGGATGGAACATTATATTTTGACATGATTATTTGCCTTAGTTCCTCAGATTCCTTTCCTGAAATCAGCAGCTCTGGAACAAGTTTCTCTTCTATATTTCCACAGTGGAAACAGATGAAAATAATTCATTCAGCTTCTCTGCAACCTCCTTATCCTCCTTTACAATTCCGTTAAATCTATTGTTGCCCAACAGCCTGCTTCTGATTTATTTAAACATTCTTTATTATTGTCTTTGAGGTAGCTAGCTATTTGCTCTTCAAAATGCCTTTCATGAGATGTAGCCACAACTGAGTTGTGAAACTATCCTGAGGGGAGAGCTCTCATTTTAGCTTCTGCTACCAGGTAAGAGAATTTTGTTCAGGAAGACTTTTAATTAATGTTGATACTTTGAGTTGATTCAGCTGCTTAAGTTATCTGCCATGCAGTTTCTGGGATTGTTTTTTTTTTTGTTTGGTAATTACTATTTTACTGATGAACTTTTTTAACAAGATACTAGCCAAAGTAGCACTCAAGGTAGCAAGTGGAAAGCAGGAGTAGAAATAATTCCAATATGCAAAGAATAAATAAGCTATCTGTATTTTCCAGGAGCAGTCCCTGCATTCCCGTATGTATTCCTGCTGATATCCCTAATTTCTCTAGATTTGGAAAAAATGTTATGTTTATCAGGTTTCAGCACATACATACTAATTCAGTCACATCAATGGTAAAGTGCCACATCAAGAATATCAATTAATTTCCTGCTCATGAAAGCTATTTTGTAGTGTTGATAATGGATTGTACAACTGTTTGAAACTTCCCATGCGTCTTTATTCTAAACTAATTACAGGTCGGAGCCAAACCTGCACTTCAACTTTTATCAGACAGTTAGGTGAGCCAGTGTGTAATAGGATAGCAACATTGAATGGAGACTTGGGAAAACAAAGTTCTAGTTCCCACTTGGCCATGAAGCACACTGAAAGCACAATCTTAGACTCACTCAGAAACTCAGAAATGTTGAAGTCAGGACTCTGAATTCAGAGAACTTTCCCTCTGTTCTGAACCAGAGCAGCACAAAAAGAAGCTCACTGGGGACAATTTCACAGTCGCAACAGTTTTGTGTGCAGGAAGGAGAAGCACAGGATCGACACAATATGAAGCATCCTGATGGTGCTTTAGCCTCATCTCCTGATACTCTGAGGACACACAGATGGTTGAAATCAGCTGAGTAAATTTCATGATGTAATATTCATTTTAATCTTCATATTATATAGCCTAAACATACATATGACTTTTCAAGCGCATTTATTCTGAGTTCAGTGACACATTCAGTTTCCAAAGGTATACCTAACAGCATAACCATGTGTGTATGTGTACACATATACACATGCAGGTGGATCCTATGTATATTGCTTCACAGATAAGTCTCCCTGAGTTCAATGAGTATGCACAAGACATTACTAGTATATGCAGAATGAGTGTCTTAGCTTAGTCATAATTCCATAAATCCTAGTCACACAAGGATTTGATTTAAAAACTAGCATGTGGTGCAATTCATTTGCCTATTGTTTCATGATCTAACTTGTTGGGATCTGCCCTTGGTTTATGCAGATTGCACAAATATTTATAAGTTTAAATGTTTTAAATCTCCATTTTTGATCATGTCAGCTTCTTTAGATTAGCCGTACAAACAGTTCGTACCCTGCTGTCATTTCCTGATGTCAGTGTACTCTCCTCAGCATGCTGAGCTTAAACTGACTAGTAAGCAAGATTATACATAGTAAGTGCTGACAGAATCATGAATCCATGTGAAATATATGGACGATTTTGAGTGGCATCACAACTGAAGAGGCAGTTGGACCAGCTGGATGTTTTGACAACAGTTGTTAAATGAAAAAAGAAAATGGTATGCCAGCAAAAGGCTGGCACAAAAGAAATTCCAGCTGAAAATCAATAATAGCTATGGCAGAAAGAAACTTTAAGGGGAGTAAGTCAGTAGACACAGGAAAAATAGAATGGAGGATCGGCATTGTTGGAGCTGGATAAGTTCTCTGCAGGTGTAATCCTATGGATGTTTATGTAGAAAGAAAGGAGTTCTTCAGTTCCCAGCATTCCCCATCCAGCCAGGGAATCAGCACCTGTTACTATAATAAATTGCTCAAACTTAAAATCTGGGAGAGTCAAGGCAGAGCTTAGTCAGAAATAGCCTCTTCACAGCTTCCTTTCAAATTGCAGGGACTGTTCCACTCCAAAAGAAGCCTTCACAAGCCAATTGTTCAGTCTTTCTCTGACAGATTGAATCCATTAAGATGTGGTGACTTACTGAAGCCATTCAGTATGCAGGCAGGAATTATAAACAAGGCACTTTATTAAGCCTGTTACAGATCCACCAAATTCTGTGATTCATTTGATCTGTCTCTGCCCTCATATTTTTGCAAGTTTCTTCCTAGCATCTGTTCCCTCAATCCAAGTCTTCCTGTCACTAAGTAACTCTCCTGTTCAGTAACTCAACTCTCCCACCTGGTTCCATAGATACTAATGACTCCAGAGCACTCACCTCTCCAAGCTTCTTACTCATATCCTTGAGAAAACAGAACAGAACTCAGATACACCAAGCATAATATCTGTAGCGTTGTAGGCTCAAAATCAGAATAAATGCAAGCAATTTTATCTGCAAAGTCTTTAGAGTATGCCTCTCTGACAGTTCTTCTAATCACACTGCAGGGCCAGATATAAAAGGGTTCTTACCAGCTGAAAAGGCTCCATTCTGTGCCACTGCACAAATGCAATATTGGGGCTAATGTAAATTTTGCAATGTAAGGTAATCTTTACAACAGCATTGTAAACTGGCATATTATCATACTGCAAATAATGGATTGAGGCTGACATGGCAATCCTATTCCCTCACCTGGAAGTATTCCCCATTGAACTCAATGGAATTTATATCTGAGTAGACATTACACTGTCCATGGAGTTTTCATAGCAAAGATACTGGAGTGGGTTGCCATTTCCTTCTCCATTCCCCATGGACAGTACCAAAAGGCAAAAAGATATGACACTGGAAGATGAGCCCCTCAGGTCGGAAGGTGTCCAATATGCTACTGGGGAAGAGCAGAGGGCTAGTACTAGTAGCGCCAGAAAGAATGAAGCGACTGGGTCAAAGCCAAAAGAACACTCAGTTGCAGGTGTATCTGGTGGTGAAAGGAGAGTCCGATGCTGCAAAGATCTATACTCCATAGGAACCTGGAATGTAAGATCCATGAATCAAGACAAGCTGGATGTTGTCAAACAAGAGATGACAAGACTGAACATCGACATCTTAGGAATCAGTGAACTAAAATGGACAGGAATGGGGGAATTTAATTCAGATGACCATCAGGTATACTACTGTGGGCAAGAATCCCTCAGAAGAAATGGAGTAGCCTTCATAGTCAATAAAAGAGTAGGAAAAGCAGTACTGGATACAATCTCCAAAATGACAGACTGATCTCAGTTCGAATCCAAGGCAAACCATTCAACATCACAGTAGTCCAAGTCTATACCCCAGCCACTGGTGCTGAAGAGGATGAAGTTGACCAGTTCTATGAAGACCTACAACACCAAAAATGATGTCCTTATCATCATGGGGGATTGGAATGCTAAAGTAGGAAGCCAAAAGATAACTGGAATAACAGGCAAGTTTGGCCTTGGAGTACAAAATGAAGCAGGGCACAAGCTGGTAGAATTTTGTCAAGAGAATACGATGGTCATAGCAAACACTCTTTTCCAACAACCCAAGAGACATGAGTCTACACATGGACATCACCAGACGGTCAACACAGAAATCAGATTGACTATGTGCTCTGCAGCCAAAGATGGAGAAGCTCTATACAGTCAGTAAAAACTAGACCAGGAGCTAGCTGACTGTGGCTCAGATCATGAGCTTCTCATTGCAAAATTTAGGCTTAAATTGAAGAAAGTAGGGAAAAGCACCAGGCCACTCAGGTATGACCTAAATCATATTCCTGATGAATATACAGTAGAGGTGACAAACAGATTTAAGGAATTAGATCTGATAGACAGAATGCCTGAAGAACTACGGACAGAGATTCCCAACATTGTACAAGAGGTAGCAACTAAAACCATCCCAACGAAAAAGAAATGCAAGAAAGCAAAATGGCTGTCTGAGGAAGCTTTACAAATAGCTGAGGAAAGAAGGGAAGTGAAAGGCAAGGGAGAAAGAGAAAGATACACCCAATTGAATGCAGAATTCCAGAGAATAGCTAGAAGAGATAAGAATGCCTTCTTCAATGAACAGTGCAAAGAAATAGAAGAAAACAATAGAATAGGGAGGACCAGAGATCTCTTCAAGAAAATTGGAGATATGAAGGGAACATTTCATGCAAAGATGGGCGTGATAAAGGACCAAAATGGCAGGGACCTAACAGAGGCAGAAAAGATTAAGAAGAGGTGGAAAGATTACACGGAAGAACTATACAAGAAAGAGCTTAACATCCCTGATAAGCACGATGGGGTGGTCACTGACCTCGAGCCAGACATCCTGGAACGTGAAGTCAAATGGGCCTTAGGAAGTCTGAGCTAGTGGAGGTGACAGTATTCCAGCTGAGCTATTCAAAATCTTAAAAGACAATGCACTAAAAGCGCTACACTCAATATGCCAGCAAATTTGGAAAACTCAACAGTGGCCACAGGATTGGAAAAGGTCAGTTTACATTCCGATTCCAAAGAAGGGCAATGCCAAGGAATGTTCAAACTACTGCACCATTGCACTCATTTCACATGCTAGCAAAGTTATGCTCAAAATCAGACAAGCTAGGCTCCAGCAGTATGTGGATCGAGAACTACCAGAAGTACAGGCAGGATTTCGAAGAGGGAGAGGAACTAGAGATCAAATTGCCAACATACGCTGGATCATGGAGAAAACTAGGGAGTTCCAGGAAAACATCTGCTTCATTGACTATGCTAAAGCCTTTGATTGTGTGGATCACAACAAATTGTGGCAAGTTCTTAAAGAGATGGGAGTACCAGACCATCTTATTTGTCTCTTGAGAAACCTATATGCAGGTCAAGAAGCAACAGTGAGAACTGGACACAGAACCACTGATTGGTTCAAAATTGAGAAACGAGTTTGGCAAGGCTGTATACTGTCGCCCTGCCTATTTAACTTATATGCAGAGCACATCATGAGAAAGGTAGGGCTAGATGAATCATCAGTTGGAATTAAGATTGCTGGGAGAAATATCAACAACCTCAGATATGCAGATGATACCACTCTAATGGCAGAAAGTGAAGAGGAACTAAAGAGCCTCTTGATGCGGATGAAGGAGGAGATCACAAAAGTTGGCTTGAAACTCAACATTAAGAAAACTAAGATCATGGCATCCGGTCCTCTCACTTCCTGGCAAATAGATGGGGAAGAAATGGAGGTAGTGACAGATTTTATTTTTCTGGGCTCCAAGATCACCGCAGACAGTGACTGCAGCCAAGAAATTAAAAGAGGCTTGCTCCTGGGGAGGAAAGCTATGGCAAATCTAGACAGCATACTAAAAAGCAGAGACATCACCCTGCCAACAAAAGTGCGTATAGTCAAGGCTATGGTTTTCCCAGTTGCAATGTATGGCTGTGAAAGCTGGACCATAAGGAAGGCTGAGTGCCAAAGGACTAAGGCCTTTGAATTGTGGTGCTGGAGGAGATTCCTGCGAGTCCCTTGGACCGCAAGGCGATCAAACCAGTCAGTCCTAGAGGAGATCAACCCTGATTGCTCTTTAGAAGGCCAGATGCTGAAGATGAAACTCAAATACTTTGGCCACCTAATGAGAAGGAAAAACTCCCTGGAGAAGAGCCTAATGCTGGGAACAATAGATGACAAAAGAAGGGGACAGCAGAGAATGAGGTGGCTAGATGGGGTCACTGAAGCAGTTGGTGTGAGCTTGGGTGGACTCTGGGGGATAGCGGAAGAGATGAAGGCCTGGAGGAATGTTGTCCACGGGGTTGCGATGGGTCAGACACGACTTCACAACTAACAACAACAAGAAGAAGACATTACACTGTGAATGAGTTATTCAAAGAGGTACGATATTAGGAAGAACTTTCTAGTTCACTGTTCAGATGTTTAGCCACTGGACTATGCTACTAACTACAAAAAAAGTTGAGAAAATCTAGTAGTACATAAATGGACAATGCACTAAATACAGTAGTATGCAAACACTGCTCTAAATGCAGATTTGAAATGATGTTCTTGTTAAATATATGGAGAACAACATCCAACCAGACACAACTGAGACACCTAATAATCCAGATTACCAGTGTTTTTTCCCCTTCTGGCAGGACACCTGTGATTTTAAAGGCAGATGGACTAGTCAGGAATATAACAGGTGAATTACAGAATGGTGCACATGTTGGCTTTCTGATATTCATGGAGCTGTAAAGACCTTAGAATCCTGCCTGTAAAAGGTGCCAAACATATCTTCCTTAGTTTGTCTTTCAAAACACACAAGGGTTGCCCATTTTATTGTTTTTATTTTCTATAGTTTCCTGTAGCCAAAACTGTGCAGTTCACAATTAAAACCATAACATACAGCACAATAAAAATATAGTGTGTTGAAAACTACAGTATAAAATATAAATAAAACTTAACAACCCCACAAAGATTTAAAATACAATAATGTTTATTCATATTATTGCTCTTGCACATTTAACAAAGACAGAAAATTAGTATGGGGAAAAACCTGGCACATGAAGCTTTTCCTTTCACTTTACCCACATGCCCAGAGTGACTTTACTTTCCACAGGGACAAGGTGTGAGAAAGAAGAGATGCATGACAATCTAATAGGACAGTAATGGGATTGCTCTTCTTCACTTGTCATGAGGTAATTTAGCCTACAGTATTATCTTTCAGATATAAATGAGCATAACAGAAAGAAAAAACCAAAAGTACTCCAAAAATAAGAGAATTGACAAATCACAGTCTAATATAGTATTTGCATGTAAACCTCCCCACCCACAAGTCCATGCTGTCTAAATCTTTGGCTTTGTGGGCCAACTCACTGATGGAATAAATGGGTCATTTAGTCCAGGTGTCCCAGTTGCTATACAACCATGTGCTTTGAGTATGTAACCATGCTATCTGTTTAGCTCAGTAAAAAGGTATTGTCCAATCTTTCCTGGCCTTTTCCAGTTCATCAGACTGACAAAACCAGCTAATGGAATAAGTGAAAGCAAGAGTAAGTATGAATATAACTTTGACCCCAACTTCAGCTCACTTTGAGGCTTTCAGATATACTAAAAGCACAATTCCACTCAGAGTAACTTAAAAAGATAGAAAGCAGTATACAAAAGGGATCCTTAAGTAATTCAAAGCATTCTGAAAAAAGGCCTGCATCAATAAAATGATTATCATCTGGTGTTGAAAAAAATAAAAAAGTTGGCATCAAACCAGCCTATTGGATGAGAGAATGCTGGAGGTGAAAGGCTGCCACTGAAAAGGCCCTGGATAGTACCTGCCTTTCCTTAGCAGGTGAAGGCATGAAGAGCTTCTGATGTGGAATACTTCCTGTAGAAGTAAGTGCCTCTTACATAGCAGAGCAAATACATATATCTTTCACACTGGGAATAGGGTTAGGGTTTGCTTTGGTTAGCTTGCCTCTTTTTCTCCTAACAGTTACATGTTTGATGAACTGAGTCTAGAGTAATTCTTTTAAATAGTGGATCTGCTAAAGTTGATAAAACTTGAAGCTTATTTCCCAGAAACTTGTTAATGGACAGCAGGTGTGGTTAGTGGTTCAGAGCAAGGGACTGGGACTCAGGCAATCTTGCTGCTCAGCCATAGAGTCAGCTGGGTAATTGTGAGCCAGATCCAGACTCTCAGCCCAACCTACCTCAGAGGGTTCTTGCGGTGGAGATAATTGGGAGCAGGAGGGGAAGAATACTATGGACTAATAGTTTTGTAACATTTAGTCATTTTGTAGCACTTCTGTGTTCTGCAGCTTGATAGACAGTTCCCAGTTTTTAATGTGCATTCTAATGATGGGTATGTGTCCAACTGATGAAGTTATTTCAGACAGTGAGAAGTGATAATACAGGGAAATGCATGCTGTAGAGGTTACTGCTGCAGCAACCCTGGCAGAAAAGGGTAACACACATCTTGGATCTAGAGCAAAGTGGAAAACTACTGCCCAGAAATATGAGGATGGAGGCAGCTGCTCTCAATAGCTCCCTACATATGTAACTTCACATTATATTGTCCTATAATGTCATTTTATCACTTTTATTAAAGAAAAGAGCTATTCCCAGCAGTTCTCAGCCAAGCTGGAAGTTGTAGGCCACGTTCCTGTGGAAAGATGCATAGGATTGTGCCTTTTATCATCTTCCTAAAGCGGCACAAACTGGAACACTATTTTTCTCTCTAACCTGGAAAAATACTCCATTTCAATGGTATTTCACTATTCTCCTTCTCTTTTTTATTAAAATAAAGCAAGAAATTGATAGTGCTACTTTCAAAATGGATTAAAATAAAACGAGTAACTAAAAATGGCACCTGTTGCAAAGGGTATATAAATCATTATCTGCTGAGTTGTGATGGACTTAGCAGTCCAGCTGGTCACTACCCCCATCAAATTCACGCCCCTTGAACGAGTTAAGAGTTGTGCTATATACGCTTACACAATGCTCAGTAAGAAAATTGACAGGGATGAAGTAATACATATGTCCTTGAAAAGAAAAGGGGGTGAGGCAGGAAAATATCAAATGCTACTGAAGTCGCTGTGGCTAGTATGCATTTTGGGAATTTGCTTCTCCTTCATGCTCAGGCGAGCCTTGTTGCCATCCTCCTCGGATACCCTTTCTGGGGGGCTGAACTGAACGCAGCACAACATTGAGACCGAACCGAGGGTAAACACACCTTTCAGAGCCGTGGTGAGGCTACAAGACTACATTTCCCAGAGAGCCGCGGGAAGATGGCGCCCGGTCACATGATCACACCCACCCGCAAACTTGAGCCCTGCCTGCCGTGCCATAGAGACCGATTTCCGCGGCCTCCGCCCCCTTCTGGAGGAGTCAGACGGGCCACGGAGGGGGCGGAGCGCCGGCGCCATCACCATGGAGCCTGAGCCCGGGACCCAGCTCGGGGGCCCCGTCGGTGCTTCTGCCCCCGTCCCGTCTCTGCCTCCGCCGCCCCGGGAACAAGAGCGGAAGCTGCAGCAGGAGAAGCTCTCCGGGGTGGTGAAGAGCGTTCACCGGCGGCTGCGCAAGAAATACCGGGAAGGTAACCGTGGCCGGCTCGCCGCTTCTGCTCCCGCCCGCCGCTCCCGAAGCAGCCGAGGACAGAGCAGGGGGCTGCGGAGAGCCGCCTGTAGTGCCTGAGGGAGGCTGGGGAAGCAGGGCCAGCCCGGGCCTGGTGGGGAAGTCGGGCCCGGGCGCCGCCCCCTTTCTTCTCTCCCTCTAGGCCCCTCGCTGCGTGGGCGTGGTGCAAATGAGTAGCGCCTTTGGGCCCTGGGTCTTGGGGGAGGACATGGTGTCGCCTATGGCCCCTTCCATTTAAGAATGGAGAGCAGCCACAGAAAAAATAGCAAAACGGAAAATCCTCAAAGTGGGTGGGAAAAGAGAAGGAAAGGATATGTTTTGAGGTATTTCCTGAAGGCATGTCGTTCCATTTGGGTGGCTCTGAATTACTCTTCATGGCTTCCAGAGTAAGTGGTCCACTTCTGTGTTAAAATACGGACTTCTGTTTTCCAAATGGATTTCAAATGACACACTGGTTCTAGTGTTTTCTTTTAAATCTATCCGCTCTTATAAGCTGTATTAACAGTAGGTCAGGAATCTTAACAAGGAATCATCCAGCTAACTTGTGTACTGAATGTAAGGTAAATTGTTGCCTAGATTGTAAAGTCTGGAAGTTTTCCTATAGGTCTTTCCAAAAAAAGTCTGATTTGATTTGGAATGCCTGAAAGATAGCTGCAGGGATAATATAAGTTGTTTTCCACAAGAATTTAGTTGGCATGAGTGGGCATGAACAAAAAAAAGTGTTGAGAAGGGTGCCTTACTTGCATCCAGACGTTCAAATCCAAGCAGACATTCAAGTCGCACTCCAGCTGCTGTCTCCTAGATCTCAGCTCCTTTCTCCTAGAACTGGGATTATATCCCGACAACTGCAAAGGCATAGTGAAAATGAATGAGGGGGAAATGAGGAAAATTGCACAGTAAAAGTGGTGAATGGATTCACAACATATTTACAGGCTGTGTTTGAAAAAGTGCTGCTTGCTCTAAAATGTGTTAGAACATAATGGATATTGTTCTCTTGAAGGTATTCCAGCTTTGCTACACCAGAGAATGCTCTTAATTTATTCTGTTGTTTAGGAAGCTTATTTCAGCCTGAAGTGTCTGATCCTGCCTGATATTGGAAGCTAAGCAAGGTCGGGTCTGGTTGAAATCTAGATGGGTGACTTAAATGTTGTGAACCATCCAGAGAGCTTCAGCTATGGGGGTTGTAGAAATGTAATGCAGTAATAATAGCAAAGGGCACACAAGTGAGACTACAAAACAGTTACGGAATTCCCTCTTCTTCCATTCCTCAATGTGCACATGGAAAGTGAGAAGATGAAGGGTCTTCAGAGGCTCTCAGGCAGGTCTTGACAAATCTACTTGCTATGCCAAGTATGACACTGCCCTCTGACAAGTGTAGCACAGAACTGGCCATCATCCCAACTCTGAAACTTGGAAGATGGGCCACGAACCTATTGGAATTGTGTGGCAGCCCCTGTCATATCCCCAGCTGCAGTGTTGACTGGCTGGAGTGTGTTTGACTGCTGTGCAGCCAAGGTATATAGAGAATCTTGGCCACCCAGGGCTAAACCAGGAAGCCTCACCTACTGCCTATTTTTCTTTCTCTGTAGCAGGAAAGAGAAATGGGAAAGTTGGACACCTTGGGCTGAAGTTGCTCAGAGTGGCCTCCATATAGTTGTGTCTTAACTAGTCACTTTCCACCAGTCTTTCTGTTTGTTAAGACCAGGGTGGCCTGCACAGGAAATGCTTGGAGAACTTACAGGCAGGAGTATTCAACCTAATATGGAGAGCCATTGTGGTGTAGTGGTTAGGAGCATGGGACTGGGACTCAGACAATCTGAGTTCTAGTCCTTGCTCAGCCATGGAGCCAACTGGGTGACTTTGGGCCAGTCACAGACTCTCAGCCCAACCTACCTCACAGGGTTGTTGTTGTGGGGATAAGTTGGAGGAGGAGGTGTAAGCTGCCTTGAGCCCTTTGTAGGAAAAAGGCAGGATATAAATAGAAAAATAAGTAAATAAATATGCTGCCCTGTCAGGGGATGGGGGCTTGCTCAGGAGAATGGCTACTGATTATAGTTTTTGGCTTGCATAGGTAGAACTTGTAAGCACCTGCTCAGTGCTGTTCCCACGTTCCTTTTTAAATGATGGATATGCATGTCAACATCCTAAGGTCCATCCTAAGAAAATGTGAGGTATAAGAGATGGCACCTATACTAGGATAGCTGTGTATAGCTGTATGTTGGGTTATGATTCTAGAAATCATGTATTAGCTGTCAAGAAAATATTATGCTGCTAGTGTTGGGTGTATGTATATGATTTCTATAAAATTGAGAAAAGACTGCTCGGAGAGATAATATGGAATGGGATTTAGGGAAGACAAGGGTTTTTTGGGGGTTTTTTTTTTGCTTTTTAGGGTAGTCTGTAACAGTATTTGTTGAACTGATTATTTACAGCACACTACTATACAAGTTGACTTAAAAATCAGCTTCACTGAGTTTAGTAGAACTTATTCTCAGTAGATGAATATAGGATTGTTAATTTCATACATTTAATGCTATCTGTGGTACTTTTCTAAGTGTGTGTGTGCAAGCTACATTGTCATCATTATCTTATGCATATAACTTTTCTTTATTATAAGTATGTTTATAGGTTTTCCTTTGCTAGCAAACCCCATTTTACTAAAATATATACTATACCAGTTGAAAATATATGCAATAACTCTGTTACATTTGTGCTAGGGGAAATTCTGCTGACAGAAAAATTGGTCTTAAGAGGGCCTTGACTAGAATCATCCACTTTGTGTAGGGAATCTAATAAGGTAATTAAGTGTTATGCTAATATAGTTTATTGCTCTTGTAATAGATGGCTTGTCAGTCCTGGAATTGTAGATATCCTAAAATTAAAGGCTATTTGTGTATTAATGAGGATAGAAAACCTTTTCACATGGCAGCAGAAGAAATATACATTTCAAAAGTGGCTTTGGGGTGACTAGTTTGCCTAAAATTTTCCAGAGCTATTTCAGCTATGTGAAATAACTCTGGTAAAATGCTGTGGCCCTCATGTTCTGGTTCACAATTAAATGAAGCCCAAGTGGGAATAACTGCATTTGCTTGCACTCATTCAAGGTTATCCTTACCTCCCTTTCTCCTCCTTCTCTTTGTGTATGTTATGCCCTCCCCTACCTAAAATTTAAATCCTTGGGACAAATGCCAAATTTGTTAACTCTATACATTATGTAATACATGGATATATATTTACAAATGCATATTCAATTAATAATAAATAAGTTACAAAACAGTTATTTCCTCACAAAGGTTGCAAGAGTTTCCTGTGAACTTCATTGATGAAGAAATTTCCTCTCCTGACATATTAGTTTCTGCAGATTGTGCTCTTTTTGTTCTTCTGCATTTTATGCAAATTGTAGATAGGCCTTTTCTAGCTCCAGAATTTGTAAGCAAAGAAAAAGTGGGGGGAGGGTTTGCAGTAAAACTGTATTAATGGTAGCCTAATGGTCCTGAGGTTTTTCTAATGAAGTTTTACTAAATCCAAGCAAGCAGGAAAAAAATCTGCAGTGGTTTTTAATATCTGGTTCTAAGGCTCTAATGTGCCCCCATATCCTTCACAGGAAAACTAGTGGGCAATATAACAAATATATTCACTCATTTAATTTTTGTTTGCAAGACTTTCAGGTTTACTAGCCTAGGGCTGATCTAAGAAATGGAAAAATTCAACACCTAGTTGCTGAAAGAAAAGCCTTTATAATGGAAAGGTATAAAGAATGCATGTTATAGTCAGAGTTCATATTCTGCCTTTAATTACACATTCACAATTCTGTCTTCTTGTATCTATTATGTGCACAAGTGAATGTGCTACTATGGTACATTCTTGGAATCCAACTATGCATCATAAGACAAGAGGTACTTTTTAATCTCATTTCAAAGTAGAACACATCAGTTCTCTCTTATTATTCAGGTGAGGCATGAGTACACAACAGTGAAATTAATAATATGTAGCTTTTCCAAAAACTATATATTCTAAAAACCCAGCAGGAATAGTTTCCCTTTGTTATCTTTGAAAGGTGGTAGTGAAAAGAAGTCTTGGCAGTCTTACATTTTAAACTTAAATATTGGCTTGTGGGGTGGGGGGTTGCTGACAGATACATCATAAATCTTGAAGTTGTTCTAGATTAAACTTTTGTCCTTGTTGACAGTCTTTTTGTTTAGAAGTACACTGTTACCTAAATAACATTACAAAAGCATGAAAGCCTTTATGTATGGAAGGGAACAAGAGCCAATATGACTGAAGCAGGCATATGCACACTGTGGCATGGATTACTCACCAGCTATTTTCAGTTACTTCACAACACCTTTCCATCCAAAGTCCTCTGGCATGTACAGACATCTTAGTGGAAGAACAGAAATCTTTCAGTTAATGGTAGGCTTTGGGGCCCAGAAGCAGTGTAATTCTGATTCAGTGCCCGGCATGAAGTGAGAAACTCTTCCAAGATGACTTAGAGGAGAAGGGGATAGCAGTGCTAGCTTGTGAAAGATGCATGAATAGCTGAGGGAGTGGGGTTGCCAGCGATAGCAGACTTTATGGGTCTCTGGGTTGTAGTTTCATAACAACACTGGAACAATAAGGTGTCACTTGCTTTTTTTACTGATTTTATTGCAGTTTTCTCTGCCATTTTCACATTCCCTGTCTTCCTATAAATGCCTTACCATGAATGAGATGTGTTTACAGTGCCTAGTAAACTAGTGTAACTTCGAAGATAATGCTTCACTGTTCATATGTGACCGATGTATAAATTGTTAAAAATGCTGTACTTTTCCATTCAAACACAATGGGAGGTAGTAATTTCAGAGGTTCCTTACTAGCAATGGTGTAAACTTTGTACAAGGTTTTCTGAAATTTTCCATTGCCCTAATTGATACTGACCTGGTCTAGTATGATTGATTTACATGGATTTTTTTTTAAAAAAGAAACCTTTAAAAGTTTCATGTTAACATGTTATAAACATCTGAAATGTTTCCCTAACTAGAAAAAAAGCAGCTGAACTGAAATATTTATGTGGAGAATAACTCAAGGTACACCATTCTAAATATTATATTCAAGAAAATTTAAAGATTTGGAATTTTTTTTACTAGAAATACCTAGAAATATCTTAAGACATAGCAGCTCAACAGTATAAACCACTTATTTTATTAAATATTAAAAGGGAAGTGAAAGTGCTGAAAACTACTAACATTACTTCAGACATGCCTGAAGAGTTGTACTCATAAATATTTCTTTTGGAAAAATGTTTATTTGTACTCTTCTAGATTTAGCTAGTAATGCACCCATTTTAGTTGCTTAAATATGCCTTGCTTCATAAAATTAAGTAGAAATCTAAGAAATACAATGTGTACCCTGGTCCATGTGTAGTTAAAATTCATGTCAGTATCAAAGTGATTTCAAGTGCCTACCAGTCCCAACTTAGTAGTACAACAAGTAGTAGTATAACTTAGAAGCTATAACCTGAAGCATTAAAATTTGAAAGGAGTTTAAAATTCAAAGCACACAGTTATAGTGTTGTTTCCAAGCCTTCCCTGCTAAAAGCAAAGTAGCATCTTACCTTGTGCAATAATTTGGAGTTTCAGATTTATTTTTTAAGAAACTTATTAATTATCCCTTAATATCTGCTAAGTTACTTTTGAGCATTCAGTGGGGGAAAGTTATGCTGGAATGGGTGAAGAAAACCTATAAATACCTTTTGTTCTATAATGTTAACAGCTTACCTATCATGATCACCCATTTTGATAACCCTGGGAAAAGAAATTTCTCCAGGGAGTCTTGTGGCCCTGTTCAATTCAACTTAACTTTTAAATGTATCTAAACTGCATAAAGAAAATGAGGCTTCTCTGTGAGGAACAGGTTAAGAAGGCTTAAGGGCAAAAAAAAAAGCTGACAGTTGGGAAAGAATATATAAGATAGAAGGTTAGTGTTTCTTGTTTTCAAATGCATTGCATAAAATAGTATGACCCTGCCAGCACTTTATAGACTGGTAGCTTTCCATCTGGTTTAGCACTTCAGTGGTTACTAGACAGGAACTGGTCAGAGAACTATCAGTTATTTAGAAGACAAGGTACGGCTTTGCAATATTGGTTCTATCAATATATTTAGAATGTTCAGGAAATTGTGCTTAGAGCAAGCTTCAATTTTGGACAGGGAATAGTTTGTTTTATTAGTAATCTGATATTGTAGTTTGCTTACTGAGCCATAAAAACAAGCAAACACTTTCATAAGGAAGGATTGACTTTCTGTCTCTGGAGAATTTTACTTCAGAAGAATCTGCCCATGATGAATGTCACTTCCCTAGTATGGGCTTGAAAAGGAAGCATTAGGACCAAGAATGTAGTTAACAAGTTTTCTCTTTTCAGCTGTCCTAATGGATGCTCCCACCTTTAAGTGAGTCTGGTAGCAATACATGCTAGGAAAGGAAAGAGTTGAGTTCTGTGAATAACTTACTATGTAGAGTAAAAGCCACTGTATCCTCTTTCTTAACCATAACAGTAAGGAAAATATAGGAACTTGAGCTCATCTAATGGTCTGAATAACTTTAAAGGTCAAAGACAATACATCTTCAATATAATGTTTCCTTTAAAAATATTGTGGAAAAGACTCTCAAATGGCTTCCAAAAGAGAAAATTGTGAAAGCTTTCACTATTTTACCCCATTAACTTAAATGAGGTGTCTTTTTGTATGTGGTATATGAAGTGAAAATATATGTTCTCCACAAATATATTAGAGATGTTTTCTTCCAAAGATCAATATTCTTTTTTTAATCTTTAAATGAGGTTTCATATATATTCCTGTATGACTAGATGGAGATCTAAATTGCATTTCTTGGGGTAATATATAATGTACATAGAAAACTAAGCTGCTGTGTAAAGTTCTGATTTTGCTGTTAAATAGCTACAGTGAGGGTACTTCCTCATTCTGATAGAGGCTGGAACAGTAGGGATTTCATATTCTAGGCTGTGATAGCCATTCCCTCATGATTTATACCCCTGTTGTGTGTGTATTTGTTTAGTGGGAGACTTTGATAAAATCTGGCGTGAGCATTGTGAAGATGAAGAAACTCTTTGTGAATATGCTGAGGCAATGAAAAACCTGGCAGATAATCATTGGACTAAAACTTCTGAAGGAGAGGGCCGCATTGAATGGTGCTGCAGGTAAGTCTTTGCATGGCCTTATACTAACAAGAACATTTAAACTTGGGTTACAAATTTGCCTTCTAAATCTCTGCTGGAAAATTGTACAATTACACTTAGATAGAACCTAATTCCTCTGCATAATGCTTTCAGATTTTGGGTATTGAGTTTTTAATGTATGTAACCATCTTTACATTTGAGAAACCAAACAGAAATATGTACTAGTTAAACAAATGGGGGGCAAGTTCTGATGAAAGATCTGTTGCCAAATGCTTCCAAGCCACATCCCTAAGAGCAACCTGAAGCATGGATTAAAACTATGTACTGGTAGACCTGAGAATGTTAAAAAGAATCTTAGTTGTTTGCTCCAGTTATACAAGTAGCTCATCTGCTTGAGGAAGCAGATGATGAAAGCCTCCTTGGGTTCTCTGCAGGAAAAAATAAGGCAGGATATGAATGTAATAAATATGAAAATATATCCTGGCTTCTAAAGCAAAGGTAGTTGATACTAGAGCACTGTAATAGTAGAAATTATAATGTGGTGGTATGAAATTCATGGATTTTGTTTGTGCAATCAAATTAAAGCACTTGAATTTGTGAATCTACAGTTTAATTGCTGGTTCTAAGTGACAGATAAAATAGGGAATACAGTTAAAGAAGAGCCATGAATGAAGGTTGGGGAGGAAGAGAGCGGTATTGTAAAATAGGTAGAACTGTATCAAACAAGATGTGTTATTGTATGGGATACTGAATGAACTATGCAATACTGACAAATGGTTTCAAGACACTATCTTGCATAGTTTTGATCAATCTCATAACTGTTAAAGCATAACTGTTAACTTTAGATGTGACGTGAAACTAATGCTGCCTAAATGATGATTGATTTTATTCACCCATATTTATACATGGGTGATAAGGTGCTTTAGAATATAACTTGTCTTTGCCTTTTTTAAAGTGTTTCTCGGGAATATTTTCAAAATGGTGGACAACGGAAAGCACTGGAAAAGGATGAGAAAAGAGCTGTACTTGCTTCTAAAGGTGTTCAATCCACAAGTGTTCAGTCAACTGCAAAAACAGAAGATTCTTCTGAAAGTTCAAACAATTGTTCTGTAATGGATGAGTAAGTATTTAATAGAGATCAGGTATGCTTATGGGAAGGAGTTACTTTATTCTTTAAATGTGGTCAGCCTATCTCATCTTCAGCAATCATCCCAGCCTTACATTGTAAAAAGTATTTTTGAGCTAATGTGTGAAGTATTATAAGTATGCAGTACTTCAGAACCTGGATAAACAAACATTATTTTCATAGCATTTCTCCTAAGAGGCTGTTGTCTAATATGACTGTATGGTACAAGAAAATACTGCATGCAGACACGTTTAACACAATGCTAAACTATTAGGATACTTTGTAGCCATATGATAAATTACTAGAATGCTGAATTCCTAAATAATGCCTTAAATAGCCTGAATGTAATGTGCTAAACAAATAAAAAAAACCATTTTTAATTATTTGTGATGGTACCTAAGCGCAGCATAGACAGACTTGTTCAAACATATATACACAGTTGGCCCTACAAGACATTACTTAAAAGAAGCACGTGTCAATATAAACACTGTAGAGTTTTTGCATTACATGCAGATTCAGGCAAAGCTCACAAGAATTGGAAGGCCTCATTTCCCAAAATCCAGTTGAATCTATTTATATTATTTTTTCTGGATGTTTATTTTCTGTTTTTGGAACCCATATGGAGATCCTCCCCCTTAAAGCACCCTACAAAGAGCCTGATAGTAGAGGGAGGAAGAAACTACCTTTCTTTTTCACAGGAGCTGAAACATTACAAGGTGAAGTACAGTAGGAAGGAGAGAGGGAAACATTTGAAAGATCAGGGATATGGGGGAATGCTGGAGAGTACAGGTAGTAGATAAGGCTTCTTTGCAAATGTCTCAACATCAGCTTGTTGCAAAGTCAATCTGACATGGGGATGTGGGGGTGGAAGGGAGTGTTGTCATCAATCCATAACTGTAAAACTGCAGCTATAACATGTTTCCTATTTCAAAAAAATGTAGATTCTACATAATAATAGTATTTCTATAATAAGAATTGGGTATTTATTTTAAAAAGTTGATTTCACAGATTGAATTTCTCTCTGTTTAGATTGCTACATCCTTCAGGAAAGATCAGATTACTTGATGTTGGTAGCTGTTTTAATCCATTTTTGAAGTTTGAGGAATTTTTGACTGTTGGCATTGATATTGTTCCAGCTGTTGAGGTATGAAACAAAGGCAGTGTATCCCCAAGAGCAGATCACTTGGTTACTAGCAATGTTTGAGTGTTTTTAAAGCTTTTTACTTTCCACTTTAAGCTTTTCCAATGTATCACAAAAAGTAAAACTAGTAATTAAATAGTGTTGTGTATTCAAGATAACCATTCTGAAATTAATTCTGGTGAATATGTCCAGATATTTTACATAATATACTATTAAATTCATCTGAAGTTGTATTACAGTAAAACTTGAGTAGTGACTGATGTTCATATACTTTAGATGAATTTATTTTTGACAGATTTCTTCAAGTGTCATAAGTCAATGTGTTCAACATATCTCTGCAGAAAGATATATTCCGTTAAATATCTAAGAAAGATTGGATAGCTTTTGACTTGAACAAGCATTGTAGCCCTCACTTTGTATAATTATAAGCATTATAATCATTTGACACCTTTAGCTTTAAAAATGAGCTGCAATTTTAAACAGATTTTTTAAAAAATCTGTTGCCCTCTAGTTAATCATGCAGAAGATGTATTTTTCAAGTTGTTATTAATATAAGTAGTTCAAAAAAATGACAGATAACAAGTACCATTTTAGAAGGCATTTTCCCTTTTCTGTCACATAAGAGAGAATGCCTACTATGATACCTGTGCATTACCTAAAAAAAAGCATCTTGATTGCTTAGTTAATGAAAAAATCATTAAATATATAAAAACTAGCTTCTTATTATGGAACTTGCTTTCCAGAGGTGCACCTGGCGCTGACACTGTATTCGTCCTGGTGCCAGGCCAAAACCTTTTTATTTACCCACTTTTTAAATTATTAACTGGTGTTTTAATTTTTATATCAAGTATAAGGAATTATACTAAGGAATTTTTTAACCATAGTATTGTGGTTATATTGTCTAAAGAATTACGTAAACCATTATGTAAACCATTGGGATTTTTTAATGAAGGATGGTATATAAATATTTTAAATAATAAATAAAATGTAATTGATTGCTCTAGAAATCCTATAATTTTAACTTTTTTTAAAAAATGGGATGCAACCATACTTCAAATACTAGGTTTTAATATAGCCAATTTCTTGAGAATTTATAATTGTTTCTGTGTTTTGTCCTTTAGAGTGTCTACAAATGTGACTTCTTAAACCTTCAGATTCAGCAGCCTCTTCAGCTTGCACAAGATGCCATTGATGCTTTTTTGAAACAGCTGAAAAATCCTATTGATTCTCTTCCTGGAGAATTATTCCATATTGTGGTTTTCTCCCTTCTCCTTTCTTACTTCCCATCACCTTATCAACGATGGATATGTTGCAAAAAAGCTCATGAACTGCTTGTACTAAATGGATTGCTGCTTATTATCACTCCTGACTCTTCCCATCAGAATCGCCATGCTATGATGATGAAAAGCTGGAAAATTGCTATAGAATCCTTGGGCTTTAAACGTTTCAAATATTCCAAGTTTTCTCATATGCATCTCATGGCATTTAGGAAAATTTCACTTAAAACAACAAGTGACTTGGTGAGCAGGAACTATCCAGGGATGTTATACATCCCCCAGGATTTCAACAGTATAGAAGAAGAGGAATTTTCTAATAATTCCTGCTATATCCGATCAGATGCTGAAGATGAACAACTGGCCTACAGCTTTATGGAGCTTCCAGATGCTCCTTATGACTCTGACTCTGGGGAAAGCCAGGCCAGCTCTATCCCTTTTTATGAGCTAGAAGATCCTATATTGCTTCTAAGTTAATGTATTAAAATCTGCTTCAGAGTCCAAACTCCCTTTACTGTAAAACTAACTTTGCTAAACTGACATCTGCTCTGCACATAAAGTATTTGAAAAAAGAAAATGCAAAAGGGTTTTGAGAACTGTCACTATTTTTTTCTACTTACGAATTTTAAAATTTATTCTTGTATTGAAAGTTGAAGTGTGTTTTATGCAGAATGGCTCATGTCATAGCATAAATAGGGTTTACTTTAATACTTGTATTGGTAAAATACTCCAGAAAGGTACCATTTCCCCATCCCTCAAGTGCTGTGAACTGTGATTGTTCAAAATATACTGATGTATCTTGGTTTAATATTTTAATCTTGTTATGGTTAAGGTTCCATGTTAGCATTTCTCAGACATTTGTGCAGAAAGATAATATGCACTGTTAAATGTCTAAGAAAGATTGGGTAGCATTTGACTTGAACAAAAATATAGAATGAAGTTCTGCTTGACTTAATTTTGATCTGGTAAAATGAAAATGTTTTCAAAGTGGCTCACTTAAATTGTTTTTAATACTACATTTGTCTGGAGATTAGATCCTCGTATCCTTGCTCCGTTTGTGGAATGATACATAACATGCTGGCCTAAACAGATTTTTTTTGTTCATTTCAGAGCTAGGGTATTTTTGTTGTTTTTTTATTCTGCCAACATACTCCACACTGCTCCTTTTCCTAGTATCTTTTCATTCAAAGCATTTTGCAATAAAGTACTTGAGTAGGAAAATCTAGGTTACATTGTCGTGACTGGAAATCTTAGATTATATGAAATCAGCAGAGCATTGAATTGGGCCTCATTATCCTTCAAAAACATTTAAGATTTGTTAAGATGACCCATCAAGTGGAAGATTCCTGAATGCTTGGAGGGTAGGCCAGCTGGCTGGCTGGACAGCTAAACAGCATAATACCCTTAAAAACGGTTTCAAATTTAGAAGCTAAACTTTAGTGGTAGTTACAAAAAAAAAATTACAAGTTAATCTATAATGGAACAGTCTCCTTTTTAACTCTGTTTAATAACCACACTAACATTTTTCCCTTTTTAGCTGCACCAGAATTTTTGAGCACCTGTAGTTAATGATGATTTTCCTATTTACTAACTGATTAAAGACACTTGTATTTGCATGTCTGAATGTGAATTTAGGCTGCTGCAAGTTGGAATATTCAGCAAAACCACAGTGTTCTAAAAATGCAGTGTTACATTTACCCAGATGACTCTCTTTTCAGCCACCATTGATTGCTTTACTATAAAGCTTGAAAAGTAGGACTGTGTGTTGGGAGAGGTGTTAAATAAGTGCAAATTTTACACTTTCACCAAAGTTTTTACTGAAGTTTCTGTACGGACTTCTGAACTTGCTTTTTACATACTGCATTAAGTAGTTTTTATACACAACTTCCATATGTTGTAGTGTTGCTTTGTATTTAAACATGTTTTTGTATTTCTTGCATGTAACTACTTTTTTTTTAATCTCATGGATGATCAAAACTGATTGCCTGCAGTAGCCATAGTACAGTTATGCTTAAAGTACAACCTAATGACTCATCCTAAGGTAGCCATCTAACAAAGCAGTCTGAACCAGTTCTAAGTCTTGGAGCACAAGAAGAGACACACTGTTAGGGATGCAAGGCCAAGCTATCCATTTCTGCCTATCTTACCCTTTCTTTCCTCCACCTTTTGCCTTTCTTATTAGTGATAACTTTATGTAAAGGGTAGAAGTAGCTTTCATAAATTTCCTCCCCTCCACTCACACACGGTTACACTCTCCCTCTCCCCCACCCTGCCCTTTTTCAGGGGGTAAAAACATCCCTTTAATAGCACTCCTATGCTTAGAGGTTTTTCTTACAGCAAAACTGTGGGCAGCTGCTACTGATGGTGCTGGGAAGCAGACCTGTCCAAGATGACCTTTGGAATTCCACCTCTGTATCCTGTCCTTGCTGTGCAGCTCTTAATTTTCCATACTGTAACTGTGATTGTTTTGGCTAGCCCTTGATTAAAAAATTTCATTGTTACAATACGAACAGTACAGCCACCATGCCAGAGTTGGTCGGGATGAGCGGTATATGTAGTGACAGCCAATCTTGCAAGAAGGCAGGTGCCACTTTGTATGTATGAGACGGTGGCTTTTCAGATTGCCATTGAACAAAATTTGTTGCTTATTAAACAAATAGAAAGGTTGCCTACATCTAACGCTAACCATGTTTTCACAAGACATTAAAGGCTTCCTAGTTTTCTTTTAGAATTGTTGGAATAATTAAAGCTAACATGTTGGTGCTATCCTTTTTCTCCTTACAAAATGCTGTTTACTACTCCAGTGTGCATGATGTGCTGTTCAATATTAGCAAACAACCTCCCTCCCATACTGTAGAATTCTTTAGTACAATGCATTTGTTATGTTGTGTGCATTAATGTCATTGTTTTCCCACTCATTCAGATCCTGGAATCTAGGTCTTGATGTATGTAGATGAAATAGTTAAAAATCTGAATGGTAGGAGTTGGCCAGTAATACCTGATGGCTTGGTGAAATTGTTATGGGTCTTTTGTTTGCTTCTGGTGTTTTTTGTTTTTGTTTTTTTGTTTTTTTGAGTGCCCTAATAGATACTTATTTCAAAATGATTTTTCTTCAGAAGTAATAGTTGTCTGTATTGTGTATTTTTTAAGGGATTCCTTGCTGTTTCATTTATAAAAGTCTCTGGTGTCTCACTAGAATTGCAGCTGTCAAGGCAGTTGTATAGATCTGGAAAACTTAAGATTCTAGGATTAACTGTGTGGACGAAGATATCCAGTTTTATGCAAGGATGGACATATACCAATAATCTTTGCACTTGGTTTTTCTTCATTACGTTCTGTGAGAACACATTAAAAGAAAAAGTAAAACAGTTTTCAGAGTATTACTGATATATACTGTTTGCTTCTAACTACTAAGAATGCAATTGTAGTATATAACAAGAATATGTTGTTGCAGAAATCATGGTACCTACATGACTGTTTATACCAGATGTTATGCACAATTTGGGTGTATTGAAAATTGTTAAAGGGACTAATCCATTTGTAAATCACTTTTAATATACCCAGTTGTAGGTAGAATTTCCTACCTCCAGTGTCTTTATGGTTCTAAAAAGTATCCCCATATGAACAGCAACACATGATTGGTTGTACCCAATGTGGCATCCACCAGCAGAATTGAAACTATAAAGCTTCCCCTTCTTCCTTGCCACTCTCCTGAGAACATATTTATAGGGGAACAGGAGGGAGGAGAATAAAGGGAAGTCTGCTCACATAATGTTGGATGCAACCCATATGCAACAGAGAATATTCTTTGGAACTCCTCTGCCTGCTGTAACTGCTTTTATTTCAGAAAAATACATAGTGAACATCAACTATTTATAGTTGTTAGATAAACTGTCAGTTCTTGGTAGGAACCTTTAACTGAAATGTATTCTTTTTGCTATATAGGGAACTATTAATTACCACTCATCCCATTGTTAATACAGTATTTTACCAAAAAATCCTTCTGAACAGTCTTGTTAATTTAGGAAATAGGTAACCTTTAAACAAAACAATAAGTAGAGATAGTTGTTATGAATATACCCAAATCAAATCTAGCAGTAAAGATATAAAACCTGTTGTAGTACTTTGTGCCACTTGTTTTGCAGTGCTAGTCTAATACAGCTACCCCTTTGGGCAGAGTGTAACAATCTGCTCAGGCATGGCAGATTTGATAAATCACACAGAATTAAATTGTATCTGATGTTGTCCAAAAGATATTGAAGTTAAGAATCCCTACCATTTATGTGCAAAAATGCCTTCTTGATCGAGATGTTCCTACTGGTCTTCAAAACTATGAATTTTCCCACGGTGAGAGGTGACAATTCAGTGCCATCTTAAAATGTCACAGTGACACTGAAGATGTCCTTTGGTGCAAATGTTCTACAGGTAGTTATTGTTACAAGAACTATCCATTTCTCATATTAACATCCACCTTTTTAGTTCCTCTATTGAACAACCTGACATAGAGTTGACAAGAAAGTGGTTTGTCTGTATTAAAAGTATCCTATTGTTCTGCCAGTATACATGCTGACATTTTGTCTTTGTAGCCTGTTCCCAAAACTGAAGGGTACTTAGTCAGGAAACACCTACAAAATTTGTTCTTAGTGTGTATACATGTACTGTACACAGCATATATATATATATATACATGCATGCAAAGGGTGCAATCCTATAAGGAAGTATGTACTTGGCACTCAGAGGTGCACCCAGTGCAGAGTAGGTGCCACTGACCTGCCCATTAGTGCTCCTCCAGGACTGCTTTTTTGCTAGACAGTCTAGCTACAGCTTAATGAGGAGGATGCTGGAGCTTTCCCAGGATACCTTGTTTGCTGGCTGCACCTGTCTCCTCCCCTCAAAATGTTATCTTAGAGCACAGCCAAGCCAGTGCAGTTCCATCTACAATTGCTGGGGACGAGGGGAGGCCGGTTACCAGCTCAGAGAAGCTCTGGGATTGTTCCCTTCAACCTACAACTCGTATCTGAGAATGTTCTACTGACCACAGAGCACGCATACCTTTAAGTTGTAAAGGTTAAGCATCCTTACCATGAACTCAACTAAAGTCAGTGCAGGGCTCTCCTGGCCTTTACGTTCCCAGGCAGCAGCAGGGCATCCAAACGTTGTTCTGCCAGTCTGCAAAATGAGAATAGCAGTGCTGCTGGAGCGGAAGGCTACCTTTCCTGGGATCCTTGCCCACGGTCCAACACTCTTCTCTCCGGGGCTTGCTTCCAAGTAAACCTAATTCAAGTGTGCTGTAACTTATTCCGGGGGGTAGCGCTGTTAGGTGCAGTATGACGTACAGTTGCGCACGATGAACTATCCTTTTTTAAATTAGATGTAGGACATATCCCCTTTCGGACGAGGAGCAGGCGAGGAGGAAACCTTCCGAGGAGACAAGGCATGTTTGCCTTTTCTTTCGTAACCACTTTTCGCTCTCGGAGAGAAAGAAAAACTGCCCGTGCGCAGAGCCCCCTGCACCTTTGGAAGTTTAAACCACTCCTCTATCTGGGAAAGCCCCTCTGCTTCGACCACAGTAAACGCCCTGAAACGTGCTCCAAATGCAGCACGACCTAACACATTGCATTGCTTCTGCGAACAGGAAGGACTGAAAAACAAACCAACCACCTGAATTTCTGCACTGGCTCCCTGGCTGAACGCTTGCCTTGCGGGCAAGCCCATCTGGCTTTTGCCGCTGAACCACAGTGGCGACAGCGAGCAACAGCGGATTTCAAAGTAACCCCTTCCGCGGGATTAACGTGGAGTTGCGTGGTGGGATGTCCCTTGCGGAAGCGCTGGGCAGCGGCCGACTCGAAAATCCCCGGAAGAGTGAAGTCGGCCTGGGGTTTGGCTGAGCCGGCGGCGGGGGCTGTAGCTGTTCTCTCCCCGCTGGCAACCTGGTCGCCCCTTCCCCCTCCTACGAGGTACCGGGCTCTGCGCTGTTTGAGCCCTCCCGCGCCCCGTACTCGGACGGACCGCGGAGCAGGAAATGCTAAAATGGCGGCGGGAGGGGAACTTTTCGGAGCAAGTGGCACAAGGTGAGTTCTGAGGGTAGTGGAGCGAAAAGGAGGGGCAGGTATACGAATCGTAATAACCACGGCGGCTTGTTCCTCCGTGGCAAAGGGGGGGTTGAGGCGAGCGGAGGCCTGGGCCGACGAGAGACTTCGGCCTCTCCTACTTCAGGGTTCTCTCAGAATTGCTTAATTTGCTCAGCAGAGGCTACAAGTGGTGGGTGGTTCCCTCCCGCTTGCCTCTGTCTCCTTCTGGCTTGGGCCTTTTCCTTCCCTTTTGGTGTTCGCCTGTCCGCCCCTTCCGCAAGAGACTCTTCATCAGCCAGCGCAGGTTGGAATTGGGTCTGGCGCAAAGAAGAAAACGCAGCGTAGGGAAGCTCGTGTTGCCTCTCGACTGACTCCCAGTTAGACACGCATGTCAGTCTCCCGTCGGTGGGCAGGAGGAGATACCCAGTTCTTATCTTGGCCCTTTCCCCTCCACTTTGTACGACATCTTTAATTTTGTAAGGAAGTGTAAGTTGCAATACGTAAGGCAGTACTTTTCACAAATCGAGTCAGTTAGCTTCAAGACCTTAGCTGTAACTTTGGAAGTTGGGTGATTATTAAAAAACTCCATAATGATCTTCCAAAAATCAGCATTCGGTATTTAGGGCTTGTCGAAATATCACACGATAGTTTTCTAGTTCTTTAGAACTCTTACGAAGCTGTGTGCTAAAGAAAACAGGGCGCTGGAAAGGGAAAGTCAGGTCTGAGGGTCACACCCAAGTCTTCCGCTTTTAACAGCCGTAAGGTAGAATGCAGGAAGAGTTGTGCAGATTTAAGTAGAATAGGCTGTTAGAGGTTTCTTGGGTTTCACATTGCATCAAAGGCTGCTTGGAACAAAGAAACAGCTGGTGGCTGATTCTCCATGTTCTTAAAACAGTCAAATTCTGATTTTGGATTTTTTTCCTTCTAATGGACCAACATGCCTCTTGTTTTGGTAGGAATCAGTTGCCCAGGTGCTGTCCCAGTTTAATCTGATGGTCCCAAGCCTGACTGTTTCAAATCACACCTTGAGAGATAAGAGTACGTTTGAAGTTTAAAAGCAGTTAAGGTATAGATTAATCCTGCTCCCTGCTATCTTTATAGCAAGCAAAACATAAATTGAGATAGAGTTAATAGACTTATGCATTGCAAAGCACTGCTTGTGAGTAGTTTTGCATAAGCCAAATTTCTTGCCAGCTGACAGATAAAACTTTATAGGAAGTTTTTTAGTGGTGACAAAGAAACCACTTGCATTAAGGTTTGTCATCAGTGGTGCAGCAGTGCTGGCACTGGAAAAGTTAATAAGGTACATTATGTGCTTTTTGTAATAATTATTAATTGTGAAGCATCCACAACACACCCTAGGTAACACCTTAACAGTCAAAATCTGCCAACCCTGTACAGTTAAATTAAAATTAAAAAGAGAAGGACAAAAACTAAACTCCTAGTTAAAAATAGACTTGCTGAAATAAATGACTTTCAAAGAGTGTGTTTTTTATTTAAAAGAAAATAAATTGCACAGGTTTCAATACAGCTCTCTCTGTGCTGCTAAGGTGTAATAAAAGAAAATAACAGAGATGTGAAGCAGAGAAAGAACTGGAGTTAGGTGCAGTGAGGAATAAAGCATTTCTTATTGTTCCCTCATTGCCAACTGGTAACATATATTCAGATTCTCAGACCAGCTTGGATTGTATTTGCTGTGAACTGCCCTGAAGCTTCAGCTATTGGGCAGTATAGAAAGAGTAAATAACAATCATAGATCTGAAGAAAATGAAGTTGTTACTTTCCTGGAAAACTCTGTTGAAACATGCAAGATCAATAGTGGGTATATCAAGTTATGTTCTGCATTTATATCTGTATAAACTGCCTTCTGAAGGGAATGCCATCTGAAAAGTGCAACAGAAGCCTATAAACAAATAAATAATGTGAAGTGCAAGGAATACATTTCAAGAACGTGGATGGATTGGTATACTAACAAGTTCAGTTATTATGAAAAGATCAGAACCTGAACCTGTAATATGATGACAAATGTGCAAAAATAATGTAAAAAAACTACCAATTCTTGGCATGCATACTAGGAACTAAGTACTATCGAAGTTTCATATTATACAGTCATGTTTATTTTTCAATGCGGCAGTAAGGTTCTATTTGAATTTTAGGAAATGTTATCTGGCACTTTCTCCATAAACTCTTAGCTTTCCAGAGTTCTACTGGAAATTTTTACTGGAGTTTTGCTTTTGCTGGAAATCACATGATGACACAAAACTAGGATATATTTTTCAAAGGTATTTAGTTGAAACAAATATAAAAATAATAAATATATTTATCTTATTTTTCTAGTAAACAGAACATAAAATAAAGCATAGACTGAAACATAACTGCACATTGAAACAGGCAGCATAAAACTAGATGTTACATGTAAAAACCCTGTTAATGTAAGTGCAAGATAGGCATCCACAGCCTGATACATACACAGCAAGCAAGGGAATCAGGTGAGCAGCAGTGCACCTTGCTGCAGTGCCCAGCTGATTTGCCTTCTTTTTCCTGAGGGTGGATCGAGCAACCCCCTCCTCCCATGAGGGCAGGAGGTGAGGATGCCTAATCAGCGCCCTTGTCCTCTCTGCTGGACTTTGGGGCAGTGTTTGAGAGTTATAACAAACCAAACTCAAAGGTGACTGAAGTCAAAGCCAACTTTTCCAGGTAAGCAGTAGCTAGTATATTCCATAAAACTTGATAAAAAGTACTCTTAGCAACCACCAGCACCTGCAAATCTAGGAAGTATAATGGCTTAAACTATCCTTCAAGCTATGTATCCAGTCTTTCAAGAAGGGGTGTAAACACATTCAGAATAGATTGGTATATTCACCTATCCATCAGAATAGATAGGTGAAGTGATTCAGTGTTCTTAACTAATAGTACCTCTGTTTTATATGAATTAAGTTTCATCTTGTTAATCCCATCCCTACTGAAATTGACTCCAACAACCTTTTTGTGATTTCTACTGGGAGGCAAAGATGAAACTTTTTGGTACCCGGGAGATCAAAGACAGTACTTTCAAAGAACAGGCTCCAAGTGTCACTTTCTGGATCAGGCTGTTCAGATAAGAAGAAAACCACCCAAGAGCAGTATTATATATACCCATTCTGGTCAGAGAGTTCAGAAGACTTATGGCTGATGTCAAAAGCCACTGAGAATCCAAGAGAATTATCAGAGCAATATTCCTCTTTATTGTGTGGTGCAGGATGTCCAGCAGGCTGATTAAGGTAATTCCAAAAGCAGTCCTGAAATCAAACTAAAATTAATAGAAATCATCAAGTTTATTTAAAAAGTTCTGCAGCTGCAATGCCTTTTTAAAACACTTGGAAGCAATAGTATGAAGAAGCACTAGATATGAGTGTCACAGTATCCCTAAATAAATGGATTCATGCATTTTCCCCAAGTAACTTAGTGCTACAGTTCAATTTATTCAACTGTTCAGAATGGTGTGACTGAAATGAATGTTAATATAACATTAATGTTATAATATAATAGGCTGGTTAACAATTGTAAAATTCTTTGTTAGCTGTGTGGAAGTCAGACTTCTGTGCAGCAATTGCATATTGCTACTACTAATATAACTAATTTCATACAACTCAACTTGACTGTTCATATTCCTGGGAAGTTTAAGATACTATTTTTCATATTCAAGATCCCAAGCAAAGGCTCCTTGTGAATTAATTTACAGGAAAGAATAAACCTTTGTTTATTCTGTGCATCACTGTCAGCGTAATGTCATACTTAAAATGAGATGTTACAGTCTTTATATAATAAATGTGCAGTTTATTGTCTCTGTACCCTTGACTGAAATGCTAAAATTGATGTGTGTATTCTTTCAGACTTTAGTAATTCCTACCATTTGTGGATGAAGCAATACTCCAGAGACTGCTTTTGCATCACATTTCTCAGATGAAATTCAGGCAATTTTCTGTGGATACCATCCCACCTAGTCAGCTTACATGTGTAGATCACTACGTTACTGTGTTAGCCACTGCCTCTATGCAGCAATGACAATACTGGAAGAAGCAAACCAAGAAGTAAACATGCACTCCTCTGTCCGGTACTTGGGCTATTTAGCCAGGATTAATCTATTGGTTGCAATATGTATGGGCCTTTACGTCAGGTGGGAGAAGACTGCAGATGCATTAATTCTTGTAATCTTTATTCTGGGACTGTTTGTTCTTGGAATTGCCAGTATACTTTATTACTATTTTTCAATGGAAGCAGCAAGTTTAAGTCTCTCTAATCTTTGGTTTGGATTTTTACTTGGCCTTCTCTGTTTTCTGGACAATGATTCTTTTAAAAATGATGTGAAAGAAGAAGCAACTAAATATTTGCTGCTTTCTGCAATAATAATAAGAATACTATATGCTTTTGTGCAAAGAATATGTGGTTGTGTTCATCATCGACCCACTTTGCTTACATCTGTTGAATTTCTTGAGCTGGTTGGATTTGCAATTGCTAGCACAACTATGCTGGTAGAAAAGTCGATGAGTATTATCTTGTTGGTTGTGGCTTTGGCAATGCTGATTATTGATTTGCGGATGAAGTCCTTCCTGGCTATTCCAAATTTGGTAATCTTTGGAGTCCTTGCCTCTTCATTATTTTTTCCATCCTTATTTTTTCCAAATCCATTTGCCTTGGGATGTTTTTTTACCTGTCTAATAACAGACCCTCTTCTTGATGTTTACTTCAGTGGACTTTCTGTTACAGAACGTTGGAAACCCTATCTCTATCGTGGTAGAGTCTGCCGAAGATTTTCAGTCATCTTTGTGGGACTTATTGAACTTATTTATTTCATTTTATCAGCCTTTAAACTAGGTTATTTGGATCTCTGGTATTTTGTGATACCAGGTTTTGCCATTTTTGGTGTTTTCTGGATGGTCTGCCATGTAATTTTTCTCATAACTCTCTGGGGATTTCATACAAAATTGAATGACTGTCACAAAATCTATTATACACACAGGGCAGAGAGCAGCAGCCTTGACAGAGTCATGGCATCTAAAGGAATGCGCCATTTTTGTTTAATTTCAGAACAGCTTGTCTTTTTCAGCCTTGTAGCAACAGCAGTTTTGGGGGCTGTGTGTTGGCAGGTAAGTTATAATGCTTTTACATCTCCCTCTGTGGCCCTTTTTTGAATTGGAGACAACCTAACTTTTTTAATGCAACTACTACATCAGCCCTGTACAGCTGTCATGGAACATACACACCAGAAATTATTCTCCTTGGAATAATTCTGTTCCATAGTGGTTTACATCAAACCACAAATTGTTCAGTTTCCTGTAGTCCACTGGAACCATCAGGAAATGGTCCTTGAAATTGAATGCAATGTTAAAAGAATTTGCAATTTGTATGATACTTTGGAAGCTAGCTACATTGCTGGAAAGTGTGAGCACATTTGTAGTGTGCTATTGCATAAGCTGTCATACACAAACACAATTCAAAATGCCTGTTATGATGCTTCTCTCTCTCTCTCTCTCTCTCTCTCTCTCTCTCTCTCTCTCTCTCTCTGTGCGCGCGCGTGTGTGCGCCCGTGTGTGTGTGTGAGAGAGAGAGAGAGCGGGGGGCTGGGGAACGACTTATATTACAGAACCCTCATAGCTGCATACTGTGTGTAAATTGCACCCGTAACTAGCAGGAAGCCTATGGACTGTGGAGGGCATCTACATTATCTGTGTTATTCTACAATTCATACAGTCTGTGGGGACCATATTAGTAGAGACTGGGTGTACTAGTATTGATTGAGTCTGGTGAATGGGATTTTCATTGTCTGCCATGGGAGTAGGCAGTGAGTTGTTCACATGCATTTACAGTATATCACAGAAGTGAGTACACCCCTCATATTTGGTAAATATGTTATCTTTTCATGTGACAACCCTGAAGAAATGACACTTTGCTACAATGTAAAGTAGTGAGTATACAGCTTGTATAACAGTGTAAATTTGCTGTCCCCTCAAAATAACTCAGCACACAGCCATTAATGTCTAAAGCGCTGGCAACCAAAGTGAATACACCCCTAAGTGAAACTGTCCAAACTGGGCATTATTAGCCATTTTCCCTCCCTGGTGTCATGTGACTCGTTAGTGTTACAAGGTCTCTGGTGTGAATGGGGAGCAGATGTGTTAAATTTGGTGTTATCGTTCTCACTCTCTCATACTGGTCACTGGAAGTTCAACATGGCACCTCATGGCAAAGAACTCTCTGGATCTGAAAAAAAGAATTGTTGCTCTACATAAAGATGGCCTAGGCTATAAGACGATTGCCAAGACCCTGAAACTGAGCTGCAGCACGGTGGCCAAGACCATACAGCAGTTTAACAGAATTGGTTCCACTCAGAACAGGCCTCGCCATGGTCAACCAAAGAAGTACAGTGCACGTGCTTAGCGTCATATCCAGAGGTTGGCTTTGGGAAATAGATGTATGAGTGCTGCCAGCATTGCTGCAGAGGTTGAAGGGGTGGTGGGTCAGCCTGTCAGTGCTCAGACCATATGCCACATAGTGTATCAAATTGGTCTGCAGGGCTGTCATCCCAAAAGGAAGCCTCTTCTAAAGATGATGCACAAGAAAGCCCGCAAACAGTGCAAAGACAAGTGTGTCTTGCTTACAGTCAAGCATGGTGGTGGGAGTGTCATGGTCAGGGGCTGCATGAGTGCTGCTGGCACTGGGGAGCTACAGTTCATTGAGGGAACCATGAATGCCAACATGCACTGTGACATACTGAAGCAGAGCATGATCCCCTTCCTTCGGAGACTGGGCCGCAGGGCAGTATTCCAACATGATAACGACTCCAAACACACCTCCAAGATGACCACTGCCTTGCTAAAGAAGCTGATGGTAAAGGTGATGGACTGGTCAAGCATGTCTCCAGACCTAAACCCTATTGAGCATCTGTGGGGCATCCTGAAATGGAAGGTGGAGGAGCGCAAGGTCTCTAACATCCACCAGCTCTGTGATGTCATCATGGAGGAGTGGAAGAGGACTCCAGTGGCAACCTGGGAAGCTCTGGTGAACTCCATGCCCAAGAGGGTTAAGGCAGTGCTGGAAAATAATGGTGGCCACACAAAATATTGACACTTTGGGTCCAATTTGGACAGTTTCACTTAGGGGTGTACTCACTTTGTTGCCAGTGGTTTAGACACTGATGGCTGTGTGTTATTTTGAGGGGACAGCAAATTTACACTGTTATACAAGCTGTATACTCACTACTTTACATTGTAGCAAAGTGTCGTTTCTTCAGGGTTGTCACATGAAAAAATATTTACAAAATGTGAGGGGTGTACTCCTGTGATATACTGTATATGCCTAAAGGAACTATGCATTTAGCTGCTGTATTCTTACTGTCATAAATTGTAATCAGGTTTTTATATTGAAAGCTGTATTTTGATTTTCTATGCAAAAATAAATTTCATCATAACTGTTTAGGATAATTAAACTTCTGAATTAGGTCTTTTCAGTTTATATTTACAAATAGCTCTGACATAATTATATATATATATATATCTTTATTTGTTGTAGAAATCCAATGGAATCTTCATGAGTGTGTTTCTGATTGTCTTGCCTCTTGAATCCATGGCCCATGGATTATTTCATGAACTTGGAAACTGTTTGGGAGGAACATGTGTTGGTTATGCAGTTGTGATTCCTACCAATTTCTGCAGGTATCCTAATAACTTGCTTCACAAGTTAACACTTAAGCAGATGTTTCAAAACACAGCAGGATCCCAGTAGCTGCACAGATCAATTCCAAGCCCCCAGCTGATGCCTGAAATACAGACAATAACAAACACTATACAATAGTAAGCATACACTGGTGGGCAGCAAGTGGCAGGTGCTGGCCAGCAGGGGCAGCATTGAGCAACAAGCCACAAAATAAACTCACATAAACTATACACTCAAAATAAACTCAAACCATATACATTTCTTCTCCCAATTTCATTCATTCTTACCTCAGCACTATATGACTTCCCCTGGCACTCTCTTAGGCTGAGGTCAACCACGGTTAACCAAATATAGCTTAAATAAGGTCTGTGATGAACATGTGAACTCAGCCAATAAAATAGGCTAGTAAAAATTATTGATTTTGTTGTCTTCTGGGAGAACTGATGTCCAGAAACCCAGAGTTGTTTCATACTATTGATACTCCTCATTTTTCTGGCAAATTTATTTCTGTACACAGTAACTTGTCTGCCTCCTTGGTCTCTGCAAGTTATTAATGGGTTAATATATTCAACACTAGGCAAACAAAGATACTTAACATTTGGTGTAATGTTCCAAGGCAAATGATCTGAGGTCTGAACATGTTCTTTGAATTAAAACATGTGGTGTCCCATTCATTTATAACAAATTAATCTATTTTAAAATAATTTTCTGCATGCTATAATGCCCTCTCCATTTCAGCACAGCAGATTTCCGTAGTAACTGCAATATAATAACTGATTGTCATCAGTGTTTCTATTCTGCAGCTTGAGCTACGCCAACACAGCATTCCACTAGGCAATGTCTGCTAGGGATTTTAAAGTCCTGCCAACATGCACTTGCACAATATATATATATATATATATAGATGGTATTCTTTCTATATGTATTTTAACTTCTTAGTACCTACACTGCACTTACTCAGTTTTTCATTTTTTTACTTATCCACTGAATTATGGTTTTGTAAAAAGTCTGCATTAGATATGTGACAAAAGTCATTATTTTTCTAATCCATCATTACATGCAAGGTCAGGTGGTAAAATGCAAAAGGAAGCAGCTATTTGGTTCCTACTGGGATTTCCATCGCCTCCGCAGCTATTTGTACTGGTACCTCTGTTGATAGTACCTTATATGTTTTTGGTTGCTTCAAACTACCAGTGTCCAGGACTGTCTGTATTATGGAAACAGTGTTGACTTCGTCCAGACTTAGAAGTGATATATTTGCATTTTTAAGGGAAAGAGCAGCCATCACTACTGTGCTGTACAAACTCATCTGTTTGGATGGTGGGCTGGATATGCAAGGTTTAATAAGTCTGGCAGTAAGGAGCCCAAGGCTATGAAATAGTGTGATCACTTTATGAATTCTTTAAAAGGTTGTGTCAGCTAATCGATAAAAAATAAGGTAGTTTTATCCCAGTTTTATCCCAGTGAATGATTCTAGACTATGACTAGTCCTTATTGAGCTGGTAAATGAGCATCTAGGTTGTATCAGATCTCATGGTTGACTGCTCTCTTATACAAGAATATTCCATGTAAGAGAGTATATATCCTAAGGACAGATCTGCAGAAAGATTATTGTTTACTATCTTCATAAGAACCAGACCTACGTTAAAATTGATGTTCATTTCATATGCTGTGTGCTCTGTCATTTAGAGTTCATTGTAAGGCATTTGCAACTAGCATTCTAATTTTAAAATACAAGGTATCACAGTGAAGTAGCTCAATATTCACCTCTGGGTAATGAAGAAACTGTTTATTTAATTATTTTCTAGCCTGCCCATTAGCCAAAATGACTCTAGTTCCATTAATGGTAGAAATTCATGAATGATAATGCCTCCTTTTGCTCTCTTTCTCCAGTCCTGATGGCCAACCAACTTTGCTTCCACCTGAGCATGTACAAGAACTAAATTTGAGATCAACTGGCATGCTTAATGCCATCCAAAGGTTCTTTGCATATCACATGATTGAGAGTTATGGCTGTGACTATTCCACAAGTGGCCTTTCTTTTGATAAACTCCATTCTAAGCTGAAATCTTTTCTCGAACTTCGGACACCTGATGGACCCAGACATGATACCTATATATTATATTACAGTGGCCATACTCACAGTTCTGGAGAATGGGCACTCGCAGGTAATCAGCATTTGAAGCTTTTGACCATCTTTTCTTGTATTTTGTAAAGCTAACTTATTTCTTTATCCTTAAGAATAGTTTTTAGTATTACAAACTAGATACTTGTTTATTGGTTAATTGGTGCACTTGTTTGAATCCTTATGGCGGTATAAACAAGGACTGCTTTTGCCACAGTGCATAGAAGGGGAGGAAAAGTATAGTAGAGTGTTGTGTTCATATGGTTTTTAAATGGGCAGTTCTTAACTACCTGTAATTATTCTCCTTTTGAAAAAGGACTGTAGTTGTTCGAAATACAGACTGGTTCCCTTATTAGTGGTTTAGAAGGACTTTCTTGCCTGCCAAGCCAGCATGCACAACTCACAGTGAGATATATCCTTTGCTGTGCTTTCATGTTGTATCATTTGTGTTTTCTAAATTCAGGCTATTTGATCTTCACAAGTGCATTCAACAAATAGGACTGCATTGGCACAATAGAAGACTCTGAGCTAGTGTCTATTATAGATGAAAAATGCAAAGGAGTGCAAAATTATTATCACAGTTTCAGTTAGTCATAGCTGACTAAAGCACTGCAAGCTGCTGCTGTCTGAAAAGACTTAGTACAAAATTCAAAATGACTCTATTCGAAATGTCAAACTGAATATGATGACAAAGGCACAAGAGACATAAAGTAATATATGAAACCTACATTAGGAACATTACTTTCATTGAAAAGAGCAACAAGACAGAAAGGCACACTAGTGACACACTGATTTTAAGTGTTCTAAGTTTTCATGATGGAAATCCTAATATGCTGTTTGCCCCTGCTATTTGAATGCAACAAAACTGAAGAGCATCCAGTAAACATAGATGTGCTTGTTTGTCAGGAATAATACAAATATTGCCTGTGGTTGATGCAACATGCAGTCATTAATAATATGAATTTAAAGTTCACTTTGTGTGCCCATTTCCTCTGACCCTTCAGCTACAGTCTGCTCCTTGTCACAGCATTCTGGAGGGGCTCCCAGTGATGTGGGATTCTGAGGGAAAATTAGAACTGAAAACTTTGCAGTGCTGTAATTAATATCTGATTTAGCACATTTGACTTGTTTTTACTAGCCAGCACACATTCACCCTCAATAAGTTCATGAAAATACCTTATATACAAATATAAAAATCTGTTCTCTGTGCAGTTTAAATATATCAACAGTTATCCTAACAGCTACAAAATATTTGAACTGAAATACTTCCTTAGGGGGAAATTATATTAATTGCACAATGTAGTTTAAATGGTATATTCAAACACATTCAAAGGTTTATTTGGAAATTATTATTTGAATATTTCTAAAAATGTAAAGACAAATAGCATATGCTTCTTTATGATATCTATTTATATTTTACAAAAAATGACAGCATGAAAGAACACACTTTTAGGAGTGTGATCTAAGAAGACTTCTATATCAACAATGTTATACAGTGGTACCTCCACTCATGAACGCCTCAGTTCACCACCAAATCAGGTCACGAACAGAAATTTCACAAAAAATTTGCTTCAGGTCCAAACTCTGCATTGGGTGACGATCGCAGGCACACTGGCGGGGCAGACGGGTGCGATCATGCCCATTCCCCCCCCCCCAAGAGTGCCCATTCATGCAGGGAATATGGGCGTGATTGCAGTTGTGCTGCAGGGGGGAGATGGCCACAATTGTGCTGAGGAGGGGAGGAGATGGCCACGATCTTTGTTGTTGTCACTTTATTTCAAATTTTTGTGATTAAAAAAAAAATGGTTACAGAACGGATTAACCCTATTTACATTGAACCTTATGGGGAAATGTAACTTGGCTCACAACCAATTTGGGTTGCGACCAGAGTCACGGAATGGATTAAGTTCATGAGCCAAGGTACCACTGTATTCCTTTGCTGAGGTAAATATAGTACCTTTAGCTTTACTCATGTTCTGTGCTGCATATCACTTTCATTTCAAATTGAGCAATATGGAATTCAGAACAACTAGTTTAACATTTTCTTTCACTAAAGGACGAATGTGGGACATGGGCACAGGCTGGGGAGGTTGGGCAAGAGGGTGCTGTTGCACTTGTATCCTGCTTGTGGTTGGCCATTGTGTGATGAGAATGTTGGACTAGATGTTGTTGATCCAGAAAAGCTCCTCTTACGTGAAACAAACAGTAATCATAATCTTAGTTTCAGTTTCTTTAATTTTCTCTAGTGAAGGATGTTAGTACAAGGATGTACAAGGACTGCCTGAGGTAGAGTTTGAGAGATCTCTAGTATGCTGCATGTTACTTAGATTCAAGTCAGTATGTTATCCTTCCAGCCTTTGTAGATTCAAATTCTTGTTTCCTACTGCACTTAGCTGCAAAATACTGACCAACACCTTATCTGTCTTGCCTTTTCCTTTGTCACTCATGTTTTTGCAGAGTTTGACCTCTCCTCTCCTTCATAGCAGTCCCTTTTTAACCTATATGCAGACATCCAAGGTTGCTGTTGCAGTTATAGAAAAAAGCCAGTGTAATTCTTTTCATGATGGCTGTGAGGAGAATGAGAACACAATCCCCTCTCAAGCTTGTACAAGTGTTCTGTGGCCTCAAGACAGACACTAAAAAATGCTATGGTCTCTGAGAGACTACCATCCAGAAACACATCCAGGAATCATAAGATTGCATCCTTAGTTTTAATTGCTTAAACAGTGTAGGTTTGATAGAGAAATGTAAACATATTTTCTTATCACAATTAGTCCAACTGTCAAAAGTATTAGTGGAAATTTGGTGGGATGCACTTTCTCCATTCCCCAAGCACCTGGAGTTTTGGGAAAGGTGGGGGCACTGGAAACTAGAAGAAGAATACTAAAATCCATGAGAATCTCATGGCAAAACAGGGCAGAAGTCTCTATTTTTTTTTCTGCAAACAAAAATACTTCACAAGTTTGTTTTCCTTGACAGCTCACCTTTTGATTGCTGTCAAGAGAGTACAGAGTAAAAAACAAACAAACACCTCTTAGGACATTGCCCAAGTGAGGCTTTCTATTTCAGATCACCACCCTTGCACAAGACTAATTCTTTTCTACTGAAAACATTTGACAGATTTTTTTTCCTGGTTTCATTTTGTTTTGTTGTGGTGAAATAGTAGCAGCCATTCCAGTATGCTGCTTGAACACGTCGGAAGGCCCGTCACCTCAGAGATCATGAAACACAATCTTGTGGGAAGAGGTGGGGGGTGGGGAACTGCAGTGAGTTCAAAAGGGTTTGCAGTCACAGTGGAGAGATGGGACAAGGCAGTTTTAGCCATCAACTCCCCTGAGCTACCAGGTGAGGAATGAGGGGGAAGGAATGGTGGGAGGACAACCCATAGTAAGCATGATCATCTTTCAGGCAAATTCTGGGTTGTTCCACAAACAATGCACATTGCATGGTGTGCTGTGCAAACTCGTCCCATGAGCAGTTTGCTGAATGCAATACATGAAAAATACATGAATTTTTGGTCTACAATCCACATTAAAAAAAAATTGGGTAGAGGGGAAAGATTTCTAAATTTTGACTCCCAAACAGGTTGGGTGACTTTGATTTTGATTTTACTTTCAGAGTTGCTAACTCATATCCTCCGTTCAGTGGTTGAATGCACAGCTTCAGTCCAATAAGCATAGTACTCTATTCCTGTGGAGGATCCCTATCTGGAAGTTGATCTGAACATGAGAACATTTTCAGTGTTCACTGTGTTCCACAAATGTATAAAGCTCATGCATTTTCCAGTGAATGGAAAAAAATGACTGCTAGCTTAAATAAGAGGACTGGCCTAGAATATTTTTTTCTTTACTTCTCTGTAACATATATCTGGTTTCCCCACAGGTGGTGATGCATTACGACTTGACACAGTTCTAGAATGGTGGAGAGAAAAAAATGGCTCTTTTTGTTCACGGCTTATTATAGTGTTAGACTGTGAGAATGCTCTTCCTTGGGTCAAAGAAGTAAGAAAAATCAGTGACCAGTATATTGCAGTTCAAGGAGCAGAGCTGGCTAAAGTGGTAGACTTAGAAGAATCAGATCCTCCCCATCTTGGTGATTTTACTAGAGAATGGGTTGAATACAACTGTAACCCTGACAGTGACATCAGCTGGTTTGAAGAGGGACGTACAGTGAAAGCTGCATATGGAGTGTCAAAACGATGGAGTGACTATACTTTACATTTGCCAACTGAAAGTGATATTGCCAAGCATTGGATGATATATTTCCCCCGCATCACCTATCCACTGGTTCATCTAGCAAACTGGTTCTGTGGTCTTAACCTCTTCTGGGTCTGTAAAGCTTGTTTTAGGTGTCTGAAAAGATTAAAAATGAGTTGGTTTCTTCCCACAATATTGGACACAGGACAAGGCTTCAAACTCATCAGATCTTAATTATGAACCAAAGATGAGCAGAACTTAAAGCTCTTTCTGGGACTTCAAAACATGACTGACTTGTACCTTTTTTATTTGTAACAGTTTACTATTTGAAGAAACATTGCTACTTTTGTAGCTTTATTCTCTTTGCTCACTCTCCTGAGCAACCCTAAGATTTGCAAAGGGTAAAACACTCCAGTAGAAAACAAGGACAGTATAGGTGTTAATTAAAATATGTTCTTGAGTTGGATATGAACTTCATAAAAGCCATTAAATATGACAGTGTGATTGAGAGACAGATTGTGTGATCATTTGTATTGGAGCTGTCTGATCTAAATTGACACAATTTCCTTGCTTTTTATTGTTAGATTCTTCTTATGTTTTCAGCCCTCCACATGGCAGTTATAGTCACATACCTGTATGTGAAAGTAAGCAAGCCTACCTACAGGCTATTTATTTCCAAGTAACCTAGGATAGTAGCCATAAATGTTTCATCTTGGAATGGATAGTGAATACCTGATAATAGTTTCAGAGTATCTAACAGCCTTAAATAGAAATATGGAATTTAGTTTTGTTTAACTTGGTATAAAATTAGTTTGTCACTACTACCCAACAGCATTACATTCATTACATATGAAGACAATAAGCTGAAACATTCTTATTTACCCAAACTGCAACAAGCAATCTCAACTGCCAGGAGAATAAAAAGGTTTAACTTGTAGGACTAAATATTTGCTCTTTCCTCCTTAGGTATCTAGCCTAAATCTGTTTAATTGCAAAACTGGAAAGGAGGAAGGAGTAAAAATCTAAACTTGAACATGGGCTTAAAATGTGTTCATGTAAAACAGAGGTTTTATAATTTAACTACCTTTTGAATTTTTCCAGCTGTTGGCATTTTAGCACAATCTAATAATAAATAGCAACTGATATTCATATACTGCTAGTTTTATCACTTTGCTCAAACTGGCAGATCTAACTTAAACTAAAATTATTGTAAACTGGCATCCTTTCAATTTAATTTCCTTTACCATGAAAGCTAAGTTTAGGTGACAAGTTTGTATCTATCATGCAAATTGTATTAAAGCACAACATAATGAAAGCATAGGGTTGTATCAAATGTTAGCCCTCCTTAGAGTTGCCCTGTTGAAATAAATGGGGCTTAAGCTAGACTAATATTGGATGCAACCTTTATATACCAAGGCAAAGATAGTCATGGATATTTATAAACATATCACTTTATACGCAAATGCTTGTATCCACTTTTTAAATGAACACTTGTTTTCTGATTATTAGCTACCTGTGTTTTTGCTTCAAACACTTCCATAAAGCACTGTAAAATAAATATTAAATCCATTAAGGGTGCAGTCCAGTGCTCCTAGACATTGTCTGAGGAAACACAGAATATTAGAAATTTCTACCTCTAAAACCAGACAGAGCTAAGACCTTGGAGATAAGGATAAAACTGCTCAGATCTCCGCACCACTCTTATGTCACAGAATGCTCTATGGCAACTCCTCTTTCATGACTTGGTGTTACAAGCTTGGACAGTGAAAGGAAAAAGAGGATCTGTCAATAGAAGGGGAGAGGGAAAGCTCTCTTGCAGCTTTTCCAGCCCCACCCCTGATTTTGTGAATCCACTAAACTCAGGCCTGTCTAGTGGAACTATTTTAAAAGGAAGGCCAAGGGGCAAAATACCTATCACACTTACAACCCTGCTAGCCTCAGTCTGGGAAGACATAGGAATCTTGGATGCTTCATTCAGTGGCACTGCACCTTAACCACCATTTCCAAATCCAGTCACTTTGCTACATTTTATAGAGTCTTTGTTTAAAATGTCCATTTAGCCATACTAGTATAGATAACATCTCATGAATGGTAGTTTCACATGAAGCTTTTGTCTTCAAGAGATCATGTTTTTGCAGAATCATAAATTTATTGGTAATAACCTCATGCATCACCTATCTCCCATCAGCAGGAATGTTTTGCCAGAACATATGGCCTCAAACTACCCATTTGCACACAGGGATGACCAAAGGTACAGATTAATTCCATGATAGGTTGTATAGCACACCAACAATTGCAAACTGGGGCTCCATGATTATTAAATTCAGATCAAGGTCTGACGAAGAATCAGTAGTGGTTTTCTAGAAGGACTTGTGTGCACACTTGACTGAGTGTGGCCAGAATTTTATAACAACCAAGATACTGCAAAAAAAAAACAGCTCAATGGCCTATCACAAGTTTAGGATGATTGTTAAGCATGGAGCCAAGTCCAGGTAAGGTCAACAGCAGTTTGCCTGCCCTGTGCCAAGAAAATGACTTGGAAATATTGGGATCTGCTGCTGGTTCAGGCAAGGTGTTAGCTTTGATTCCAAACATAAATGTTTATGTTTAAATAGTCTGCAGAATAACACCATGCTTAAGAAAGCGAAGAAAACTGAAAATTTCCTGACATTCAACATCTTGCAGATCTAATTTTTAATACTGTTTTAGACAGAAGTGTTTCTCTAAAGAGATTATCTTGACTCTTACATGTCACTGATGCTTTCTATCTCTTCATTTTTCATAATGTGGAAGTGCTGATGTTTCAAAATGGTTTACATGTAATTAGAAAGCAGATAAATGGTCTACATAAAAGGGGTAAGCCATTTCCTTTCTCTTCCAATTGCATTTTTATGTTCTAAATTTTTAGCAGTGTTTTGAAGACTCCTCAACATTGAAAATTGAACATTTCTATTGAATAAAGTATGTTTCTTTTGGGTTGTAAAATGCTTAACTAAGAGTGAGCTAAACCTCAGTGTTTAAAGGGTTTATTGCTGGCACTGATTAACACTACTATTGAAATATTTACTTTGTTACCATTCAGATTTTTTTAATAGAACATGTTCTATAAAGGTGATATTTAAATATATGCTGCTGTTCTGTATGGTTCTTATATTCCAATTTCTCTAATCAAGCTCTACAGTTACACCTTTTGATATTTAGATTTTAACAATAGGTGTTTATTGATATCCAATGCAAAAATCAGAATTGGATTGACTGAAAATGCATGTATAAATGACCTGGCCTTTATTTGCTTTTTCTATCCAGAAAGCAGATAACTAGACAAAAAGAAGTGTAACACCTCAAGGGCTATTTTATTTTGTGGGACTTTCTGAAGGCAAGAGCCTACTTGAACACATTTTCAGTTTCAAAAGATGATTTCCACTGCTTTTCACTGGAACATTTCCCCACTTTGGTTGTCTGTCATGACACAGAGCTAGCCATGCAAGTAAAGCCACAGAGATACACTTGACTGAACAAGTCTGTATTATACACTGCAGCGTTGTGGCTATTCCTGCCACACTCCTTAAAGGAATGACCTCTGTACTGTTACCCCGTATGGCATGGGTCCTCAAACTACAGCCAGGGGGCCGGATCTGGCCCGCCATGCCCATTTATCCGGCTTGCCGTGCCAATTTGGACCCGCTGTGCATGTGCCCACCTCGCCCCGTGTGTGGTTTGCTTGCTCAGAGAAAACGATTTCCAAACAAGCAAGCCGTTGCCTGGTGTGCCTGCCTTGCGGTGTCTGCCCGTGCCTCACCTTGCCTCCCCTCGCCGTGCACCTGGCCCCCGCCTCAGCGTGTGCGCCGGCCTGTGTGCACCGCCAGCACCACCTTTCTGGCCCGCACCCAGCAGCTTTCAACTGGCCCCCTGGTAGAAAAAGTTTGAGGACCCCTGCCGTATGGTGTTACCCCTGAAAACTAGGTGGCCTAGGAGGAAAGCTGTAAACTAGCTTTAATTCATGTCCTTAACAATGAAGGAACCTTTGTTTGTAGTAAGTGGCACTGCTTTTGCATTATCTTCTTTTAATGTGAAATTTTGTCTATGTTTTCCCACTGAACACAGTGTGGCTTCTTTCTGGTTAAACATATATGATTGCACTGATAACCTCATTCATATTTGGGTATTATTTAAAGTGGGAAATTTAAGGAAAATGAATTCTGCACCAATTTCTGAGCATTTCTTATACACTCACTGGATTGTGACATAGGTACAATGTGTCTACAAGCAGTAGAAAAATTTGTATTGTGAACAGCTAAGAAATCATTTCCAGTGGATGTCAGTTTCCTGTCCTCTGCTAATATGGTAGCAAATTCAGGAAATGCTTCTCATAGGTAATCTTACGGCATTTTCTGTCACAAAATGGGGCCATGGTCACTGCTTTGGATGGCTTTGAAAGGATGTTATCAGCAACTGTTAGTCATGATAACTAAATTGATCCTTCAGGTTCATGAACTAATAGGCTTTTGAATGCAAGCTGTTGAGGGACCAAAGAACAAAGAGGGTGGTTGCCTTCATGTTGTTGTGGGCTTCATGGAGACACTTGGCTGGTCACTGTTGGAACTGGGCTGCTGAACTAGATGAATCTGCCATCTGATTGCTCAGTCAGGCTTTTATTATTACACTGTATTTATATCACACCCCTTCTCTTGTGAGGAACCCAAGACAGCTTCCAAAGCTCCATTTTATCCTTACAAGAACCACTGAGTGAAGCAGACTGAGCTTGAGAGTCTGTAACTGGCCCAGTCATCCAGTGAGTTTTATAGTTGAGTGGGGAGTAGACCCCAAATCTCCCAGTTCAACATTCTAACCAGGATGCCACACTAGCTCTCTTTTTTCTGTTTGGTTTTTGTTGTTGTTCAGCTTTTGTACAAAAGCTAGTACAGAACATATGTTATGGCATGCAACCCTTTATATATTTTTGTGAGCCGTCCTGAGGCTGCAGCAAAGGACAGCATATAAATGTTTTAATTAATAAATAAAATAAATGAGGAAAGCTGGTGCACATCTTAAGAGTAGCTGAGGCATTAAGACTTTCACTGCTAATATTTACAGCTGCCTTCTCCAGACTTAACAGCTCCCTTCTCCAATTACTTGCCCTCCTAGCTGTGCATGATAGCATTAGTATTGCTCACAGGAAGATGAATCAACTGTAGCAAAATGTGAAACACCAATTTCATTCATATAAAAGTTGAAGTGATTGGATGTCAGCAGCATGCATCCAAAATAGCCTGTGAATTGCTTCTCATACAGCCATGCTAACCCACAAACAAAAGATAGGCAACAGCTGAAAATAAAAACAACAAATTTTTCAAAGCAAACAACCCACTGGGTGCTAACATATGCAAATGTCATAGCTACATGTTACAATATCTTCACTCTACATTGTGGGGAACCTGAATGACCCCAAGTTCATATGAGCTTGTTTATTGTTCCAGTATTGTTGTACTGGACTTTTAATTATCAAAAGGAAGTGGAAAATCCATTAATGCTGGCCATGCTTTAACTTAAGCAGGTAGATTATTCAAAAGAACTTGTAGATCATTACATATAAAAGGATGTTCTAGTACAAAGTTTATCCTTATTTACTCAAAGTTTACCCAAAAAGAGGCTACAACTGGACATGGTTAAAACATAAAACTGAAGGAAGCATTCATGGTATTACATGTCCAGCAGATACTTGACTTAGACAAACTTGTATGAAAGAGACAATGAGCTCAATATACATGAAACCAGGTTTTTGTAGAGTAAGACAACGTGTGATATATCCTTCAACTGCATTAGACCCTTTGTATTGCATTTATTCACCAACAGCAAACATTTATAAACATGGACTTTAGGTGAGCATAACTGATCAGCCTCAATAAAAGCTGCAAGGCCACATCTAGGTTCGAACAAATTTTGTAGTTGCAAGTATTGTCATTCATCTGTAGTAACATACTGCCTTTGGCAACCTCAATCCCAAAGAGCAAAAATTCATCCTCATTCCTGACTAAGCATTCCTAAGTAAAAACAATTTACCTAAACAAGTTTGCCACAAAAACATGTTCTTACAAATTTTTAAGACTGGGCTTTCCCATAAGGTCAATTTAGCATGCAATGATAGATCAGAATGCAAATGACAATTATATAATCTGACACACATCTCTAGCAGGCATAACTGGGAGGAAATCCTAGCTATTTTAATATGCCAAGAGCAAAAAGGGAAAGCATTAACATTACACAGAGGGGCTAGTGTTGATTCATTCAAATCCACATACACACAGCAAATGTCTCTTTTTTTTCCTTTGCTCAAAGACAAAAACCTTGACTGTGTTTGGTATATAACAAACATAACTCCAAGATAGTGATGGTTTTGACTGTAGCCTGTGTCTCCAAACACTGACGCTAGTTGATCATCTGTCAGACACAAAACAGATTAAGCATAATTCCTAGACTGTTCTCAACAAGAGACTGCAATAAATTTTTAAAAATGTTTGATTGCCTTGTGTTTCTAGGCATCTTTTCTTTTAGAAGGTCCTTATTTTGAAGTTGCAGTTTGGGTAATAAAGTGGCAGCTCTCTCGAGCACAACATTTTTTGTGGCTGCTTCAGTTGTCTGCACCCTTTCAATTTAATGTTGGTAATTTCGAGCAGCTGGCTTTCACCCTTGCACTATCTACTGCTATGCATTTAAACTGCACACATTACTGCTTTGTGTCAGAGCTTACAGAGCATCTTGGATGTTCATTGTAAAGAGAATGAAATCTGATAAAGCAGTCTGACTATGCTGTGGTACAGCCATATGGCTTATAGGCAGGTGCACAAGCAAGAGAGTGCTTTCTTAATTTTTTAATGAGTTCAATCCAAGCAAAGATTGTTAAGCACATGTTTAACTCTTCCTTGGAATCAGTGGAACGTATGTTTCTTTTTGGTTAGATCATGTCCAATATTTGTTCTATAAGCAGGTTTTTAACATGCCACAAGAAGGCTGAACAAGAGACTATTCTTCAAATCCAGAATAATTACTGTGTAAATAAACTGCAAATTTGCAGACAAGTTTGCTTGTGTGCAATTATAGTAAAAAAATCTAACAACTTTCATATAATTTAGATTTAGTGAATATCCTTTCTTCAAGAAAGTTCAACTATGAGCTTTTGCATTTTAAAACTGTTCTGTTGGAGTAAACCATGCTGGCTTATAAAATTAGGTGGCTTGTGTTGACTGAAATCAGCAACATAGTTTGTTAGCCAATCTGGCTGGGTTCAGACAACACAACCATCACTCCTGGCTGCTCCATGTTTTGTGAACCACTTCAAAACTGTGAAGGCTGAAGTCTCTAGCCTGAACCTGGAGCCCTGCCCCTCCACACGGTGGCTTCTTTACAGCTACAAAGTCACCCTAAAAAGTCATAGCATGTTTCAGAGTTTTTTATCCACCCCAGGCTGCCATTTTGTCTTAACCTGCACGATACAATACAAGGTGAAACTGGCATCTACAGAGCCACTTGGCCGAAGCAGCAGGGAGCCTTGCCTCACTGGCCAAATGATTCCAATGACAGATACACAAAGTGCCCATTGGCACTTAAGGCAGCTATCATTGGCTTTCTTGCCACTGTGTGCTCCCCTGGAGAAGACCCAGCAGAACATGCTCCCTTACTGACTTCCAAGATTGGGGTGGGGGGAACAAGCAGTTTTCTGCTAAGTTTCCTCTTGAGAAGACCCAGAACACGTCTCAGCTCCCTGCCCTCAGCACCATAGCCACTTAGTAGCCAGCACACAGAACAAATGGGGCATATTCTGCTGGGTCTTCCCAGAAGAATGAATTCTACCCTGACTATGTCAGGAGGGCTGGATGCTTAAGCCCCAAATGGGGCTTGAGGGGCCAGTGCATGGCAGACTCCTGCACTGTTGCCCTTTGAAGTGGCACTTCAGGAGGAGTCCAAGCAAAAAGCACCAACAAAATGCAGCCTGTCCCAACAGGCTCCCCACTCCCAGCAGAAAGTTGACTTGCAGCCCCTCTCCATTGGGTTCAGCAGGAGGAAGCCTCTGATAGCTGGTTGCAAGTGCTGCTTAGGCACTCTTGTGTAGCTGTCATCCCCACTCCTCTCTCTTCAATGCTCCTACAACATTCACCTGGAATACCAGCAGGATGATGGAGCAGGAAAGAACCCACAGGACCCCCACTATGCCCGATTTTTTGTCAAGCACAGCAACAACACCCAACTCTGACTTCAAGCCTCAGCTGTACTCAGCCACAGGCTTAAAGCCACCCATTATCTTTGAACCCGAGAAAGAAAAAAAGTAGAATGGTCATTAGGTTTACAGCTGATGCCCAAGCAGAAGATTGCAAATGCAAAGATGAAGACATGGTTAAACCCAAAATGGTCCCAGATCAGTGCGGTGGATGACCTTTGCTGGGAGGTAGGAAGAGTGTACTCCTATTGATTCTACTGGATCTCTGGAGAATGTCTAATGCATTGGTAAATTTCTGGATTAACTGTCAGATATTGGAACACTGAACATTGCACTCTGGTGGTTCTATCAGTTGTTCCAAAAGACAGGACTGAAGACAGCAGCTTTGCCTGTTGGCCCGTGCACATTAAGCCTCTGTGAGGCTTCTTCTTGTCTCCCTCTTGTGTAGGAAATGCATAGCTCTCTTTCCTAGCTGAATATGTTTTGGTGATGTACAGTCCTTGTAAAAGAATGTCTCTTGAGGAACCTAACCTCATGAATGTTACTTAACCTAGCTTGTCTACTGAGCAGACCTGAGGAGAATTTTTCCCCAGGTCCTGACTCACAGTGAGATGTCAACAGTATTGGTGCTGATTTCTACTAAACACAAGACCGTAAGAAAGAAATGCAATCAAGTCAAGGAACAAGATTTAGTTAAGCCGCCAGCAAAATTGCTTGTAGTTTTTCAAGGGTGAAAACAGGTTACCAATATCAGATGTGGCTCAAGCCTTTCCCCAACCCCAACCCCCATACAATGCTGTATTTTCATTCATAAACAATAGATATAACTTTTTTGTTTTTCATTGCTTCTCACAAGCTAAAATGGTGAGCATTATGCAAATATAATGTCTTGAAATGGTCTCCTGTCAAATACATATTGCCTTCTGTTTCTATGTTTTTAATGTAATTGACAAAACACCCCATAGTACTGATTATGCCTTCCCTTGTAAACAACTTGCTTATGCCCATAAACAGCTGTGTTTATGCCTCTATGAATTTCTGACTTCATTATAAAATAGTCATCACAATATGAACAAGAATTGCACAAAATCCTGAGCATTTTGCTTAGCAGCTGGCAAAGGATCCTTTTGGTAATAAGGAAAAAATCATGAACGTTGGTTTTCTCCTCAAATGTCAAAGAATTTGATAGGATGTACTTTCGAAAGATTTCCTGTGTTTGCTGTTACATTTTTAGTAGTCCTAGTTAATGTAAAAAGAAATATATACATATTCGAAGATGGTGTATGGCATTATTTTGTCACCTGGGCTAAAGCAGGGCAGGCATATTGCCATTAGCATAATCTCACACTTAAGTCTAGAACGGCACTACTTTTCTGCTGAAGGGGAGTACTGAGTAATGGGTGAGAAAGTGCTCATTGATGCTACATCTCAGTCTAGAAACCTTTTCCATGACATTACAGGCCTTGGCAAATCAACATTTGCTACAATGTGATCATGCAAATGTTGATAACTGTATTACTATTGTATTACTGTATTACTACAGTAATGCTATCGTAGTATTACTGTACTACAATAGTATTACTACAGTAATGCTATTGTATCACTGTATTACTTGCTGCATTACTAAGGCAATACTAACCTACTCCCAAATTGACAATTCTTATACTAATTGAGAACTAATTTTTGCCCTGGCTTAAATAATGAGTAATTCTCACCACTGCCTCTAATTGATCTCCCTTGTTCTGTATATATGTAACCATTGCCTAGAGGAACAAACTTTTATTCTGTATCAGCAAATTAAACCAAGACCATGTACCTTCAGCACAAAGTGGATCTTATCAGGCCTTTTCTCAGGAACAGAGCAGGAAATAGGACACCACTAGAATATGGCAAAGAATCACCTTAGTTGAAGGTGTTACTTATAATTAATTAACGTATATAATTAATGCATTTGAATTTTGTCCCAGTAAGAGTATTGCAAACAGTCTCCTAAATGCCCCTCCCTCTGGCAATTTTTCAAAGAAAGGCTTAAAATGAGCAATGAGTTTAAGCGAGGGCAGGAAGCATGGTCCACATTCATTACAAGCTTCATGCTACCATTACACAGCCAGATTCAACTGCTCACTCCAATTTCATGAGAAGAGATTCGTGTGGAATACAGATTGGTGTGTATTACACAGCGGAATACAGATTGGTGTGTATTGCACAGTGGAAATCAAGACCAAAACTTGGTGCCAAAACCACAGTTCAGGGAAAGAAACAGTTGCAAATGACCAGCAATAAGTGTTCTGGAGTATATTTAGTTTCAAAATGACATAAGATTCACATGTAATCTTATTCATGCCTATTCAGAAATAACTCTCACTGGGTTTAATAAGACTTATTCCCAGTTAGTAGGCATAGAATTGCAATCTGTCATTGCGTCATGCATTGTTCTTGGACTGTGAACAAAGATTAAGACAGTTTTGCAGTAAAATCAGAATTTTCTGCCCTTGAAGCATATTGGCTCTGAGCTACAATTTGACTAGTTTTTATTTTGTTTTTAAGCATACATTGTTAGTCTTGGGGATCTCTGAAGGGAATGAAAAGCATACCTTTTAAACAAAAAATTAAATATTCCAGTTACTGTTGTTTACAACATTAATGTACATGGTCTCTAGGCAAACTGGCTTTGCAGGTTTCTTCAGAACTTCAAATAGCAACATGCAAAAGTGAAAAATAGCCCACAGTACTATGGCCCAACTACAGTAGATGGATTCACATTTTGGTGCTATTGTCATGAATACCTATTTGATGCAGCTCAACCTATAATATCCGTCCCCATCTTCCCTTTCCCCCCTTATTTGAGACCATTTAGAGACCATTTCTAACATTTTTAATAGTAGTAATATTATTAAAAGTACATGAGAAGATGCAGCCTTAGCACAAAAAAACCCCAATGTAATTCCACGTGCATGCATCATCACTCTATGAAAAAGCCCTTTCTAGAAAAGAAACTGCAGGAGCTGATTTTAAATAAAACTACTCAGGTTTACACTCTGACTAGTATCTATAAAGTGCCTTGTTAGGAACTAGGGCAGGAATTAACAGGTTCTTCCCATTCTCCTGCAGGATATAGCTAGGAAGCTCCCAGTGCTGGATATGGGGTAATGCCAAGGAAACAGTGGCCTGGTTCACACACAACCTACCACAGGTAACTAGCCACAAAGATTTGCTGTCATTCAAATCCAATCTGCTTATTTTGGCAGAACAAGCCAAGCGAACAAGCCATAACTTATTGTAGGGGTTATATGGCCCCTAATGAATAATCATGTCATCTGAACTAAGAGAGCAAACCTCCTGCCACTGTTTGTGATCTTGCCTGTGCTGTAAAGAGTGACTGACCAATGCCCAAGCAATACTTTGGGGTAACAGTCACTCTGAAAAATTGTGGAGATGTACTTGCAATTTTTATTATATTATTTTCAGTCTTTTGCAAGAGCCTTTTATGGCTTCCCTGTCTATTTCAGCTGGCAACTGTGCAGAACTGTGCAACCCTTATGCAGGTACACTAGGGTTGGGGAGGCAGCAAATGGCAGAAGTTGCAGCACTACCGCACCTGCTGCCTTTCCAAGTTCTGAAAAGGCCTGATGCTACGGGTAGGATTAGGGTTTGTGGCCAAAGCCACCATCCATCTCCCAAGCTGCAGAAGACATGGGTGGCCTTGGGATGGTTGAATTGGGTAGCTGGGCTGGGGGCTCTGCTCAGTCTCTGCTAGAGGAGGGCGCACAGCTTGCCCTGCATTGTAATGGCCACTAGCCCTTTTGACTGGTGGCTGCACTGGTGCCAGGAGCCTCCGACAGCCTCAGAAGTGCTCTGAGTGCCATTGCCAGAGGTGCTTACCAAGCACAGCAAGGCTTTTTGTTGCTTTTGCCAAGCGACTTGATGCTTCACCTGTTCTGATGAACACAGCAGGTCCCCGGGTGGCTGCAGAAGTCTACAACAAACTGCAGCTTATTCATACAATGGAAGTACACTGTGAGAAGCTTGTCAGGTGGACACCATGCTAAACCACTGTGTCTTCAAAGCCATCATGGCTGTGCTGTTTAAACTCATTCATACAGTCTTCCCTCCCTCCCGCCTCTCTCTCTCATATAAAGCCTATTTTTAAGGAATAGAAGACAGGTTATAGCAGCCTTCCCTAATTTTGCAGTTCTCCAAATAAGTTGGACTGCAGTCCTATCTTTTCCAGCCAACACACCCATGACCCACTCTGGATGGGAATAATTTGACATTCAACACATTGGGAAAGCATCAGTTTGGAGGAGGCTGATTTATAGAACTGCAGTTTTCAAAATCACTTACTTGGCAAGTGTGTGTGCATGTTTCAATGCTGTAAAAAAAATCAGGACATGTTTTGCAGCCCTTTAATTCTTGACACTGGGCTATTCACAGAATAGCCAGTCTTGTTCCAATTCACCATCTTACTGTTGAACTTGGTTTCTCTTTCATAGATCTTAATCTACTATCGCTCTTCTCTTAAAGTTTCTGGCAACTTTCACTTCAGTAATCTTCACTTCCTAGTGGGAAATACGCAGTATTTAATACATTTTTGTATTTGGGCATTTGTTTAATATTTAGTAAATGTTCAATGGCCCATTTAAGTAATATATATTCTCTACTGGTTTATCTCATGTTTAAAGTTGTTTATCTAACAATTGAAGTCCTGATTGTTATCTTCACTAAATATACTAAACAATTTTAAATAGGAATATGATGACAAACATGAATAAATACAAATGGTGAGAGCCTGTCATGCTCATTAGCTACTGGCTCTCTTTTTGCTTGGTTGCTTTACTCCAAGTTCTGGGGAGAATTATCTTTGTGTAGTTGGATTCCTAATGGAACAAAAGAAACATGGAATAAGAGGTCAAGTCCTCTGTGGATTAGAAACTGCCTATGACATAAAAGCAGAGAGGAGAGGAATAAATGCACACTTCTTCCAATGAGGGAAAGCAAAAACTGATGGTATTCCAAGTATATTCCCTACTCTGAGGCTCACGAATGGTCTAGTACATTGCATAAATAGGGGAAGTTTGCTCACATGAACACACTATTTATAATGATGACCTCCCAAGCAGATTATCAGGCAGTGAGTTATGTCCTAGTGTATGTTTAAAGTACCTTAAAAATCCTCTGGGACCTTTGCAGTTGATAAATCAAATGTTAAATCAGTCAGTGCTTCTATGTTATATGGATTCAAAGCTTTTGTGTATCCAAATGTATTGAATTTTGAAGGGATCATAAGATATGATGATATTTTGGATAAGGATGGAGGCCTGAAGCTAGATCAAGAAATACAAGAACAGGGACTCAATATCTCGTGGTGGTATAAGGTGCAGATGCAATCAAGATACGCTAAAGATTGTAAAATATGGGGGTTTTATAAAGACCTAACAGCCTTTGATCAAATGATGTTAAAAACAGATGAGAAAATGATTAAAAGAATTTATGAGTTCTTACTTGACAGGAAAATGAAAGGGGAACAGGTTAAGGAAACTATGATAACATGGGCACAAAATTTTGGATATAATATTGAATTAGAAAAGTGGCAAAAGTTATGGGAGAGAAATATTAAGGTAACTTTAGCAACTTCGTATAAAGAAAATTTATACAAAATGTTTTATAGATGGTATTTGTCGCCAAATCGGTTAGCTAAAATGTTGCCAAATATGTCAAACAGATGTTGGAAGTGTAAACATGATGTGGGTACTTTTTATCATATGTGGTGGACCTGTGAATATGTGAAAAAGTATTGGATTAAAATACATAAATGTCTTGAGGAAATGCTACAAAAATCCTTAGCTTTTAAACCTGAAATTTTCTTGTTAGGTATTGTACTGGAAAATATTAGCAAACAAGAAATGTATTTGATACTACATTTAATCACGGCGGCGAGGATTGCACTTGCTCAATACTGGGTGAGGAACTACCCACTGAGGAACTGATTTTAAAAAAGATTCTGGACTGTGCAGAAATGGACAGATTGACTCTATCATTGAAGGAAAAAGAAGATACTGACTTCTATCAAACTTGGGACCTTTTTTACGAGTGGCTGGAGAAACGGGACTTGGCTTAGATTTAAAGATGTCTTTAAATTTTTATAAATCAATTTAAATATGATTATAGAATGTTTAAAAAATATGTTATAGGGGGCTGACCCAGTATGTCTGATGTATTTGATGACTGATGATTTTTTTAGTTTTTAGTTTTAAATCTTAATAAAAAATGTGCAAAAGATAAGTTATATGGATTCAGTCCAGACTGATCTATGTGTAACTGGGCCGGTGGAAGCAAACTTCCCCACCTCTTTCTCCCCACAGCAGCCTCTCCAGCCCTGAGAAAATACTGCACAGAAGATTAGAAGACACTGTTGAAGGGGGCAGGATGTATTGTTGGAGGAAAGTTGGATGGCAAAGCTCCTCTTGTGGAAGATGCCTCTGCCCAACACTGCTGAAGTTTGCAGTTTTTTAGAGCTCCACAAATATCACTGCACAGCTGCATGTGTCACATGATCAGGGCAGATCAGCTGCACAGATTGGCAGATTTTCTGTCAATATGCCACACAAGTGTTTGAGTTGGAGTTGGTACGGATTAGATGACAATTTGTAGAGAGATGTTTTGTGTGACATGGGCGTGCTTCATGTAAGCTGCCAAAGGACCTGTACCAGCTGCTCTTAGTTGTGGGACGATGAGGGCAATTGGAAGCTGACTGCTGCAGTACAGTGCTGGAAGCAAGACAGGTGACTTTTTGGTGCTTATGAAACACAGGCATGTGCTAAAAACAAAGGGCTCAATCATCCCTTGTCCTGCATGGTTTCTCATTCATTGGGTGTGTTGCCATAGGCAGGTCCAGTTCTAAAATCCAAGGCCCATCTGTGGATTACATCCAATTGTCAGCTCCTCTCACAGACATGAGTTCATAGGTGATCCCTACATTTATGCACAGAATTGACAGTGCTTTGAAAAGCAAGGAATCACTGGGTGGCTGTACATAAACTGCCAAAGGGGCTTAGGCTGCTGGGTGCAAATAATAGTGCACATGAGAGGCAGAGCTCCAGTTGATGGGAGAAGAGGGCTTAACTGGCTGTCATAAGAGTTACAGCCACATGCTGAGGCAGATGAAGTGGTCCAAAATATGAGAAATGGATCACACGGTCAGCTTACTCTTCTAGAGTTTCTTTAGCTCTTAAGGCTTGCTGAGTAGTCTTAGGCTTTGAAATGCTACATTTTGAGGCAGATGCTCAAAGAAACATTATGATAAAAACCAATAATAATAACCATGTCTCTGTGCTCCCTATGAACTTGAGTCTTACTTCACTGAGAACACCAAACCAAATATTAGGATGTATTAGCAAAGCAAATTGCAAATTATCCAACAAGGCATTGATAACTCTGTTGTAGCATTTGGTTATTATGCAGCGAATTGCTGATACTACTGCACTTTTCAGTATTTAAATTTATTTTTAGACTTTTGTGTCAGTTTATATGTAGAACAATATTCTAAATTTTGCAATATTCTTATTACAAATGAATATTAGTCTTATTCATCACCACCACCATATCCCTATCTTATTGTTGAATTTGACCCTTTCCTTCACCGAAAAGAGCAGTCCAATGTTCAGGCACAGTTTTTTGTAAAAAAGCAAATGTTAGAAAAGCAATAGAAAGTCATCTCATGATCCTGGGGCTGTATCACGCAAAATAAGCCATGGCCTGGAAAAGCCTCACGTCAATGAATGACTGTGCATAAGCATCCAGTAGGCTTTAGACTTCTCAGAATTGTCAGGCAGATGGCAGTGTATCCAATGGTGCAGTGGCAAACACAGCTAGCCCAAGCTGGTGCAGCTGGAGAGGACTCGGTTGCTTAGCATACAAATTCCTGCCAAGTGTTGAGGTCACTTATATTCCCTATAATATATGAAGCAGGGAATTTTTAAGATTTCCAAACTAAAGCTTCTATGGAAGTTCTTAGGGCCTGCTGAGTAAAAATATGGCTTTTAAATGCTACTTTTTGGAAGAGTTAAAATAACAAAATGTTAACAAGAAGAACAAGTAGCAGCAGTACCAGATTCCTCAGCTGCTAATGAATTCGGTCTTTTCTTCACTGAGATCACCACCCCTGTATTCAGGCACAGCAAAAAGACAAGTGCATAATGTATTAGGAAACAATAGCTAATATAACAACAAATATCAACAAGACATTATATAACTCTGATATAGTATTGGATTTATTCTTTGGCAGGTTACTGGTATTACTGTAAACCAATGTTTTAATTGGTTTTATTATATCACTTATTTTTCTTCTTCTTCTTCTTCTTCTTCTTCTTATTATTATTATTATAACATTTCTATGCCGCCCCTTGCCGAAACCTCGGGGCGGCTTACAACATGATAAAATACATTGAAATACAATAGTACATAATAAATTACCATTAAATATAACAATACAAAAAATACATTGATTTACAAATACAAAATTAAAATTATCAGTATAAAATAAAAATATAGGAGGAGAAAGAGAAGGAAGAAGAAGTTGCCCAGGCCAGATCATATGTTTTAACAATTGAAATGATGTTTAAATAAAAAGGTCTTTACCTGGCGCCGAAAAACCAGTAACGACGGTGCCAGGCGGACCTCTTTGGGGAGTGAATTCCATAGGTTGGGCGCCACCGCAGAGAAAGCCCTCCTCCGGGTACTTACTCTCCTAATTTCTTTCATGGAGGGTTCCCGGAGAAGGGACTCTCCCGCAGATCTCAAAGGGCGGTCGGGCATATACGGACGTAAGCGCTCGTGCAGGTAGCCAGGACCCAAGCCGTTTAGGGCTTTGTAGGTCATAATCAACACCTTGAATTGGACCCGGGCTTCAATGGGAAGCCAGTGAAGCTGATGGAGGACTGGAGTCATGTGAGCATAACGCCCCGTCCCCGTCAGCAACCTGGCAGCTCTATTTTGCACCAATTGAAGTGTTCGGACTGTCTTCAGGGGAAGCCCCACTATGCTTTGCTCCCCAGCTGCTTTGTGTTACCCTTATGTATTTTTTCACAAGAAAGGTTTAAATATACAAGTTGAATGCCACTCCCCCAATTAAGAGATCTGATTTTTCTTTTCTTTCAAAGATAGGGCTAGATCCAAACTTAGTCATACTTAAGCAGACCTACTGAATTTTTTTTTTTAAACTTGAGACAGTCACGATTACTCAAACCATGAAAAAAGCGAGAAGAAGGTGACTCTCCTCCATTCTTTGCTAGGCAAATAGGTTTCCCCAATGCTCAGGGAACCCCGCTGAATGATGTGGCACAGAGAATAAGAGTTGAGAGGCAGATTCCAGAGAGAGTCAGAGGCATCTGCTGCAAGCACCATCCACATAGAAAATGCCTCCACACAAATGTTCTGCAATGTTCTCTTTCCCTCTTGGCCTCTCCCACCAAAAGGGCCCTCTCACCAACAGTGTATTATTTTGGGGACAAGGACTATCCAAGAAAAGAGAGAAGGAAACTGAATTGCTGCTACCCCTTCTAAGGGTGAGTCTCTTAATCCATCATTACTGTCTTACTGGCTTGATAAATTTAATGTTTCAGAGATTTTTCCATTATGTCCTAGATGATATAATTTATCTACAGCTGTATTAGGCAGGTATGCTACACGGCCTGGGTTCACACATGAGAAGCCAGGCCTGATTTATAACTCAGCATGGCTTATTATGTTGCATGAGCTCAATAAATAAGTCTGTAGGATTGGGGAGCCAAATTTCAGCCATGAAACAGTAGCTTAGCTGTTCTTACGTTTTATCTAATAGTGCCATATCAGGCTGCTCCTAATCAAGGTGGAAGTACTATTCACTCCAGCAGTTGACATATCATTATACCTCTCCAGATAACTCAGATCAATTAGCATTCATTTCCCCATAGCTTATCACAAGTTGCAGACAAGCATAACTGTTCTTTCATGCAGGAAAAACAATCCCTGTATCAAGAGTAGGCTACCTGGTGACCTCCAAATGTTTCAAATGACATCAGCCCCAGTCAGCATGGCCAATGGTCAAGAATTAAGGGAACTGTAGTTCAAAACAACTTGAGGTTGCCAGCCTGCATTTGCAGACGTTAAGTGGCACAGTCTAGGCCCGGGTTTGCAGCTTCAATAATAGCTTGGCTGCTATGACTGAAGTTTTCAAAGCAGTTTTGAAGCATGGCAACTTCTCTTTATAAGGTTAGCATAATCTAAACCTTTTACCCATGTTAATTCCAATAGTATCTTTGATAATTTATGGATTTCAACTATATGATTCATGTGCCACTCATATAGCATCTGTCACTAATATGGGAACACATGCAGCCACAGTTCTGAAACCAACAAGGATGTTCACTAATAAATAGGGCCAGGCTGTGAGGTCTTGTGAGTAATAAGGGCATTTCTGCAGCAATTGTGCCTGCCATATAAAAAGAATGAACCTTTCCTTTGTTCATGAGAGTCTGCAGTTACCAGAGTATTTACAGTCACAAGTATGCTGATGAGCTTGACAATAAAAAGGATCTTGGAAAGAGAAATGTTCCTCTTCTCTTTTATACTTAAGAATCTTTGTAACTACTACCATGAATTCCTGGGACTGGTTCCATATGCTCCACTGCATACATTTTTCTCCTTAATAAGACAGTTTCGTTGGAATATACCATTGGAGTGCCACATTTAAATGGTTTTCTTGGTGCACTGTTTGCCGGTTTAGGAGTATGAGTTAAAAGCACTGGAATTAAAAAATTAAAAAGAAACTATACATCAGCCATCATAAAATATTCAACTGATTCAAAATGGAGATCAGAAAGTCAGTAAAGGAGGTATACGATGAATGGCTTTCACTGATAAAACACAGTCCCTTGAGAATACCACTAATGTGCAAAGATATCACAGTTACAATGGAATTAGAATAAGAATTCTGTTCTAATCAGAAGACCCCAATAATATAACACCCTAGACTTTCCAGACTTATGTTAAGACATCAACTTTCCAATAAAAAACTATGAATAAGTGATGACATGGCTTATGCATGTAATTATTAGATGTTTTGAACTACAGTTTTCATCCACCCCTGCCAACAGAGCCAGAGATCAGAGATAATGGGAATTGTAGTCCAAAATATATAGGAAAAGACTAAATTAGGTTCCAGTCCAAGATAAACACCACCACAACTACTCTTTTAAAGTTGTTTTTTCTTCTGGTCTTTCTCAGGGAATAGTGCTCAGAGACAGGAAATGAGAGCAACATGAAAGATGACCTTTGTATTTTGGATGATAGTTTATTCATTAGCTTCAACATGCATATACCCTATTTCCCAGATCCAATTAAATAAAGCAACACTCAAAAGCACCATTCCTGCTTCTAATTGAATTATAAAGTGTATTGTCAGTATTTTAATGTTACCTTCTTTGCAACCAAGTTATGATGACACCCAGGAAAAAATTACTCTAGGGAAGTGTCCAATACATGCCTTAATGTCTCAGATAGAGTCTTGGCTATTGGGTGGTATATAAATTAATAAAAATAAATAATATTGTAATTTATGCAGTGCACTTAAAGCGTTCAGAGTGTTTCACATACATTTTCTCTGTCAGCTTTACTACATTGCTGTAAATAAGCCAGCATTATCATTTCCATACTAAAAAATAGGGGGTGAGGAGAGACCAGTAATTCACTTTAAACCAATGGTGGAATTAAACATGACAAGCAACACAAGGCTGCCAGAACTTCACTCTTCCGCCTCTGCACCATGTGCCATGAAAACAATTCTGTTCTACATTGCCTTACCTTTGCTCCTGTGAATACAACAAGTATACAATGTGCAAAACAAGATCAGCTTGGCCCAACCTGATATCCTCTAAGAATTCTGGGATTACAGTTCCTAACATTCCTGAACATAAGCTACGTTGGCTACAACAGATGAGAGCTGGTGTTCAAAAAACATCTGAAGAACATCTGGCTGGGGAGGAGTGAACAGCAGCAACTCTTCCAATTATGCTACATAAAGCTCCAGGCTTCCATGAACATTTGGTGGCCAGAAGAGAGAAACACATGATGGGCTTGTTAAATGACCCAGTTCAAACCAGAATAATTGAAAAGACTCTTGACAGGAGAAAACCAGTTGTGTGGATCTGTTCTGTATGTCATAGTGCTTGGAGATGCGTCCCTTTGACAGTGTTCTTTGGAATTACACCAGGATGCTGCCAGGTAGACTGCACAGTTCATACCAGCTCTTTAGTCTATGGGTTGGTTAGTTTATGGGTTGCTGTGGTCAGATGAGGGAGCAACAGGGCCTGGAGCCCTGAATGCAACAAACAGGTACACAGCCAATTCCAGAAATAAGCACTTGTTAGCAGGATGCTTCTACCTTAATCTACATTGTTGATTAAAATAAAGGTGCAATCCAATGGGGATGGATTGTAGCCTCTGAACACAGAATTATGGGCATCCTATCCAGGGCAGAAGGTAAGTGAATCACCTCCATGCTTCTCCCATCCTGCAAAGCATAGTTGCCGGCTGGCTAAGTGTAGCACTTTGGAGGAGGTAGGATAGAACTGCAGCCACAATACGTCCTATCCATCCTTTCCCCACTCCATTGCCTCAAAAGATCTCTGAACTCACTCTTGTGATCTCGGTGAGAGTACAAGGCAGAGGTGAAGAAGGGATCCAAAAATGGATCAATTTTACAATTTCCTATCTCAGAATCCAAAAAAATCTGGTGACCACCTAGATACTATCTACCAGCATAGGACTGCTCTTCAAACTTACTGATGGAAACACTGTTAGCTATAGTGATATTTATATAAACAGTGCAGGTTAAATAAATATTTTAATGCTTGCAAAAGTCCCAGACAATGACATTCCTCTCATGTAGGAGGATGAAGCAACTTTCAGGTAGCACCATAAGAAGAGAAATAAATAAAGGCAAGAATTGGTTTCTCAGTGGTGTGGCAAGACTTCTTCTCATATTTGCCCTAATGGGGCAGGCATCTTGGACCAGTGCTGCTGAAGGAAGCAGCCACTAATACTTTGTGGGGAAGAGGGTTAAGCTCAGCAAGAGGACATGGATTAAGTTCAAGAACATCTTAAATAGGATTTCTAATGTATGTGTTATTTATTTTATGATATGATCTATGCCATTTATGACTCACCCTAGAGCTGCAGCTCTCAGAACAACATACACAATAAAATCAAACATATTAAAATCAAATTTTCAATAATGCAAAGTAACTAACATTATTATTAGGGTAGTTTGAAATACATTAACTTGCTCTTACATTTGGACGTGAAAGTAGCTCCATCAAATAGGTTGATTTCTGTGATGGTGTGGAAAGCATTTAAAGACCACAAGAATCTATAATTATCAGAAAATAAAGAACGCCTGTATGTAGTTTTAAAATATTGATATGCCTTATCAATTTACTTCATATATAAATCTGGTGCATATTGGGGAAGGAATAACTAGAATTTTAAATACCAGTTCACTTAAGAGAAAGCTGCATCCAAGCAGATGTTTATTTAAGCTATAAGAGGTCCTCAGCCAATCAGGGAGCAACTCACCCTTCTATTACAACCACAAATTTTTATAGGTTATATTTGTTTCCTCTAGAACACAAGCAGAAAAAGAGAACTGACACCAGGCAATTATTGTGTTGCAATTTCTTCTGAGATTTCCATAACCTTCACCACTTTTCCCAGAAGCTTTAACCTCCTTTCTAAAGTTTATTAACCCCTCAAGCAGTACCCAACCTAATGACAAAATGCAAGCAATAAAATATTTATCCTGACCCAGAAAAAGTCTTCCACAATATTCATACACATTGACCTTGTGTTAACTTCCAAGAGATGGGTAGGAAAATCAAAAGAGCATGTGCATACTTGAATATTAATTGCATTTAATGTGTAAAACTGTATATAAATTGTATGAATAGAGCAAAATTTAATTTGGAATCATGTCTTTTAAAAAGTTTGAATTTAAAAAATCAAATGCAATGTCACTAATACTTGTTAGGAAGAGGGAAAGAGCAGTGATTGGCCACTAAATATTGGTGGCAACCCACAACACTGAAATTTGATGCCAAATAACTGCTCTTTCACTTTTCTTTACAAACTTTAGTGATGATTTATGGTAGTGGTATGTCACTGGCACTAGTGCATTTTCTCGGTAATGCTGCTCTGATACAGAAGAGTCAATAATTAGAGGCAGAATCTGTCACTAATTATTTTCCTTCAGCAGAAGGTGAAGGAAACAGCTACTTAAAGTTGCAGGGAACCTTCACAGAACTGGACTTAGTTAAATGCTACTGTAGAATCTTGGACATGCACAGAGGTACGACAAATAATGCTGTATTAATTCTCTTGCAGTGCCAACATTTTAAGTTCTCTGCCAGTTGGTGGCAGGAAAACAGTGCCTTGGCCATATTAAACATTCCTAGTTGGGAAGCAACCATTGTCAAGTATTTGCCAACAGAAATCAGAAAAATGCCGGCAACTTCAATTTCTCAGTTTCAATCAGATAGTCACCCTAATTTTGTATCTGTAATAACCTGCTTTTAGCGTGAACTCAGACATGTTTTGGGAAACTATAAAAATATTGTGTTTTTGGTGGAATGAAATTCCACCAACTAGTGTGGTGCTACAAAGCAACACAGCTGAACAATCTGCTCATCATGGATGAGCACAGGATTCAGTATCAATTGTCCAGAAGGATAAATTCAGCTCTACGATACTGATACTATAGGCACAGAGAAAAAGGCAAAACAAAACGGAAGGAATTTGAAGAGATTACTCTCCTGCCTAGAGTCCTTTTACCTATCACAGCAGACACCACTCACACAGTGTTCCTTAACTTCTATGTAACACAGCAACACACTCTGAACACAACTGCTGATCCTGCACACAAGCATCATTTATATTCATACTCACTTATCATAGAATGTAGGCATTTTAGGATTATAAAAATCTTCCACATCAAAGAAATTCTTACTATCCCAGAACAGCTTACAGGCCTATTGGAAATCAAAAAGAAATGCATAATCTACGTAGACAGGTGCCTCCTGTGGTGCTTAGAAAACCTTGGCAGGACCCTAATTCTAACCACTCTGCAGACCATATAGAGAATGCAGGGAATGGACAAGGCTCCTTGCTTCAATTGCTATGAATGAAAAAGCATATACAGTGCTTTAGAAACAGACTATGTCACACTACAGCTGGGTAGAGGATAAGTAGGTTTTAAAAGAATACTAAAATGTTCTTGAAATGGTTTCAAGATGTGGGGAGCAGGACAACCACATGAGAATGTCTTGTGTCAGAAAAATGTGCCATTAGTGCCTAATTACACAGCATGCAGCTGTGTCTGCCTAATGTTAAATTTTCTTAACAGTTTCAGAGTTCATATTTGTTTTGCTTTATAGTCAGAGCAGGAATATTGGAGATGTCCGCACATCTGGAAAAGCTATGAGATGGTTTCTTCCCTGGACCATTGAACTTCTGGAGCAAACATGAATGATTTCCCATGATAAGAACAAAGAGCAGTGCTGCTAAATCTAATCCAACTTTCAGATTCATCAGTAACTGAACAGTTTGCCTGTGGTACGACAAGCAAGATATGACTGCAAAATCACCCACATGTGTATCTTGCAGCAAGTGGTACTCAGAGGCCAACAGCCTCTGACAGGAGAGGTCCCAAAAAGCCATCATGCCTAGCAGTCATTCCTAATTTTTCCCTCCAAAAATGTGGCTAATCCCTTTTAAGCCATCCAAGGTAGCAAGCATGACTATATGCTGCAGTTGCAAATTCCATAATTTAATTATGCACTGAATGAAGACATAATTCCTCTATGATCTGCCCTCAATCTTCACACCAATCAGCTCCAATATATTACTATAGTACTTCTTTCTTCCTGCTCACTTTCTGTACCCCTGCATAGTTTTACACATCTTTATCATGTCACCTATTTGTCTTCTTTCTAAGCTAAAAAGTCACAAATAGGATAACCTTTCCTCATAAAGTAGTTGCTCCAGCCCCTTGACCATTTTGCTTGGTCAGTAATACTTGCATCCACAGGTTCAGCTTCATTAAAGATTTTCAACATTTGATAAATTCATGAATCAAAACTGTACTGGACTACGACTGTGATAAGTAAAATCATCTATCATATCTGAATTTAGGATATCTGGTTTTATGAAATTTCTGTTGTGAGCTGTATCACTTATCCAGATCATTTATTTTTTCATATGTATGAAAGGGTGCCACCACGTAACAGGCATGTGGTGGCTATCCTTACATCATCATCATAAAAGAAATATGGGGAACAGTGTAACTTAGGGACAGAAACTATTCCTGCAGTGCAAGCTATTAGAAATTATCAGTACATGGTTCTCATCTTTGTCCCAGGCTGCACATTCATTGCTGATAAATCAAACAATGATGTGAGAATGTTTTATTGGCTGTTATTCCATTACTCTGAGTATCTCCACTACCCTTATGGCATCACAACAACCCACCCTTATGGCATCACAATAACCCTCAAACAATAATTTGTATTCCTGATTAATGGGTTCAAAATGCTTTGGAGTTCCAACTGTGCTCCAAGCTTTATTTCCATCCCATTTCATCAACACAGTTTAATAACCTTCTGGATTATACACAGGAGCATCAGGTCAGCAGAGTGTGAATTGAGTGGTTTTACTGCTGTAGCATGTGACTTGTTATCTTAAGACACTTTGCAAACCTGGTTTTCAACACTAATTGTTTCTTGTGCTGGCAGGATTGCATTGCAACTTGGAGTCTGAACAATTTATAAATGGTGCTATAAAAGAAAATTATATCAGAAAGGATTTTGTAAAACAAGACGGAGCTCGTAAGTCATTGTTCATACACATAAAATCTGTTTCAACTTGCATCAAACCAGCTCCTTACTGAGCTTCTACTAAAAACTCTTAATTTATACCATGACAAACCTATTAAACTGCAAGTTCCTGAGCAAAATAATTTACCTTCTCATGATCTTTATTTTGTGCTGATGAAATGTCCCCAAGACAGTTTAAAATAGCTCCCCTTAAGATCAAAGTGCAAATATGAGATGATTTCAGTTTGAAACTAACATTCAAATCAACAAGGGCTCTCCGTTTTTCTTTAGCTGAGCTCCATACAAGAGCTCGGATGCAGTACACATCCTAGAGAATCAAAAACATAACAGTCAGCATGAACTCAAAATAGCTCAGTCCTAAACCAATTTATCTTTGCATATCATAACAACTCAGTACACACAATGAAATAGCCCATGTTTGTTAACCATGAGCTTTGGTGAACATGCCAGAGAAAGTCTGAAAGCCACTGGGTCCAAGCCCCTGCTATTGCAGGACACTAAGTTACACCATACCTTTTAGATGAATGTCCAGTATTTGCTTCTGCTACCAATGAATCTTGCTTGCACTTGTCTTGCAATGTGTATACCCAGAAACTCTGGATTCTTTAGGGGTAAAACAACCAGAGTTAACCCAGAGTTTGTTGGTGGGTTAACTCTGGGTTCCTTAAATCCTAAGAAACCCAGAGTTTCTGGGTAAATCTGAAGAAACTACCTCAGAATTTATTTGGGTTGTTAATTGAAAGCTGGTTATTAACTGAAAGAGGAAAGTGAGTGAGCTGGAGGCAGCATGCTCCTAATTCCTGAGCTAAACAAACTAGGGTCAACCATGTTGTAAGAAACAGGTCAGAGAGTATTACCTGAGGAGGAGGAGTAAGATTAGGACTGTGAAGAGCAAATCCATAAGAAGTTATGATGTTTATCTTGCACCAGACACTAACTCTCAGACTACCCTAATTTGCAGGGTTGATATAAGGATAAATAATTGACAGTGGAGAGAAGCACGCTCACCATAAGCAGGATAAACCTATAATACAGAATTACCAGCTTTTCCAAATTGTTCTATCCAAAGCAACTTACCATTGCAATCATAAAAAGCATAATGTACCAATAATAAACACAGCAAAAACATCACACAATTTTAATCATAAAAGTGGGAGAAAAATATCCACTGAAATAGAACAACCAACACTGAAGGAGTTTTAACATCAAAAATGCAAAAGAATGCCAGCATTCACCCAATACCTAAAGCTCATTAGAGTAAGAGGAAGGCAGGGATATCTAGAGAGATACCCTGATGCTTCAGAAGTGTCCTTTCTCTCTGGTCTTCTCCTTTCCCTTGTCTCAAAAGGAAGAAAGAGCCTCTGACAGCTGTTATCTAAGCTGTTCGGCACAACTGTACAAGGGAAAGCCTAGATCTAGACCGTTAAAAGCTTTATTTCCCAGGAAAGTAAGTACAAGACAGAGGTAGGATTTGAGCGCCTACTCTTCTGAACTCAAATAAAGATGGCATTGAAGGGCAACATTTTGCAGTTTGCTAGAATTGTAATTTATTTTAATAGTATTTTATATTTTAGAATTTAAATCAGGCAAGGTAGAGTGCCAAGAAAGGCACCCGTGGGCACACTGGTGCCAATGGAACCATGTAGGAGGCCCATATTTAAAGCAATATTTGGACAGAACTCGGGGCATGAAAAAAGAGAGTTAAAAGCCAAGGATAGTCATGTAACGCATCTCAGTGAAGACTGCTACTTAATATAGGACTGCTCTGGGGTGTTCAGAACAGGAAACAACAATCAGAGAAACGGGTAGGGCAAATACCTTTGGCCCAGCTAAGGATCACACAATCTAGATCTCTGTATGAAAAGAAGCATAGGAAAGAGGGTCAAAGAAACAAATAGGTTTCGAGTGCTGTGTAATCTAATAGCCTCAAGGATGCAGGGCAACGTCTCTGAACAGCTCTGATGAGAAGAAGAGGATTTGGCTGCTGCTGGAGTGCTAAGTGTTGCTTCCAGTTAGGCTTAATCTGTATATTTATACAAATTCAGATACTGCCAAAAAAGCCTTAAACCTCCAGTGATCTTGTCTTCTAAAGTGAATGAAACAGCACTCCAAGAAGTCAGGAGACTATAAAAATATGCATGTGCTGAAATTTTAGCAAGCAGGTACTAGACTCATAGAGCATAGCAAATGCTTACCACTTTCACTTTTGTTTACATGCAGAGTTTTTTGGTGCATACTCTAGGAATTCTGATCAAATCATAAGATGGTGTGGTACACCTGTGGCCATTTACACTTCTGCAAAGGTATCCACAAGGATGTGCCACATTCTGAAAAAATACAGAAGATTTGACACGATTTTCCACACCAAAACAAATACAAGAAAACAGTGGGTCCTATACTTGAGCATACTACTCACAGGATTCGAAGGGTCTGAATGTACAGCTCTTGTAGCATCACATATTGCTTCTTTAATCTTGTCTAGAAGAAGAGCAGAGACACAGTGGCCTAGATTGTACATAATGCTCAGCCAGGACTTAGTGATACACAGATGGACCCCTGAAAGCCCTTGCTGGCTCTGTCCTACCTCCTTTACCAGAGGTGGCATGCCTGCATACACTAGTTGCTGGGGAACATGGGCAGAAGGAAGTCTTGCACCTATCCTGCTCGAGGGATCCTGTGGGCTGCTGGTTTGCCACCATGTGTGTGAATGGTTGGGCTAGATGGACCTTTAGTCTGATCCAGCATGGCTTTTCTTATGTTCTTATTAATGCACTCCACCTTACGCACTCCATCTCACACACTTGTAGACATAGCAGAGCACATGATCTGCACACAGAAGATTCCAAGTTCAATCTCCAGCCTCACCAAGTAGAACAAGAAAAAGTGCTGCCCAAAACTCTGGAGAGCTGTTGTCATTCGTTAATGACAATACTGGGCTAAGTGGACCAATGGTCTGACACAGTTCTTATGATCCTAGAACAAACCAGAAAGAGTCCAGGGTTTGTAGCTGTTTTGCTTAGTGTTGAGACTAGAGTTTATTTTAAAGGAACAAAACAGGAATTGCAGAATCTAAACCTGAATCCTCCCAAGGTGTGTAGACATGAGGGGATAAGCACATGAGACCAAGCCTTTGCTTGTTTCCACACAGTGTTAAACTAGGACTGCAAAAATTCAGAGACCAATTTCTCTCCTGCAACCTACTTTGGGCACCCCTTCTTCCAGCATGCTTTGCTGCCAACATTTGGTAGACTGGCAACAAAACAGGGCTTCTTTTTCCTGCTGTGCCATAAAACTACTAAACTGCAGTGCCAAGCCATGGTTTGTTATTTGAAAAGGAAAAATTGGTCCTTTCTAGAAATTTCTGTCACAAGTTTGGCAGCAATAACACGGTCAACTATGACTGGCAATACTTGCAGCTGAAATAAGAAAACTTTTACATATAAAAACCTTTAAAATATAGAAATAAGCATCCAACGTTTTGTCAATCTGCAGGTGTTCATGAATGTAAACACAGCCTTACTAAGTGAAAGTAGCTTATCACTTTGGCACATAACCAAGTTCTATGGCTACAGCATTCATTTGACTAGTAAGTTATAAGGCAGCAATTTAAGTAAGTGCTGTTTGTGGAGCGAGACAACATTGGGGTGCAAGTAGGAGTCAAAATTAAAATGTCAGAGACAAATTAGACAATAAATATGAACCAAGGCATGGTTCTGTCATATTTTACGGTTGCAGTTCCGTTACTTGGTTGGAAGTAAGCCCTATTGTCTTCAGTGTGACTTCTAAGCTAACATACATCAGATTTTATTGCAATACAGTTCTATTCACTGTACTCTAGTTCTATAAACTATACTTATGAATAAGTCCCATTGAGCTCAATAAGATTTGCCACCAAGTAAATGAATAATATTGCAGCTTTTAAAAAATTAAACACCTTCGAAGTCAATTTTCAACATCTAGAATGAAGCCAGGTTCATTCTTCTAACCAACAATCCCTATCTTTTACAAAGGACAAAAAAGGAGATCTCCACTTACTTTTAAATATATGTCTGTTAGGCAAGGATAACTGATAATATAGTTATTTTATCTGGATGATAAATTAGCATATGTAAATTGGCCTGAATTATTTATCGCTATATCAGCCATTTTGAGACAGAATCCTATAAACAGTGGTAGTTTGCACTTGTTCTGATGAAGCAAGTGAAACATGCACTGCACTTGCATTGTTATTCAAGTAAACATCAATTGCATGCTTAAACAAGACAACAACTGCATTTTCGTACACTGTAATCTATTCAAGAGGTGGTGCCAAAGAACTGACTTTCTACTACTATCCTACATGGAAGTGCCTTAGTGAGCCTGCAGGCACCCACCAGCCCAGAAAGAAATAACAGATCCAGGCAGATGTCAGACTTGCAGGTTCTACTTGCTCGTTAGTAGAGCCCAGATAAGAAGAGCCATTCCGGGCCACATAAGAAGAGCCATTTGAAAAGTCATTCAAATAGGCAACCACCTCTGTACCTTGTGGAACTGAGCTCCATAGTTTAACTATCTGCTGTGTGAAGAAGACAAGAAACTCATTTCATGCCAGACCACAGAGCATGCTAAAAATGTTATATTCTTCCATCACAGGAGCACTGCTACAAACTATTCTTATGACAGGAATAAGGAACAGGAAACTATTCTTTTGACAGGGGAGAAAGGAGGTTTCTAACTGTAAACCTGAAGCTGTGATTCCATTTGTCCTTCTAGCCCATCTATTGGTTGCTCTCACTGGCAGCAGCTCTCCAGGCAATTATCTTTCTTACTGTCAGCTACCTGATCCCTGTTTAACAAGAAATGCTGAAAACTCAGCTTGGCACCTTCTACAGGTAAGCTGTGTTCTTTATTGCCACTAAGCTAAGATCTCTCCCTACAAGCCTGACTCCTATAGCCCAAAGTGGACATTGCAAATGCATGGATTATGCCTGCTGCCCCTTGTATCCAAAGTGTGTGAATACTGCAAAGAACAAGCAAAATCAGTATTCTGTGGAAATGTGAACTACAAAGTACACATACAGAGCACAGGCTGTCTGCAGAGCTCAAAGTGAATGCATGAAGGTTCAGAGGCAGGACAAGTAAGTGTGACCTCACTTCCTATTCTGTACATTTCTACTGAATTTAGAAAACATCTACCTAGGACTAAAACAGAAGGGCCTTCTTTTCATACTGTTCCATGCTGATGGCAAGACTGATATATTTCCATTTTATGTCTAACATTCATGCATAAACATGTTTAAGTTCAGCTACAAAATCAATATATCTTACCACATTTCACATATGCATAAGCTCTCCTTGCATACACAGGTGTCTGGTAGACAGAGCTAGAAACACAACCAACTTGACAGGTACTCTGAAGAGAAAAGGATACCAGTGGCAATGAAAATATTGTGATACTTAATGTAGCTTTACAGCATATTCTACACAGACCATGTAAACACTGCTCTTGTGACTCTAATGGAATCCTTGAGCCAGTCACATTAGCTCCATTGCTCTTTTATTTATTTCAAATTACTGGTCTTATTTACCACAGCAGGGTTCTGTAAGATTACTCCCCAGACTGTTCAAATTCCTATGGGGATGATTTATGTCATCATTCCAGTGTAATGTTTCCCATAATTGTACTGAGTTTAAAAACATTAGAACCCAAGGGGCTAGACAAGGCACCATAACATTAGCAACATGCTCATATAAATCAATTTACTCCCTTGCAGCGAAGAAAGAACGAAGAAGGAATTTAATGAGATTGTACAGGACTACAATCTCACAATTCACAACACAACTTGTGCCTAATCAGAAGTATAAATAGATCACAGGAATAAAGGTTGAAAGAGAAACAGTACATACAGTTATTTTTCCAGAAGTTAAATCTGAACAAAAAAGAATGCTTTGGAGCTTTTGGAACAGCGAGATCTGAAGATACCTTTTCAGCCTATTCATATACATTATACTACTACTTCGACATAATACTTCATTATTGAAAACATGACCCAGACATGACTATCTTAACTGTTTTAAGAGTTTGGCAAGCTTTTTTCCATTTAGCCTCTGACTGTCCATTCTGCTTTTCCTTTCTGCCTCTCATTAGTGCCTAGGGCTTCTTCTTAATAATTCAACACTTAAATTAAAAAAGAAAAAGTTTCAACTGGACAAATCTTTGTGGGAAGCAGCATGCATTTTGGGTCCATGGGATTTGGCCAAATTAGGCTTCCCAGCAGGGTGCTGAGATGTGGCACACTCCAAGGGAGCTGTTGATCTACATCATATCACCAGCCCCTTGCTCATCCTCAGCTAAAGTCATTTTTTCTTTAAAAAAATCAGGATAGTTTATGCCTGTAGTTTGAAATCTATCATCCTAAAAGGAGGAAAAGTTATTTCCTTTAATAAATATTTTATTTCTGCTTGCTCCTGAGCTTTGAGCATGGTTACTGGCAATTCCAAATGAAATTTCCCTTCCCACTCAGGCACATTTCCAGACATTTACCTGTATGCATCTAAGAGAAGCAAGAAGAAATCAGGTTGCCTGACTACAGATATGAGAGATCTCTTCTGGTTTACTACCTTGCTCCAGACAGGTAACTGGCTGGTGGCATTGGACCATCCCTATACAGGGATAAAGCGAAAATAAAGCAATGGCCACACCTTACCAAATGGGTAGAACTAAGAGTTTACAAATTTTAAACTATTTACACAGATGGATATTTTCAATGTGATATACAGAACTACATGACAAAGCTGTCATTGAATGGATTGGGTCCTGAACATAGTATCAATAATATACAAGTTCCATACCTTGGGGATGTTTGCAGTTTGTATTGCATTAGTAAATTTCTCCACAGCACTGTGGTGGTTATCTAGTTTTTGGAAAGCTACACCCATATGATAATAACTTTCAAACACCTGGAATGAAAAAAATCAGGATATCATATTTTATATTTTAATAGTGCGAAAGCTAGACAGATGCCCAACTTCTCACCCAGGGATGTTTGGTTTTTAAACAGTTTTGCCAAGTCCAGGTTCAAACTAAATACCTATTCAGAAGATGACATTTTGTGAAATTTTATCTGATTATATGACTGGCATTTTATGTGATTATGTGAAATGCAACATGGGATACAAAGAATCAATAGTAACTATTCCCCATTTTGTAAAACTACAAATCAGAAGGTTGTATGCAATGTTAGTCTAACTTAAGTCCCATTCATTTCAATGGGTCTACACTTCAGAAACAAGACAGAACAGAGTAATACTAGATTTTGTTTTGAAAAATGGAGGTACTGATTCATTAGTCCTAAATATGACCCACAACCCTTCTACCCAGTGAGGCTAATTCAATTCCGCCTACTCAATCTCTTATGCACAATCAAAAAATGCTATAGAATACATACTTTGGGAGAACAACATAATACCCAAGTTTTTCTCCCCACCTCCTATTTTTTCTAACAGCCAGTCACTCACAACACTGACATTTTATTTAGTCTTCACAAAAGTATTACTTTCTGAGCAACTTATAGACAATAAGGCCACTTGAGCAGATTAAAATGGACAGGATATTTCCAGATACATACAAATCCCCAGAACAGAAGCTTATGCAAGACTAGATAACTCTGTGTTAGCAGGTTTCTTTCTTTGCAGACACGAATGTGTGGGCAGCTAGAGACAGAGCTATATGATATGCCCACCGCCAGTGGCGTGGTTAAACACACATAGTGAGTTTCCAAATAAAGGACAAAGATGTAAACTGCTTGTAATTACACATTTTGGCAGATGTCCCCCTTCAGTGGCTATTTGAGGAACCGGAAACAACAACAAAAATCTTGTGGCACAGACTAAGAGTTGTCACCTATTTGGGGCAAAGGCACATCCCTCTTGGGCATCAGCACAAAATGACTCCCATGGGAGACGTGGCAAAGGACAAGTAAACTACCCAAAGGAAGGAATACAAAGCAGAGACAGGTCTGAGCCCCAACACACCAAACAACTCCTTAGAACTCACAGCTCTTCACACCTATTTCACAGCAATCCCAGCTACCTGTAAGAAGACATTACCACTTTCTTTTAAAGTGAGGGAAGAACAACGTGGTGGGTGCCAAGAAAGTGCCAAGGAGTGGACTGCCATGGGTCCCACATGCACTGTCTTGACTATACTGCACTGCTCAACTGGAAATCGTATCACTTAACATTTGCTATGGAGTAAAAGGCATCACAGAATTACAGAAAACCAGTTGGAAAAAATCAGAAACTAATCCTCTCCATCTGGAATTAAGACCTGAGAGTCTGGAGTGATGCTTGAAGAGCAGACAATACTGAACTAAACAATTAGTCTGAATGGGGATCTTGCAGATTCCCATGTAGCTTAAGACCCAGCTCCACTGCAGGATGTGAACTGGAGGAGAACCAGAAATAAGGTCTTAAAATAGTAGAGCAAGGAAGTAAAGCAGGTGAAAAGTGTATGCCATTTCCCTCTTCTGCATCTTTATTTAGTGTAAAAAAGTACCCCACCCTCACCTGCATTCATAGGCAAACTAGGAAACATGTATTTCTGTATGAAATGCTATACTGAAATTACCAGCTGAATGTAGTCAGTGCCAGGCACATAATTTGCAGGAAACCTTTTTTTGCTTAAGCAAGAGAGCAGCTTTCTGTAACATCCTATTGCCTGAAAACAAAATGCAAATAACTTAAGGTTTTGGAGCCAGGACAAGCACATTCAAAACTCTGTATGGCAGGAAAAAGTTTTCCCCCTTCAGAAATTAAAATTAAACCACTGTCACCCCTTTTTTTTTGGGGGGGGGGGCAACAGATAGCACTTACAGGATATGAGTTTAAGTACAATTTTAAGGGGGAGGAATAAAGTTTTATTTACTTAAAATTATTTTCACATCATCTTTAATGGTGGAACCCTCTCAAAGCAGCACAAAACATTAGAACTATACAAACACAATAAAAATCAATAAATATTAAGCAAAGCAGAAAATAATTCCACTAGAATGTCCAGCTGTTTTGTCATTCCATGGTGTCAATGGAACAAAGGAGTACAATTCTAACAAGAATGGAGAAAACGAACAGTTCCAGTGATCTGAAATTTTAGGCAAAATTAAAGAGTCTGGGTGTTAGGCTACAACTCTCATCTTGCCCACCCAGCTTTAAGCGTGTGGGCTGAGGACAAGAGGAACTGTAGTCCAACTTAACGGGAGGTCGCCAAAGTTGGGGAAGGGTGATTGAACGCATGTGTTGGCCATAACCTAAAGCAACCGAAGTAGGGAGAGCCGCCCGAGAAACGATGGCCACTGAAAGCGGAGCCGGGCTTTTCTGTCCTCACACTGGTCTCTCTAAGGGCCTGGTCAGCCCGAATGGGGTGGACCTCACGAGGGGAGACTTGTGCCCGGGTTGCCCCCGAGCGTCGTTCCACCCACACTCGCTCACGCGAGGAACCGAGAAACGCCAAGTACCTCCAGCCAGCGCTTGGCTCGCTCTTGGGCGATGGCGCTAAGCAAGTGCGCCTGCGCTTGCGCCTGAATGACCTTCAAGGAGGACGGGAAGGACGAAGAAACGGGAGGTTTGCGCTCCCGGGCCGGCGAAGGAGAGAGAGGGGTGAGGGGCTGTTTGTTGGAGGCGGTGCTTAAGGAAGGGGGCGGGCCCAGGGCCACCCCTGACCCGTAAGGGCGGCGTTGCATAGAGCCCGTCTGCGTCGTGCAACCTGCTGAAGCGCGCAAGTGGCGGGCAGCGTTGCATTGCCATGGTAGCGGGAGCATGGCGTGCGCGCCCACGCGCTTCCACGCTGGGGCGCCGCTGCTCCTGCGGAGGCGCCACCATCGAAATAGGAAAGGGATGGAGGAATGGCGCCGCCCTTTTCCCCTTCTTGCTTCACTCAAACAAACGGCGCCTGGTGCGGAGCAGCGAGGCTTCCACCATACTGGTGAGGAGCTGGGCGACAGGAGACGCGGCAGCTAAATCGATGTGAAGGCAGAGCTTGCAGGAGCCAGGTTCACGGTAGCAAGTACAAGTGGGGCAAGTTGCATTCTGAAGTGATCTTTTGGAAAGTTAGGCCCTGTGCTCGCACTGGCTCGTTTCGTGTGCTGCTCCTTTTTTATTTTTATTTTTTGGCAGAATGTCTTATTGGCAGCTGGGATTGCTTCAGGGCGAAGTGCTTCCATCTTCTTACCCATGCAACCCTCTGGGCCACATGTGGGCTTCAGAGGCTTTCTTAGAAAATGAAGATAGCAGGTGGTTGAAGTCTGGTCCTTTAATCTGCAGTAAGCCTATGATCTGAGAATATAGAGGACATTTTCTCAAATTGACAAACGTGCCTGTGAGCCCAAAAAGGTTGCCTATCCCTGATCTACTGCCACGACCATCAGATATCAAGTATCATTTGAATCTTATGAGACTCCAGGGAAGTGCACATTTCCTTCTGAAATGTGAACATATGATGGCCTGCCTGCTGTGATCCACCTTGAAGATTCATCTCCCCAAATACTAAAAGCAGAAGTTGCATGATTCATTTATCTCTTCTCTTCCTTACATCTAAGAGAGCATCTGTCATGATTTCAGCAGTCCCAGGGCCTTTTGAAATGTACTGGACTTCAAAAGAATAGGCAAGCCTGCGCAAAAAGACAAAAAGGAAGAGTGAATGCAGATAAATGCTTGTAATAAAATGGCTCACTCTGCAATAAAATGTTGAAGGGGCTTGGTTTTTTGTGCCACTCCTAAGAGAACACAGAACTTCATTTCACTAGGTGTGCACACCAGGTCAGGAGCTGACAATAGGATAGTTTCTAAGAACCCTACTTCATTTCCCTATGGCTGAATTCACACATAATGCCAAGCAATGCCACGTGGTTACTGCACAGGTTACTATCTCACCTTGTGTCCTGGGTTCCCATATTTATGTGGTTTCTATGTGTGCATGATTCCCATGCTTTGCCATCTTCTCTCCAAATGGCAGCAGGTATCCCATCGCCTCCCATGGCTCAGAATCAGTCCTAGGGCTGCACTGCTTCTACCTGCATCGCTTGCCTCTCCCTCATTGACTTATGGAAAAGAAGTCTGCATGCCACACACATTGTTTTTGAAACAATACGTTGTGAAAACATTTTATAATGGCACTGCAGTTCAACGGGGAGTGGAATCGAAATCCTCACTGGGAGTGACCTCATCCCTAATGTGCCTACAGTAGCTTTTTAGATCCTAATCTGTATCCCACCCTGTATCACAGCTTAAAAGAAATTTCTATGATACTTGTAAAAGTGTCCAGTGTATATTTCTCATTGAGTATGAATCACTCTGCCGACCACCAGGTGTCCTTGCTCCCTTAATAGTGCATATAACAGAATGGTTTGTTACTGAAGAAAAATGTTGCACTTTTGCAGAAACAACTGGCAGGTGGTAATATTCACAATCTTCACAGGGCCAATTTGTCAACTAAAAGCCTAGTATTTTGTATAACATTTTTAAACTACCTGTGTAGACACTGTATAAGAATCTTGTGCTTCTAAATATTGTTGAAAGAAAGGTCAACATCCAAAGCAAGTTAATTATGCAAACATCCCATTGAAATTAATGACTTGTTTATTTTATTTTTAATCCATGCAACAACAGAAGTGGATTTGCTTTTGCCATAAATCCTAGGGCAGATGGAAGAATTCTTTGAGTTCCAAGTCTGCACCTTGTCACCTTGCAAGACAACTCTATTCCTCAAAGTGGTGTACTATCAAAGAAACTATAAGTGTTTATGGGGGTTGAAATTGCTCACTCACCCCTGTGTAAGAGAGTATGTTCTTCAGGAATGTAAATTTCCAGCATGAATGCAAGTCTGCTGGAATAAGTTCATTGCTATTCAGGACTTCAAATCAGTATGGCATGAAGTGCATTTTAAATAGTGACCAAGTGGCTAAAGAGCTAGCAAAGAGCTGGGAAATAGAGCAGTTCTGTAAATCTTTAATTGAAGACCCTGGAGCTAATTCTGTAGTTCTTTATGATTCATTCCTGTATGTGATTCCTCTCTTTTAAAGCTCAGAATTTGGGAATCTTGTTAATTTATGTGAACTGCAGCCTGAAAAATATTGCCTGTCTCCCTTCCCTTTTGGCAGGAAGCACTGGCTTGTGGCCATGCCAGAACTGGTCTCCCGAACGTTTGTTTCAGTCTCATGTGAGAATGACTTTTGCATTCTGACTCATTCTGTTGGCAGTCTCGATGCTGTAATTTAAGTCTGCAATACAAGATGTGAGCAGTGGTAAAGCACTTACATAAGTATTTCACACGTGGCCCTGTTTCAGTGTACTTAGGAATTTGTGTGCAGTGCTAGCATGCCAGTTGTTCAACTGCTTAACCCATTGATGGCTGGCATGCAAACATGACACATTCATGCATCAGTGCACACTGGAAATGTATTTACCCTGCAGCTGCCATACATGAAATGTTTCCAACAAGGTAGCCATCCAGGTATTGTTCAATACAACTTCCATTATCCCTGCATTCTGTATGGTGTTGTGTTAATTTTAACTGATTTAACTGTTTTTATTACTATGTATAAATGTTTTAGAAATATTAAGTATTTTATTAGTATTTTAATGTATAATTGTTTTGTGAATGACTTAAGGTTGAATATGTTCAGCAGTGCATAAATCTATACACATTGTGTGTGTGTGTGATCATCTTCCCTGACCATGATCCATGCTGGCTGGGACTTTTGGAACTGGAGTCAGATTCCCAAAAGGACCTTTACCCCTGTGTTATGTAGATCCTTACCTGCAACCTCTATATAAGGCAATATTCACAAAAGGCAACACCCACCCCATGTTTTCCTAGGAAAAAAGCATTCCTCCCTGATTCTAATAATATATATGGAGGGACTTTCCAATGAATCATCACTAGTTACTGCTGAGTGATAGGCGCAGCTCTGCTTGTTTCCAGACACCAGAGGTTGATAAAGACTATCTACCCCTTGGTGACCTGTGACTTGGATCTGTTTTGTTTGTCTTCTCTTCCTCTCTTCCAATTTATGTAGAAGGACTAATAAAAATGACTTGATTTGGAACTTCAAACTGTCTCTAACCTGCATTAATTTCCTTAAAGCCAAACACTATGCTACTTTGTCTTCTTTGTATAGACTTCCCAACTAGGAGTGTTCTGATCTCCTGAAAGCTCAGGGTACAGAATGGATAACTGAAAACTCTGCTTGCTCAGGATCATCATGGACCTGGGAAGAGAAGGGTAGAAGAGGTCATGGACACTTGTAACATGGACCCAAGTGTGCAGCTGAACAGAAGAAAAGGACTGCTGTTGTGACACAAGCTGACACATGTCCTTTAAGTATTCTATCACTTTTTCCTTCAGTTAATTGCTACTCATTAGATTCCCTTTTTCTTAGTTCAAGTGGATAAATGAATGAGAAAACTGTTTCAACATTACTGAATGGTAGAACTTCTAGCTTTACTGTCTTCCTATTAAATGAGATGTTTGCAAACCACACCTGAAAAGTAAACAACTTTTACCGTGCCCTGACTGCCATCATAGAAATGCTTCTGTCATGAAAACATGAAAATCACATTTGCATTAGGCATGCACAAAAAGAAGCTGTAGGAAAATAGGGTCAAATGAGACATTATGATGAACACACTTCCAAAAAAGGTACTTCAGAGAACTATCCCATGGCTGCTATACTTTGTGTTGGGGTGGGGGTGAAGGAGGCAGGATACCTTGGAATCTCAGCTCCAAGGTGGGAGACAGTGCAGTAACCACAAAACTGGGAATCAGAGATTTGCTCCCTTGTCTGCTTGCCCCTCAGCTGCTCTCCAAGGTCAGAAAAACAATTTTGGGAAGGAGAGAAAGGGGATGGCTTTGGATGAAGAAATGGGAAGGTATTCAGAAATTGCTCCAAATCTCCTTCCCTCCTCTTAAACACCATTGCTGGATAGCAAAAAACAATCATCCAGGAAAAATGTAGAGTGGAAGGACCAGGGAGGCAAAGATTGCCTCTGCCACTACTGCCTTTCCACATTAGATGTCCATAAACTGGATTGTGCCCCAGTTGCTAACTTTTTTAAAGAAAAGATACCATGTTCTCTGGTTGGCAGTGGTACTTCTCAGACTTGATCCTGGGGCTGAAGGATCCCCCAAATTGTCAGCCAGAGAGTGGCGAAAGCAAACTGTACTCTGTTTTTTGCAGTACTGATGGCACTATGATTTAAGGAAGTCTAAAATGCAAAATAGCACATGCATTGTTATTTAAATCAAAGCTGGTGAACACACTTGTTTTTCTGATGCATTCGGAATGTAGGAGCAGTTGTAATGCCTGGAATGATTGGGGAGTGGGTGAAAAGGGGAGGAGAAATGTGCTCCATAGCTGAACCAGCACCCCTGGCCATGTAAAGTGGAGCTCCAGAAGACCATTCCGTCCAGGTTCTAAACTGTTGCTAGCTGGAAGTTGATCCTGATTCTGATCGTGTCCCTGAATGTTCTTCCTGCCCAGATCGCCATCACTGCTTCTATCCTCAAAAATGCTGTTATTTTTCAGGGCAAATGACTAAGTGCTGTGCCTAGAGTGGAACTTTCTTGCATGGGAATGCATGTGACCCAACACTGAACACACAAATCACTGAAAGTAGAATGATCATAATCACTAGTTTCAGTGGGGACAATTCACACATTGATGTGATGCACATCCTTGTGAATGAACCAGACATTTCTACTGACATAAGTCTCATCTTAATCCATCAGTTTTATAGAATAACAATAGTGCAACTCCCCTAAATTATGTTTTGCCAAGCTGTAAATCCCATCCACCTGCATTTGTATTTTGTACACTACTGGATGTAATGGAGACTCCGGCCTGTATCCTGAGTCCATTCCACTGGAGAATCCAGCAGAGTTTTACTCACAGGAAGCTCCTACTGCCTAAACACAGGAAGGCAACTTGTGCTCATTATGCCCCATCAAGTCTCTGAAATAGTGGAAGGAGGATATAAACGTAAGAGGAAATTTACAACAATTGCCTTTCTCACCCCTATTCCACCAGCAGTACCCCATGCTGTACCTGAAGCCTGCAGTGAATGGAAGGGGCCCTTCTGTTTGCAGCAGGCAACACTCAGTATTCATGCCTTTAAGCAGTGACTAGCATATGCAAGTGTGCAGAAAATAGAAGCTATTTTTCTGTTTTCAATTTATAATAATCTAGAAATATAGTATAATATGTTGTACCATCTGTAGGTAATGATTTATAGGTTAGGGGTCTAGATGCAGCAACTTGAAATAAAATGCTTGTACTATGTTCATCTATGCGTTTATCAGTAACCACAGGAACGAGCAAGAACCTAACACTGTACAAAACACCAGAGAAGTCCATCACAGTAGAAGCTAACTCCTCAGGCTACTTTTCCAAGTTTGCTCTGAGAACTATGAAGCCTCCAGGATTATACATAAAAAGCTCTGATGCACAGAATATGTCTGAAATTACATTAAAGCAATTTGAGAATGAACTTTATTGCACTGAGAGGGCCACTACCCTGATGTTTCCAACTCTGTCTTCTTCATTCAATAGTGTGGAAGAACGAGTCTTGATTATCTTGTTTGCATTGCACTGAGGTTTCCTATATTTTCCATCCATTCTGTCTGGTTAAGGTATTGTAAAATCATGTCATTTAATTTCTTAAGGTCTTCAATGCTCTTCCTCTCCAGTACTACCATTCTTGAAACTTCAGCCATCTTGTCTCCAGTGTGAACTACAAAAGAATGGGAGGGAATGTTCAAACCCGTCATATTGAATTCAGTCTCTAAAAGAGTGTACTAAATAACTGGGGCTAGCCCTGCCATTGAGCAGGGCGAAGCAATTTGCCTCAGGTTTTCCCAAGGGAGATAGGAATAGATGAAGGAAGGAGTGTTTCTAAAGGTTCACTGTGACTTTTGAGGACAAGCTGTGTTTTAGTAAGTACAATATCTTGGTCAGGGGTTGTAACTTGACATTTATTTAAAAGCATATGCAATTGCTTTCATATGGGAGACCATTTGCTCCTTCATCCACACTTGTGATGTTTCCACTATATCCATTCCAGCAGTTCTGCAGCAACATGGTAAATATTGCTTAAGTTGGAGATACTGCAACTTTTCACAGCCAAATCTCCCACTGTACATTTCTGACAATTAGAACACAGCTGAGAGTAGTCCTGCACAATTACATTCATCCATGCACAAGGATATACACACTAATATACTCCCTGGAAATGTGGGAGTATTAATCCTCTATCATGAATATGGTGAGGGGTAATAACTCCATCTCAGCCACATTTCCTAGCATCACCTAGTTGATGTCTGAGGTTATATGACATTGGATGCATCCTCAATAATAAGACAAGCACTGCTGATAAAATGTAGTTTTGAAGACCATAACTTATTTTTTTATTTTTCTGTTATAGGCATGGAATGCAAAAACTGGCAATACTTCACAGTCACAAGAGCTGGAAAACAGCCCAGAAAACAGGCCTTCCAGTAAGCATGACACAGTTTACTTTGCAGCAAACAAAGCTCTGCACTGCGATCTGTAAATGCTTAACCAACACTGGCAACCCAAGAAGGACTGGAGTCTGGCGTGTACTGTATTGTCACCTGCGGAAAGTGTCTTATTCTGCGCCTTAATGCCCTGTCCATAAAATAGCTATGATAATGATGGCCTAACAGAGGTGAACACACACAGCCACTTTTCTTTCTGCTATCAGAAGTGAACAACAGGGACTCAGGACACTGAGAAGCCCAGCTTCTGTTTCTCTATGTATGGTGTGTTCAGAAATGCCTTGCACTCCATGTGATCCCTGCAATCCAGGAAGCCATGCTCCCCCCTGCCCCCCATTCCCCGGCCCAAACTCATCTTTCACACTGAGCTACACTTTGCTATCATAGGATAATGGGACAGCAGACTCTCCCATCATTAGTTGCAGTTGTTTTATTCCTAACAGTTCCTTCCATGAGAGCCCTGAAACTCAGTTCCCCTATAGCTAATCCTAAAAACAGAATTTCATGCTTTTTATTTTTTATTTTTAATTTAGGAAAATATTTCCAGTCTTGGCATGCAAGCCATCAGGTTCACGTCTTGCAGCCAACCCCATGTGGTTCTGCTGGTTTTCAGAAAATGATCTCAGGGAAGATTTCCCCTCTTTTCCTGGAAAGAAGACAACTGGCATCCTTAAGAAGGAAAATAAAGCCCTTTGGCAACATGGTTGCAGCCCATTTGATCTGTTCCATTCCTTTAAGATGTTACACAGAGAACTTATGCTTCTAGTTAATGTGGATAACCTGTTTCTTGGTTTTGGCTAACAATCTTGGTCTGGAATATTAAATCAGGTACTAAATGTTGCTTTCCAGATCTCTTTAGCTTAGATGTTAATCAGAGCAAACTGTTGCATTCTCTTCTATTCTGGGTCCCAGGCAAAGTTAACTATGCCATTGAATGGAAGACAATAGGAAATGCCTATTTTGATCATGCACAACAATCCATTATCTTAGGGAGCACCTTACTCCATACATCCCTCCTCATCATCTAAGATCATCAATGGAGGCCCTCCTACATCTTCTTCCTAAGGAGGTTAACTGAGAGGTTGCAATCCTTCTCTCTTCCTCCCTTTTTTGTATGCACAAATTAGATCCTACTGAAAATGAATTTCTGCACACAGTCACACAACCAGTCATTCTCTTTTATCTTGAAGGCAAGAATAAAGGTTAGGTATGTGGGGTCAGCGGGGATAAGAAGCAAATGCTTTCGAAATACATATCTACAAGCTAAAGAACATTTCCAAAACACCATAAAAAGTGTGCTCAAGGTTCATCAACAAAGTCTCTTTTTCTATGAACAGCCCTTTGAAAGCTTCTGGATGAGAAAACATGCCGGCCTTGACTTAGTGGGCTTTTAGATTCCCACTGCATAAGATCAGCTTCTTAGGACACAATCTTCCTGATATCATCTGGCAGTACTGCAGAGTTATACCAGTTCCAATCAGTTTCCCAGCCACCCTTCCTCTGTTGGTAAATCTAGACTGCTGAAAATCTTGACTGCTGCACTTCATTCCTCCCAGAGGGTTCTCATAAGCCTCCAAGTGTAGAGACTCTCGTACAAGCATCTGCCACAGGGGCAATTGGATTGTGCCCTTAGCTACTCACAGAATTCTCTACTAAAGTACTTTCTAATTAGCAGTGTGCATTGCTAGTTCATTCTTCCATCTATCCTCTTACTGACAGTGCCATATACCACAAGGTACAGTATGCCATTAAATTCCAGCCAATCGTTTCCTTACAATCAATATCCTAAGAACTAAAGCATGCTTACTTACCTACTAAGATTATTACAAAGGAAACAAGTGCCAGGCTGACTATTAAAGTAATGATCAATGTGACAAAGAACCAACTTTGGCATTTCCCGCTGCTTTGCTTTGTCAAACAGCCAGTACTGTCTAAATGCTCTTCCAAGACTGCTGAAAAACAAAAACAAGATTCTGAGAGGAAAACATTTAATGGCCATTGAGAATGTACATAGAAATTGGCTCTGGTTCTAAGAAAAGCATAGCAGAAAACAATCGTAATTTCTGAAATGAATCCTGCTATTTTTCCTCCTTAGTAATGCAAACCAACTGTGTCATCTATCCCCCTATCAAAAGCAAAAAATATATAGCTTTTATTTCAAAAGGAATTCCACACTAGAAAAGTGACTTTTAAAACATCATATGCCTAATCTGTTGATTGTTATATAGCTGCTCCTTTTATGAACAGTTTGACTCATACAGTCTTAAGAGGCTTTGGTGGAACATTATATTCTGTTTGGTATTTGGTAGATAGAAACAGTATATTCAGTTCAGGCAAATTTTTAAAATGTTTAATTTATAACCCAGCAAGAGGTTCCCAGTCAAACTGTGTAGTAGAAATGTAGTAATGGTGTCATTCCATTAGTGCAAATGAAAGGACACAATTATTACTGTGCTAGCAGAAGCTAGGTTGAAAACTAAGTAGAAGAGAATCCAGCTACAGTTGCATTTGCACAAGTGGCTGTGCATTATGCTTGCACAACCCATTGTATAACCACATGGACTTAGCTGTTGTTTAACCCTTTGTGTCCCTGGTGGTGCCACTCTGGTGCAACTGCTTGCACAACTGTATGCACAAACCTAATGGGCAACCATTTATGCAACTCAAAGAGTCAGCAGAGCTTTGTAGTATTGTTGGAATTTCTGAAATGACACCACTGAATACTGATTTAGAGTAATTTTAAAAATGGGAGCTGCAATCAATTCCTGAATCAAACCTTAGGAATAGAAATCCAGTGCAAATGTTGGGTCAGTGTTATGATGTGCTTCTATCCCACCATGACCATCTCATTCTGCACCAGCTGTAGCTTTTGAATGGTCCTCAAGGGATTCCTGATAAATAATCTGTTGTAGAAGTTTAGTCTCAAAGTTCCAAAGGCATGAATGATGGTTGTTGAGTCTGAGAACAACAGGCTCAGTCCTCTTAACAGGCGGATTTCATGGAAATTACTCCTGGCCACTCCTGCAACTTTCAGGCCGTGTAATACATTTAGGAGAATCCAAGACAGCAACTCTGCATGATCAGGAGAAGCTGGACCTTGTAAGTAATAGGCGTCCCATCCCCACCCCCACCCCCTGCAAGTTACAAGGCCTGCCATTCATTATTTCTGCTTCATCCTGAATTTGTACAGCCCCCTAGTGTAGCCTGATACTGAGAAGACATCAAGACATCAGTTAAATTCCCTTCTTGGAGATATCCACCAGGTGCCTACTTTTCTTTCTTTTAGGTGCCAGGTGATTTTTTTAAATTTAAACTAGTTTTTGGTTGATTTGATTTAAATTGATTTAATACATCTATAATTTGTTATAGATTTTTATCTTAATTTAATTTTGCTTAATTTGTTGGTTGTGTCTGCTGTGTGTGAGAGTATATTTTATTTGAGGGACTCTATTTTATCATTTTGAGGTGCTCTATTATTCTATTGTATTATCTGATTAATACTTGTTTCACTGTAATTTATGTATGTTTTTTTATTCTAGTATTGTAAGCCACCCAGAGAACCTTTGGCTTATGGGGCAGCATAGAAATGGAATTAAATAAATACATAATAAATAAAGATCATGGGACAAGGGCCAAATAAAAAAGACACTTCTGTCATTTGATTGTATTTTTCCATACAATCTCATCTGATTCTCATGTTTAATAGCAGAGGGACAGATGGGGAACCATCAGGCTGCCCTGGGGTTAGAGGCAAGAATCTTCAGGGCCATCACTGTGTGTGGATGCCTCGTGGAGTGTGCTGTTATTATGCAGCTGAAAGCATCTTCCTAACAGTGAAGCATTTTCAGGCTCTGCACTAGCCTGCCTGCTAAGTTAATGAACAGGAAGGGCTATGAAAAGGCTTCCTGTTTGGACTGGAGTCTTGCCTGAGCAGCAAAGTAGCTCTGCCTTAGGTTTGTCTTAATGTCATGGAGAATATTGCAGTTGGCCTTCAGTAACTTCTAGGATCCCTTTCTCAGGAATGAGTGGAAGAGCTACAGATGGGGAACCATCAGGCTGCCCTGGGGTTAGAGGCAAGAATCTTCAGGGCCATCACTGTGTGTGGATGCCTCGTGGAGTGTGCTGTTATTATGCAGCTGAAAGCATCTTCCTAACAGTGAAGCATTTTCAGGCTCTGCACTAGCCTGCCTGCTAAGTTAATGAACAGGAAGGGCTATGAAAAGGCTTCCTGTTTGGACTGGAGTCTTGCCTGAGCAGCAAAGTAGCTCTGCCTTAGGTTTGTCTTAATGTCATGGAGAATATTGCAGTTGGCCTTCAGTAACTTCTAGGATCCCTTTCTCAGGAATGAGTGGAAGAGCTGGCAGAATGCCTCTCAAACAAAGATCTAATGGGACCAAAGTGAGATCATTTCCTGTTGATCTATAGAGGAAAAGGTTACTGAGGCCACCAGCTTAATCTCAGTATTACCAGCCCTGAAACCCACATTAGGAAAAAGATGGTACAGTCACCCAGTAAGCAGAGTTGGATCTATTACTACACATTCTTCTTCAGGAAGAGAAAGTTGGAAATACTTGAAAAAGTTGGTAAGTGGTTGCATCTACCTGGGGGTAGATTATTTTTAAAGCCTGAATTAAAATGCTTTAAGGCTTTTTCCTTAGGCAAAAAGACCTTTGGGTATGGATTTCCTATGCCCGAGTTTTTGGTGGCATGTTACTGAACATTAGACCAATAAATCAGGCATTGCTTTTATTTAATTTTCCCACCTTCCTGCAAGGATCTCAAAGTCACTTATGTAATCCTCCTCCACATTTTATCATAACAACCCCGATTGTTTGATATATAAGTTAAAACTGGTGCATGAATATGGGGGGAATGGGTTAGCTTAAGAATGAGCAGTGCAGTGTCATGGCTGACTAAACTCCTGTGCTGCAGAGCTGGCCAAGCAACCTTAAAAGTTCTTCTGGCTTTGTATGTTGCATGCACAGTGATGTGGCCTGAGAACACCAATGGCACATACTCCAGCTCTTGTGACCCTTCTACCCACCTCTGCTGGCCGGCCTGCCAACCCACCAGCTCGTTTCCCAACCTGCCATATACCAGCACTCTGAAGCAATATAAACTGTTGTTCAAGGAACTGGCTGTTTTCAGGGCTAGCCTCTCTTTTCCATCACACATTTTCCTGCCTGTGCATAAATTGAAACTTGCTGACTTTTAATAGTTCTTTTCTCACCATTTCCTACGCCTTCTTAACAAATACATTATGTATGAAGTTTATGAAATTGCACCACCACTGATGCAGCTTCCCAGATGCACTTATGAAATATGGAGCACTGCTGGTTTGAGCTTTCAAGCACAGTAAGCTATCCGTAGAAGTCCAAGCAAATGCCTCTCGTCCATGCTGCCTAATGAACAGCTCTGACCAAGGGTGAGTCTTAGATTAAGGCCCTGTGAACAATCCGTGAGCAAGGCATCCTTCCAAGTCTCAGCCTACCAAGTTGTTGGTCTCAGCCTAAAGGAAAATGAAGCATAGCGTCTATCAAAAGCAATTAGAAGCCACCTATTCCAGAATTTCTTTTATAATTATGCATCACATGCTGTATTATATGTTACACAAGTCTAGTTCTTATTAATTACCAAGCAGCAAAATTCAATTACATGCTATGTAGAAGTGTTGCTTCTCATATTTCTTCACAAACTAAAGCTTAGGCTGATCAGGATATTTAAAATGTCTCACATAAAAATTTAAAAATTTAACTTGAAAATATTTTCCTTTGCAATTTATAAATAGTATCACAGATTCCTGTGTAAAATAGCTGACAGCTATAAAGAGGGTGTTTGTCTTAATAGTAGAGGGAGACAACATACCCCTCACTGGCTGCATTCCTGAAGCTGCATACTAGATTGCAGCCCACAGTAGACAAATTGTGAAAAACAAATGACTCTGAACTGTAGTTCTTTAAAATCTTTAAGACAGCATTGATTGGCAAACTCTAGTTCTAAAGTACATTCACCATACTGAAAGTGACACCAAATAATCTAGGCTATTGGTGACATCCATCCATCCATCCAAACACATGCCCCAGGCCTCAGATAAGGGCAAGGACTGATGACTGCTCTGGAAACTCTTAAATTCATTTTTCAGCACTCAGAATTGGGCAATCAACTTTTTAATTTCTCACAATGTCCAAGAACACTTCTATAGTGGGGCATTGTGGGTAAATTAAATGGTGGCCACACAGTGCCCCTCAATCAAACACACACCACCAGGTAAGCTTTCTAGATCATCTCTACTGCCACCAGAGAGAGCCACCCATTAAACCTGGAGATGGTCTTAATGTGCCTGTTCACTTACTGAGAAACAATCTGGTCTAAAATTTATATATTGCTGCTAATCTTAAGCTGAATTATATATATGCATGCTTATTTCAAATTAAGGATAAACCATCCAATTCTGTATGCGTTCAAGCAACAAAATATGGAATGTTGCCAAGAAACTGTAACTTCCAAAAAGGCTTCAGAACACAGGGAGTTGGTTTTAGTTAAAAATAATCTTGTTGCCATGTGTACATTAGAGACAAAAACACATGAGAATAAAATTAGGATGGAGCATTTGACAAAGAATTATTTGATGAGGCTTTATGGAATGAGGAAACTGTTTAAGGGAATATCATATCCAGTTCAAGCCACCTCCAAAGAAATGCTGCCCCCTGAATGAGTTGTATTTGCTCCTTCTCTTTAAAACAATAAAACATCACTTCCAAATTGCTCAGATCAGAACCAAATTTTCAGAGGAAATGAAACTCCCCTAGCTCATAATGGAAGAGGAGGGGCATAGAAATGCAATCCTATGGCATTCACTTGGGAGTGAATCCTATTGGGAAAGAATATGACTTATTTTTCCCCAAACATGCATAAAATTGTGCTGCACAAAATCTATACTGTTCAGAAAAGAAAACTGCAACAACCCAAAAAAACCCCCCAAAAAACCTCCAGAGAAGGAAAAAGATGGAGATTAAAAACAGCCAATAGAAAACACAGTTTTCAGAGCTTTAAAAGCAGCTAGCAGGGAGCAACTAAATTCTTGAACAACATGGTAAAATGTTAAATTGTGCTTACTATCAGACAAGCAGTGTTGTTATCCAAGCTAGTCACCAGATGAAACTGAAGACAGGGTTTCTATAGCTTAAGCCATTCATAATAACTGGATTTTGCCTGATGCAGATTCTTCCCTCAGTCAAATGTCCCTCTTCTACAGTACTTAGTATATTTCACAAACTTCATCTCCTACTGAATCTGATCATCCTGAACAGTTGTAAAATGAGTATTTGGGCTTGTAATTTGAAGTAGTATCTTTTAAATGTACACAAACTTCACACTGAATTAAAGTACTCAGACCACAGCCACCACCGAGTTTTGCAGATTTTGTTTTGTGTGGGAAACCTGTTGGTGAACAAAATAGCTAATCTTGTTCTGATAACTGGAAAAGTGGTTGAACAATGTTCTGTGGCATACATACGTTGTTGTGGAGATCGATCCACACAAATGCTTTGTTCATTTAAGTTGTTTAAAGAATCAACTGCATAAAGTTTTCTTTCTTCATGAGAGTTTTGTAAGACACCTTCAGCAGAAGATCTCTCCATCATGCCTACAAAATAACAACAGTTTCTTTTCTTTTCTTTTCTTTTCTTTTCAGAACTTGGCAAAAATGACTCTAACGAAAACGTATAATCTCACCTCTAGGAAATAACCCATTAAGAGCACTATCCAACAGGAAGTTTGTCCCTCATATAGAAGCAAAATCTCACATAGGGATTTGGTGTTACCATTACAGGTTTTATGCTGGACAAATGCTGCTAGTCTATTTGGGGTAGCATAGTCAGGTGGTGTGAGGGTCAAATTTGCAAGTTCTTCAGCATCTTAAAACTGAGCTGCTAATGTGCAGCAGCCCCTTCCCTCCCCCTCTGTGTTTGTGTGCATGTGTGCGTGCACATCTATAATAATAAAATACAACAATGCTATTTAGCATTCTGAAGATTATCAGTGCTACATTGAGAAACTGGACCAATGCTTAATTATTCAGGATCATTAATTTCTCCCCTGTATTGTTAGAAGTCTTTGAGTGTGGCATTTCATATCAGATCTTTGAAAGACTATGAGCTTTCAGAGGCTGAAGCTTCCTTTATCAGATGTATAAAATGGACTGGAGAGCTTATACACTTTGGAAGGGGTCCCAGAAAAAATGTACCTTGGAAGAAGAGTCAGAAGAAGTGCACTAAATCAGTCTAGTTTGAATATCTTGCTTTGGATCTCTAAACATCACAGGGCAAATAAAAACAAACAGAAAGAGAAATGGACAAGAAGAAAATGCATTTGTGTCTACAACTAATTTATTTAGACACTAAGCATACAGGGTCATTTTTATCCAAGTCAATAAATGTTGCTGGACTCATACTACATTTACACATGAGAACTGTGATACTGAGTGTGATTTCCAGTGGGACAAATTACTCCTTTTGAATTATCAGGCAGAAAAACAGTGCAAGAAGAATGGGAGCAGTGTCTTTGATTGGGTTGTTTCCTTCCTGTAGGGATGATGCACATGGAGGAATTGTTGTGGTTTAAAGGAGTTTGGCTTACTCTATCACCTAAAAGCTCTACCAGCTTCTTCTGATTCTTGTATAACAGAAGAGGATTGCTGCAGCCCTAAAGGAAGGCTAAGGCATTGCTTTTCACCTTCAAAGCAGACTCCTCTGCCATGAACAGTCCTAATTCCATGAACCATCACCTGAAGCCTGAAAAGCCTGAAAAGCAAGTTGACATACAACAGAAATGGAATAAAATACAAGAAGAAGTCCTTTCAAGGTTTGTGAATTGTTTCTTAATTTTTATCTTATTCTGCATCGGTTCATAAAGCTCTGCTTTGCTTCGTGGGCTTTCCTTTGTCTTGAGTTCCACAGTGTATATTTCCCAAGTCAGCCTTTCCTTGGTGTTTAGAGCAGCAAGGGCCCTGGTCTTGGATCACAGCCTGATAAAGCAGGCTGCTGCCCTTAACACAGTGCAGCTACTGTTCATTTCTACTGTTCAAGTTAATTCTGACAAATTGCCATTCATTTTCTCTAATGGCAATGGCTATACCACTTCAGAATGCAATAGAAAGTTTAAGGACTATATGTTCCACTATAAAACAAATTGCTTTCAGACAGAAGTGTTCCAGTCGAGTCTTTCCCTTGATACCTTTCTTTCATCTTCGCTTTTTTGGATGAAGCCCCCCCCCCCCCCCCGCCTCTAGGATGCAGGACTTGTATTGAAGAGCACCTAGCCATGTGGGACCTATCTGAAGTTGTGCTCTCCAGGCACTGTTTGTGAGAACTAAGCTTAAAAAGAAAGGAAGAAAAACACTGGTGTGACTTGTTTGATTTGTTCAGTGTCCTCATGATCTGAAGCAAAACTTAGCGACCTTGTTGACAAAATCAAAGAGTTACCAACAGGATCTGGAAGATATTGCCAAATGTGGTCAGTATCCCTTAAATATCAGCCATTAAGCTGTACAATGTAGGCATTTTTCACAGTAAGAAAGCAGCCAGCAGGGTTCTCTGAAACAGTCTCCTAGCCACTATTCCCCTATTACTTTTGCCACCATTGCATTGATACTGTGGAGAGTGAGAAAAGGAAGGGGAAAGGGAACATCGTGCAGTAACACCAGCTCAAGCAGAGAGAAAGCTTACACTGGAGCTTCATGCCTGCAGTTCTCTGCATCCAAACCCTTTGGGCTCTCCAGATCTTGCAAGTCTGTCCTCCATACACAGACTTGTGAAATGGGACTGTCTTCAACACAATTTATTCTTATTTCAAAAGGTTGTGGATAGTGACTTTGAAAAGACTGCACAAGTATAGTAGATCTCTTCCATAACTCAGGTGTAAATGTAACCCTGCCATGCAGTTTGTGATACTCTGCTTGAGTATATTTGAGCTGGCATATATAAATTCAGTGATGGCCAGAATGCCTTTAAGATGTCCTGCACCAGCAACTTCTTATGTGCCATCTTCCCTGCATGACAGGGTTGTATCACTGTGATCAGCTGTGTAGCAACAACCAACCCTGTTGCACAAGCATTACAGACCACTTACTGACTGCTGCATCAGCTTGGATGAAGTACACATCATCCAAGACTTAGATGGATGCTTTTAGACTTAGAATCTGGACTATAGATCAACTGAACATTAGAGTAGTCAAATAGTACAAAGCTGGCATGGGACACCCAATAGAATGGGGAAGGGGTGAATTTACCACTAAGTGATATGAATAAGATTGGCAAAAGCTTTAATTTTGGTGATTTACTGATTTCCTTCAGGCAAAAGTGTCAGACAAGAGTGTGTTTTATTTCCTTATCTGTTCAGTCTGTATGCAGAACTGAGGCAATACAAGAACTTATTCAGTATAAGAACATTTTGCTGGAGACTAAGGTTAAGATCATCCACACTATGCTATGTATGGATGTGCAAGCTGGAAAGTGCAGAAAGCTGACAGGAAGAATATTGATGCATCTGAAATACAGTGCTGGAATAGAGCTTTGTGAATAAACTGGATTGACAGAAAGATGAACAAGTGGGTCGTAGATCAAATCAAAGCAGAACTTTCTCTGGAACAAAAATGACAAAACTGAAGCTGTCATACTTCGGACACATTATGAGAAAGTATGAATTACTAGATTAAGCACTAATACTATGGAAAGTCAAAGGCTGAAGAAGACAACTAGCTATGAGATTGATTCTAAAAAGGAAGCCATAACCTGCCTTGAGTTTACAAGAGCTGAGCAGGACTGTCAAGGGCAGGATGTTTTTCAGGGCTCTTATTCACAGAATCACCATAGGTGGGAGATGACTTGATGGTACGTAGCAATAACAACAGAGCTTACAAGAGGCGTCATTTGAGATGGTCAAGTCAAATAGGAGGTATAGCATACTGCCCTCAGGACAGATGGATTATTGTTCCCTTGGGAAAATATCACGTGTAGAAGAAAGCAAAAATCAACGATCATGTCACTGTTGCTATTTTTACTTTCTCCTCTGAAGACATTTATAGACAGCTGTACAGCTAACTTGCACAAGAACAGGGATAGGTTTGGCACATGAGCTGTGTGGAGTTATAAAGAATCACCACAATCTTCAGCCTGTAACCCACCTTAAATTTTTTGAAGATTTTGCTTCCTCAACTTTTCTTGTTCTGAAGGGAAAAGAAAAACTGAAAAATGGAAGAAACTTCTACTTAACTCGGTTCTGCTAAATGTAACTGGCTTTGACTGAGTGGTTTTAAGTACCGTTTGGAATAACTAAAGCCTACCGTTCCATTTTGCACTTTGGATTTCTGTAGAATTAGAAACAAGATGCTGTATCCAATTTTGGCTTTTCCCTCAAGGGTGACCACAAGCAGGCAATAATAGCATACATACAGAGCACTAAGTACTCATTGGTCCTTGACACAGCAAATACCATCTTTCTGCCATTTGAGTGATTGTCAGTATTTGGTCACTGACTCATAACTTTTTCTTTAATATAAGGACAGAAATTGCTAGAAAGGTAGCTCCAGGCTTCAGTTGAGCAAAGAATTATTTATTATTCATTATTTAAGAATTTATTTAAATTCTAAAGATATAAGAAACTGAGTATTACTTACAGCTGAAGCATGGCCATCTATACTCCTTTGCCGAAGAATTCCAACATTATGTGCCAGCACAAAATAGACTGCATGCTGTTCCTTGCTCTTCTGGAAATTCATTGGAGTCTGAATGGAACCCACAAGCTCAGTTCTGAAGCAGACTGTTCTTTCCATCTATATTTAGTATTCATTTCAGCCAAGTTGTCAGGTTTCAAATGTTTGATTGGATTATGTGAGTGTTGTATGCAGAACACTGTTATAAGGTCCACATTAGATACAAATCCACTGTCTTAATCAAATGTGTGGATGGTGTTCACATTTCTGTAATGCTTTTTCCTAGCATAAAAGTTCCTGGCTCACTGCAGAGAATTTAACATTTTCATGTGGACTTCCCAGAACTATCTAGAGCCTGTTTGATGTAGTGGTGAAGAGTGTGAGCCTGGCACTCAGGCGATCTGGATTCTAGGCCCTGCTTGGCCATGGAGGCAACTGGGTGACTTTGGGCCAGTCACGGATTCTCAATTTACCTCACAGGGTTGTTCTTGTGGGGATAAAGCCTGAGAGCAGCAATTTTCATCTTGTAAGAAAAAAGATGGAATAGAAATCTAATAAATCAATGAATCTATTCATCCCTATGTGTACAGGATGCTGGATTATATATAGGCTTGTGATCTGATTCCACATGACTCGTTTTCTTATGCTGAGTCAGTATAGAAGACCAGTCTTGCAAGAACACAGAACCTTTGCTGTGAGGTCGTAGCACTCCATTCTTGTAATACCCTCTCTGTGATTACTTAGGCATCAGGTCAAAGCCCTTTTGATTTACCAAAGCTTTAAATGGAAGTAAAAGCTCCCCTAACTGTCCATTGGTTTTATTGTCTGCTGTTGTACTGACTTTGGTCCTCTGGCTTTTGTTGGTTAGCTTTAATGCAACGTTAACTTTGAAACGAACAGTCACTTTGGAGACTTTTAATGGGAAAGTGCCTCAGAAACATTTTTAAATACACAAAAAACATATCTGTTATTGTTATAATTGATATCCCTTTTTTCCTGCAAAGAACCCAACCCAGCTTTCATAACCCTCCTCTTGATTTTATCCACACAACACCCCTGTGAGGTAGGTTATGCTGTGAGACAGTGCCTTGCCCAGGTCCCCTAGTGAGCTCAATGGCTGAGTGGGCCAGTAATCATACATTTACCACTTCTCCATATATTCCATCTACATCCACTCATTTATATTTGAATATTTCATATATTAATATGTGTACGGCTAAAAGAAACAAGTGAATATTGACATTAATATTACTAGACTTTTCTTGTGTGATTGGAGTTGTTTCTATGTCTAGATAGGTAACTATCAGGCAATCACTATGTTTTGAAACAAGGTATGCAGCAAGTTTAAGCCTGATTTTAAAACAGTGTAAGAGTGGTGGGCTACCTCCTCCTCTAGATGCCAGTCAGGAATGTGAATACTAGCTTTTATGGTGCAGCAGTATTCTGGGCATATTGCATCCTGGGTCATATTTACAGAAGCTGCTTTCTAAAGAGGCCATGCAAAAATACATAAACATCCTTGTCAGTCAGCAGGTTTCATTAGTTTCTAAAGTCTTTTTAAAAGCCCTTGTTTTTAAAATGTGAAGGAAGCCCACCAATGAACGCCTTCATCTTGAAACAGGCCTCTGCACATGCACAGGGATATTTTTCAGGCATAGACTTGTGGAAATTTCAGTCAAAAAGGTGTGCAAAACATGGGCCATCTTAGAGGCAGCCTGCCAACCCCCTCAACCCCTCCCTCCAAAAGGAACCCCTCAACTTGCTCTATTTGCAATGTCAAATTCAAAGGTGGCAGGAAACCCATCAAGCACAAGTCAGATTTCCTTGTGCTGGCATATTCCCAGTTAAGTTTCCTTTCTCACTTAAAAACCTTATTCCTAGTACCTTTCATCACATCTACCATACTGCTTCATTTCTGCATGGAACTGCAGATGAAGGTTGTTGATTTGGGTGTCATCAGTACCTAGTTCTGCCTTTTCTCAGCTAATCCAGGTATAGCGGTTGATGTTGTGGGCAGGCTTCAGTAATGGACCGTATAGAGACTAATAACTGAAACTCTAAGGCACTACCAAGCTGCTGGAATGCACCTTAGGAGTTTGACCTAGAGCTTGCTTCCTTATGGACCAGTTGTTTGGGACACCAATGGATCTAGGTTTTTTTTGAGGATCATGTGACATTCATCGCCTCAGCTAACTCACTTGGTACATCGTCTCCTGGGAAAAACCACCTTGCCTTCATAATCTATACTTCAAATGTACACCCCTTTTTTAACCCTAAAAGGTGCCCAAGGCAGCTTACAAGTCTTTTTTCCTTTTTGTCCAAACAGCCCTATGAAGTAGGTAGGCGGAGTACCCATGATTAGCTCAAAGTCACTCAGTGAGCTTAATGGCTGAAGATGAAGTAGAACTCAATTTTGCAGGCCCCAGTCCAACACTAACCACTTCACTACATTGGCTCCCTATGATTGCATTGCTGCAGCACCCATATACTGAGTTTAAACAGCATCCAGAAGCTATGGCTGATCCTGAAAAGTGCTCAACAAGCTGTTAACCTGGACTTGCTACTCAGAATTGGAAGTTTCTCACTGACTTCCAGTTGGGTTACACACAGAATTCAGTTGGTTTTGACTTTCAAGCCCCCAGTGGATGACCTTGTCCACACAGTGGCAGCAGGGATGCTACTCTCATTGTCCTGTGATGGCAAAGTCAGGTGACAACTAGAGATGAAAACTTTTCTGGGGTAGTTTCTGAAGTCTGGAATTTCCTGTGGCCGGAGCTGTTTTTGGCTCCTTCTCCTTTCAGCAACAAGACAAAGTGCCCAAGCATTTACACCTCCCAAGTGTAATAAGGAAAATGTTCCGTTGTGCCCAAGGCCCTTGCTGCACCACATTTCAGGTCACAGTTCATGGGTAGCGTGCTAGAAGCATTTAGACCCAGGTATCTCAGGGGAGAGTGCTCTATCAACTGGCCTAGCTGTCAGAAAGCAGCAGGACCTTGGAATACACCAAACAGAGTCTGTTCCACTTCTTCCCCAACTCACTTGGGGAAGTGGGTTACATTGAAAATCACTATTTTACTTTAAGTAGCTGGCCTTTCACAACCATGAGATCACCTGCCTAGAATAATCAAAGCTTTTTGACATCAACTCATTTCAGAAGGATATTTCATATAAAAACAGATTTCAGAGATAAATATATTTTATTATCCAAGTTTCAGAATGTGATACACAACATTTCTTTAAACATTTGTCTGCTACTTCATTGAAAATCCAGCTTCACTGAGCTGGAGGGGCCCTGCATGGTACACCAAGGTCACTGTAACAGCCTTGATGTTGAGATTTAAAATAGTTTGTTGACCATAAAATAGGCATGTTCAGCCTCACAGAGTATTCATCTTAGAATTTCTCACCTATTTCATTAGTTTGCTAAAACCAATGAGCTGAATCAAAACAGTCCTCAGCACCAAGTGACTAATAGTGATTTAAGAATTATGCCAGAATCACGAGCCAGGCTCACATACCATATAGTGCCAGAAGCTTCCCTCCCAACCTTCTACACTCTAATCTACACTACAAATATCCACCTAGGCAGTTAACAAACACCTATTACATTACATATATGCAAAATACCTAAGAGGACAGTTAAAATGCCTCATTTCACTTTAAGTACTACAATTAATTACACTTAACAGGAATTAGATTTAACCAAAATCAAGTTAAAGGTCTTCAATAGTTCCTCTAGAACACTTCACCCACATCTGCCCTTTTATCACGACATTTGCTTCGAGCCTTTGTCCGTGCTTTGAATGCTGCGGAGTTGTAGAGATGCTGGAAAAAAAAGGCAAAAGAAAAATTTACTCATTCTAGTAAAGCCAAACAAGTGATAAATGCTCCTCTGACAACTTTTGGGATTTTACATTCATCCTGCACAGATATACTCTGAAGTATCTGGCATGTGAATGTATCGGAACTAGGCAGTCTTGTGCTATTTGTCAGCATCACTTAAGAGTTGCCTTGTTCTACACTACCAAATTCTGAAGGTATAACTTCATAATTCCACATTAAAGCAAGAAGAATTACAGCCACAATGCCTTGAAACTAGACGTGACTGCATATTATCAGCCTGTCTAGAGAATGCTGTACAATTTAAATTACTGCTAAGCAACCCTGCCAGCACAGTCAGGCCTTTGGTTTATGAGTTTTATTTCTATCCCTTTCTGCCAGAAGGAATGTATCATTGAAAAAGTGGGAAAACACATTTTGTAATATTAATAAACTACTCATTATCTAAGAAAATATACATTTTCTGCACAATGTTCATCACAGATATCCATGGCAAGAGGGGGGAAAAAATCCACTGAGAACATAGCAACTGCCGAAAGACAATAGTTCAGATAAGCAGAAGGGCACTTTGAGGATAAAGTTGACTGGATAAATAGGTCCCATGCAAACCTCTATAAAATTATGCTATAACCCAACACTAGCTCCATCCTCTCTTAGGGAAGCCATAACTGGTCTCTTATAAGTCCTTCCCACTTATAAGCTGATGTGCTACCACCTGACTGCATTATAATATGCTGCCATTTGAAGACTTCAGAAATTTTAATAAGTCCAAAATGCAAATGACCAGAACAGGAACAATATAACAAAAAATGCACCGCAAGAACATCTGTGCTGGCTATCAGTATATTCTGCAGCTCAGTTCAGCACACTGGAATTGAAAGAGCCAGGGATCTGAAGACTGCTTCCATCCATATAAAGCATGCTCCCAGATTATCTGCTAAGGCCCTTGTCCATGGCCCCAAATGTCAGAAAAGGTGAGGCAGGCTTGAGGCATAGCGTGTTTTCTGTGGTGGTACCAAGACAATGAGATTACCTATCTGGTTCAGTATCCTGTTTTCCAGCAGCCAAACATGATACCTATGGAAGGCATGAGGGAAATGTCCTGTTCCTACTTCTCCCAGCTACTGCTAGCTAGATGCATGTGACCTCTGAGGAGGTAGCATAAAACCATCATGACTAACCTTCATTCCATTCTAATTTTCCTGTTAAAGCCATCTTTAAAGTTGGTGCTCCTGTCCACATTCAGCAGAAGAAAATTTTGTAGTTTTAACTCTATAGTTAATATGAAGTACTTTCTCTCTTTATAGCTCCTGCTCATTAGACAACCTTTATAACCAATCCATATACTATTATCCCAAAAACCTTTTCCTCATCAGTCATTACCAGATGAAACCCCATCATCCGATTTGAAGTAAGGAATTTTTGTCCTAATATACATCACTTCACAATGAACTGCATCTGCCATTTTGTTTCATCCTTTTAAAGTTCTTTTCAACCTGTTCCTTGCTTTTACCATTCTGAATAATTTGGTGTCATCAGCAAACCTGGTCACATCACCAGCAAACCTCCTTTCTTCCATCTTTCCACTATGAGAAATATCCATGGATTCCCAATATATTTCCTGTTCTTTAACCAGGTGCTGATCTCATCCTCTTATGCTATGCCTGACTTTCATGATGGATTGCCAGAAGAGACCATGGTGACACAGCTTTCTGACAAAGAGCCAAGACTCTTTTCTTTTTTAGTTTTGTGGAAGTGATTATTTCTGCTTTGTTTGCTATTTATTGTTTTAATTATTGTACTATCATATTATTATTTTAATTATTGTAAGCTGTCCTGAGATGTTTTTCGGGAAGAACAGGGTAAAAATGTTTAAATAAAGAAAGACATTCTTTTTTCAGGTGCTACTTTTGAAGAGTTTTCCTGGTTCTACTGTTCCTAATGTATTTTTAAAAAATCATTTGTTACCTTTTAGAACATACCAGCATAGAAATGTTGATAATACATTTACTGCAATTTCAAAGTAGTATTGCCCTTAACAATAAGGTTAGCTAAAACCAAATTGTTTTAACTAATAGATTAGAGCATCTGCCCTCACTAACGATAGGTTTCACATGTGGGGCAGCTGATGCTCATATAGAGAACTATAAACTCTTTTCCATTTTGTCCCACTCATCAAAAATATCAGTTTCTTGCTTATTCAGGCTACATATCAAACACTGAAAGGGATCTATAGCAGCTGCCTGTTACTGTACAACTACCTGCTTCCCTTGCAGACTAGAAGTTATTTGAGCTGGTTTTTGGTTAAGAGGGTCAAGATGAAACAGGCAATTTGTTGACCATCCAAAGCCCAAAGAAAGGGCAGCCTAGGAATATTAGTAATTCCGCTGTACAAACCTGGAAAGTGGTCCCATGAATTGCCTCATACCCTACCTCCTCCACGCTGCTTAGACCTGCCCCCCACACTGCTCCTCCTCCCCAATTCACACAAATACACCTGCCCCAAAGCCGAGGAAGAAACCCAAGCTTGGATATGGGCCCTGACGGGCCAAGTGCACAGAGTGTTATGCTGGCATTACTCTGCTAGCTCTTTGCTACTACTAGACAAGGTAAAGGAACAGTACTGGCCATGGGACAGGTTTACTTTACTGTTCCAACATTTTTGCCGAGAGACAAGTACCCCAGAAAAAGCATTAAATGGTAAGGCAGAAATGGTACCTAGTAGAAAAACCAGATAATTCAGCTGAATAGAACACAAGTAACATACCCTTTCGAAACGGGGAATCTTCATGGTTTTAAGAGCTGCCTCATCAAGCATCAGTGGTGGCCCAAGTTCAAACACATTCCGGAGGAGCTCATTTGACTGCACAGAACATTTGAGTCATTAGAAGTGTGCAAAATGTTGCACTCTCAAGCATTCGGTGATTGCGATTAAGCTTGTAAGATTAGGGGCCTCCAAGCATAACTGCAGTCCTGTTTCTTGCAGTCCTGCTCAGAAATCTAGATGTTTCCTACCATAGTGTAGGCAAAAGAATAATCACAAAATGGTTATCTTTTCCCTTACTCTAGAGCAGGACTCAACATGCAGCCCACATACAACCATCCTTGGCCTTTTGAGCACAGTGGCCAGGGAAAGGCTGCAAAATAACCCAGTTTTTAGAAAATAAGGCAACAAAAAGGACCTATTTTGAAAACATATTCCCCCTTTTCTGATGCTGCAACACCAACAAATTTCACAACTGCAAACTCTTGCTTTGTCCTTTCTAGAAGGAGCTATGTAGCAGTTTGTCTCTCCATACCCCTCCTGCTGGACTACTTTGGCGGCAAATTAAGGTAGCTCCCAGCTGGATTCAAGGGGCAATACTGCTCCCTGAACCTCACTGATGTTGTATTTTCATAGTAGTCAGAAAGTATTGTTAGTCACAGAGTAGAATAAGGTAAAAAAAAGAATGTATATTGGTTTACCTGCAGATGATATTGCATTCCTGATCCTAAAATGTCCTTGAACGTATCATATGTTTGTTTTTTAACCCAGCAGTCAATGTACATGCGCTCTGGTCCAAATTTTACTGTCTCAGTGGGGAAGTCATGCTCCTGTAAAAAAACCAAAACAAGCAGCAATGCCAGGTGTGGCATTAGAAATGCTACTAACAGCCCTTGCGCATATTAAGGCAAGCAAGTTAGTAAACTCTATGCCAGCCTTCCCTAACCTGTGGTCTCCAGAAGTACGAGACTACAGCTCCAACTAGCTACATCCAGTAGACCATGCTAAACATCTGGAGGGTACCAGGTTGGAGAGGGCAGCTTTATGTTATTAGTCTATCTTATTCAAGTAGAGAAGTGGCAAGGGCATACGAGCCTCCAAAATACAGCTGCAGTATTAATGCACTGGTTGATATTCTAACCTTCTCTACTCTCATTTATAAAGTTTCTTTAAAAGTTATGTCTCTATGATTAAAATATGAACACTGGAATGCCCTATCTTTGTCTGTGCTTTGGAACAAGAAGCCAGCAGCCTTGAGAAAGGAATTTGAGGTCTTTGGGAACTCAAGATTAGGCTGTTAGTTTTCTGACACCAAGCTGCCCTTTAAACAAAACCATCATCAGCTCTAAAGAACCTCACACTGCTTGAGTTTCCCCCAACCACCCACTATGAAGTCTGCTAAACATTAAAGGTCTCACATGTTTCATTAACCAGCTGTATAGTTGACTTTGAGCAGGATCCCCTTACTAAAAAACCAGTTTTTATTATTTTGAAAGGTATCTTTTTATACTGCATTGCACTTTACCTCCACAGCTCGCAAGACATCTCTGAAGACAGATCGCTGTTTCCTTTTGTCTACCTTAGCACGGTGTTTATTCCCATCTGTAGCCAGAGCCTTCAATTTCTGGGTTAGAAGTTCCATATCTTCATAAAAGAAATCCTAGCCAGAGGGAAAAGAAAAAGAACAGTTGCTTACAATGTCATTTTGTAGGTTGACTCAAGTTTCCAAAGTCCCAAAGAATTGAACTCGTTCATAGACCTACTTTATGTTTTATATTATTTAGAATAATTCAAATGCAGTACCAGACAGCTATTACTTAGCAAACAGTAAGCTTATTTCCATATCAAAAGCAAGAAATTTTATACTGCACCTTTGAGCCCTCCCTTCAAGTTGGACTCAGTTCCTGAAATTCAAAGTAGCTCTTTTCATTCATCTCTGGACCCTGACATTTTAGAGAGGCAGTCTAACGTAATGAAATCTATTGGCATGATGATTTGCATGGGAACCCAGAACAGTAGTTCACATGTCTGACATGAATGGTTTCAAATGAGTATATGCTCAACAGATTCAGGATTTTAAAACTCTGGTTAAATGGGTTCTTAAGTGGTATTAGTAGGGTAAGCAATGAGTTGACGGGTATGCAGAAGATACTTATTGTTTTAGGTTGGCCATATCAAGCCAAAAGGAATAACCAAAAATCCCAAACAGATCTCTCCAAACTGAGGAATGGACATTAAAATGAGAAATGCAGTTCTATGTAACTCTAAGAAAGCAGCATGCATTAAAGAAATGATACATTAACATCCTATAGGGTCTGAGCTATAGTGAATGACTAGGTTATTAGGGTTGTAGTAGCTAGTTTGATTATATTAATCCAGTGGGGTTTTACAAAAGGCAAACTTCACATTTTATAGCTCAGACTCAAGCTGCAGCAAAAGCTTGAATTGCATAAACCAGAATTGTATTTAGATACTGTGCTATGACTCATTTACATTTACTCTTTTCTGTTATCCTAAGTTGCCAAGACTTTCTCTGGCTACCCTTCCAAGATGGCACATAGGTAAGTTGAGACTATTTTCTTTAATGCTACTGAAGAAAACAGTAAAGATATTAATAAAGAAACATTAAAACTTCTAAGTCTGGAAAAAATTATTCAAAAGATTCAACGTGAACTTACTGCATCAACACCAGAGTATCCAAAGTAAGTTTATGACTACTGGATACTGCTGGCAGATATGAACTAAAGGGAGACACTTTACAGGGCCACATTATTACACCTTACCATATTCAAGAGGACAGGACAGTCATACAAACATTCAGCAGGACTACAAGCCACTGAAACGCAATTCTATTTCTGCAGTGTAACTAATCAACTGCTATTAGCAGAGGTATTAAAAAGTTGAGTTTGTATCAAGCCACTGTTTAGAACAATCTTTTTTGTACTGTCAATTTATATACATAATGCCATATTTCTCCACCATAAAGCATCAAATGCTATAATTCATGTTGTAAAACGGACTGCAAAAATACACCATCCTCATCTTTCTACCTTCTGTTTTATAATACTTTGAACTTACCCCATCTGTTGCTCTTGCCAGTTCAAACAAGAGAGCCAAGGTTTCACCAGCAGCAATCCTCATGTTTACATTATCACAGGATAACAGGACGGGAAATTTATGCAAATGCCTGGGAATAATAAGAGCATCTGACTTAACCAAAAGAAATACTGTACTTGTCATAAAGCAAAAGTGTGTGTCCTATGTACTGAAGTTTTTTTAAATTTCCCTGATCACTCACTGAATTATGGGAAATGCATATACTAGCTCCAGTTTTGTTGTACAATTTCCATCCCATTGAAACCAATGAAGGAAAACATGAAAGAAAAAGAAGAAAAACAAATCTCCAGTTTCTATCATGGGCCCAGCAGGGTCCTGGATATGGTGGTTTCTCTGACTATGGATCTCTGCCCTGCCCACCCCACACCAGAACAATGATCTGCCCAATGATTACTCCCAAGATAATTTTCTAAGGAACAGAATACCTACATTTCAAGTTTTTTCTTCACTTCATTCATTGGGCAGATGGTCAACAGAAGGGTCCATGCCAAGAGTGCACTGATGTGAAGAACTGTGTTCTGGGTGCTGGAAATGCTATTTGAATTTTTCTCATTCTGATAAGATTTGGTGAAGATATTTTCCAGGCATTCCATTGTTGAGTATAATTCCTAGTTTTAAAAAAAGGTTCAATGAAGGTGCTAAGCAGGACCATTCAGTATTTTACCACTGATAAAAATTATTATAAAAAATTTTTTACCGTGATATCATCGGTGGCAATAAAACAACAGACTCCTAAGCAGTTTGCACACTAGACAAAAGAAACAGAAGATATATTTTCAATTTTGGTTTGACTTATACTTGGATAACATTTTGAACTGACAGAATAAACAAGGTATTACTACAGCTGACTCTGTGCTACTGAGAACTCATGTGGTCATTAGATTGTGGGGACCTGGGAGATCTGGATTCTAGTCTCCACTTGGCTATGAAGCTCACTGGGTGACTTCGGACAAGTCACTGGCTACCATCCTAAACTACCTACTCTCACAAGGTTGTCATTAGATAAAAATTAACTCTGTAAGCCATCTTGGGCTGCTCATAAGACAACAAAAGGCAGGATATAAATGTAATGTAATAATAGTATTTCAAATTGATTCAACTTATTTGTCTTTTACACTGAGTCCTATCACCATTCCTGTATAGAAACTCACTTTTGCTTACATACTTTTAGCTAAATTACAGCATCTGCTATGCATTAGCATATTGACATGTCATGCCATACCATGGCTGTATGTTCCTGTCCCAATATTAAGATTATGCATGGATAACTCTTGACACTGCCACATTTGCCAGGAGTTCGATATGCAGCAACCCAGAAAGGACATTCCAATACAGACATTGAAACTGTGGAACTTCCCCTCCCCAACTAAAGCTATTCCATTCAACCAAGTTTTATTGTGTTGCTGCTTTGTGTAAATTATTTTTTTATCTATGTTACTGTCATCACCCCCCCCCCCAATTTGATTGGTTTATGACTTTATTGTGCTGCACTGGTTATACCCCACTTTGGGATTATTTCAGAATGAAGACGGGGCAATACATTTCAATCAGTGCTTGACTGCAGTCTTAAATGATTTTACAGAAAACAAAGGGTGTTCATACAGTGTGGCAGTCTAAGACTTCTCCTAGGTCAGACCCTTCAGGGTTTTTCTTTTAAAGACTGGGCCAGGTCTTAATGACTGGAGTACTATATTACTGGACACTGTCACTTCCAGCTTCCAAATATCATCTGTCTGCTTGCTCAGTGACTATTTCTAATATTCCCATGGGTCCTTTCTTTACTAGTGATTCGTAAAACACTGAGTTGAACAGACCCCTGTGCTTTTACCACCATTAACCAGGAATAGGCAAAGCATAGGTCTCTGGGTATTACAGCCTTCAAAATACCCCTGCTAGCATGGCCAATGGTCATGAATACTGGGAGCAGATGTCCAAAAATCAAATATCTTCTACCAACTCTTGCCATGAACTACAACTAACAGCCCCGCAACACAAAACAAAGATAATGCAGGACAGGCCACCTTTTTGATATTCTAGAGTAGGTGACAAGACAAAATGCTAAGTTTGTCAATAATATAGAAAAGGTAGAGAAGGAAACATGGTATACAAGATTTCTCCTAACAATTTTTTAACACTAGACATTTGATACTTACAGCTTGCCTTGCTTGTATACTTGCTGACCCGTCAGATAGTATCTTCTTCAGAATAGGTGCAAGGGTCTTAAAGACCTCCTCACTTTCAATGCCTGATCCCAACTGCACACAAAGTAGACAGGCCAGCCCTGCAGCTGCACATTGCTCATCACTCTTGCCTAGATAGAGAGAACAACCAACTGTGTAACTCAATCTGAAAGAAATTCATCTAAACAAAATAACACTGTTTTACAGAAAAACAGAACAGCTGTTACCTTTCTTGATACAGCGTTCAATACTATCTGTTAGTGTCATTCTCCTTTCCAGGATGAACTCATACAGTATTTTTGAAGTCAAGGCATTTTTAAGACCTTCAAGAGCTGATTGCCTTGTCTTTGCACTATTAAGAAAGAAAAAAAAGGCATTGAAAATTATCGGTTCACATAATTGTCACCTTTATCCTTCTTTTCATGGGGGAAAAGACTCTCAAGGGATACATAATATCTATGTCTAGTATCAGAGGCAGTAGGCTAGCGCTAGTTAAAACTCAGTCAAATCTACCTGAGCTGCTTTTGTGAAGACAAAAATGGCTTAAGCCATTTGTGATCCTTGCAAGAAGAAAAATGTGCAATACACACAATATTATATCAATAGCAATAATAAATAGATGTGGTAAAGAATATGTTACCAGGTATGTTTAAACATTAATAGTAACAGTAAGACAATGTTACTGGGAATAGCAGCTCCAGGATGCTGGATGAATGCTATAGTGCTTACTCGAAGGAGTAGTGGGCTGAGATATCATGCTATGTGAGCACACTGAAAAATGAGATGGTAGGCCAAAACAATCTGAAAGGTATTTTCCGAACTATTAAGTGACATCAGCTATCTGCAAAGTGAGACATATTGAAAACTGATTTGTACATGATTTAAAACCAATCTGAAAAGTGACTTCAACGGACTACTCAGCTTCCTGTACCTCTTGTCCAATGTAAGGTCAATTAGTCCCTTCAGCTTGTATTCCAAGTCTTCTTGGGTTGCTTCCTCTTCAACTTCAGGCCCTACACACATGTGACAAGATACATATTAAATATTTTAGTCTGCACACAGCTAGACCAGAACAGACTGACCATTGGTTCTCTGAGTCATGTGTGAGTAAATGATTTAATGCTGCAACCTTTGTTCCAGTTCTGCTCAAACAGCTCTTTCGCACATATTCTGCTCAGTGGTTCTATCATTACTGCAGAGGTAGAAAACACACAGCCTCCATTCAAACCCCATGGGCATTTTTACAGGGCTGCAACTGCTCTATTTGCTGCTGCCTGTACTGAAGGAAAAATCTCAACAATTTTGCAAGGAAAACAAACAAGTTAGCACATTTCTTGCTTGCAAGAATGATCATGCGCCCTTCCAGCAGCAGCAAATTCAGTAGCCATGGAGTGCAGTCCCCAGCAAGTTACATCCCAACCTGCAGAGCTAGCCCATCCCATACTACTGATAATGATGTCTGTGGGTAGCTACCTGAGAAAGGCTCCCAGGTTTTTCAACTCTGCCTCAGGGAACCCAGGTGGACCAATGATGCTTTGACATTGTGTAAAAACAATTTTATTCCACTGTGCTTTTGTCCTAAACAGAGGACTGATGCAACTCGGTAGCCAGTTTGAAAGTAACAAGAAGGTGGTTGTTTTCACTATGGGGCTTCTTGTTGCTGTGGTGACAGCTACCATTTTAAATATCTGAGGCATGAAGAGATGAGCCATAGATTTGTACAACATGCAAGCCTGGCAACCCTAAAAAGTGCATGCATTCTGGGCAGCTTGTCAGCTAACCCAACAACCATCCTCATCAGATCATCATGTAAAGAAAAACACTATGTTCCTGCCACATCCCGACTGCAAGGTGTCAGTCATCACGGCAAGAATCCTACAGGAATATCACCTGCAGTGCTTCTCATTAAGCACAAACCAGGTCAAGGTAAAACAGCTTCTTAAGTACCCAAATCTTACTGAAAATCTCCCCTGGCATATATTCATTTATGGACATAACTGAAATGAATTGTATCCACATTAAAATAGCAGCTTTTCCACCACTTATTTGTAAAACAATTTTTGAATAAACATGACTGAATTAACAAATTCACAGGATCACGGAAGAGGAAATGGTCATGTGTGGATGCTGCAGGATTCTGGGTGGCTTTTTACACAAGGCAGCCATCTACCCTGACCAGGTTCATGCAACAGAACAAGCCAAGCTTCCAAGGATTATTACAGAAATCCCTTTGACAAGCAACTGATACATGTGGGAGGCAGGGGGAATAAGCCTCATTTCACTGGGACCCTGAACAGGTAGGTTATGTAACCCTTGCAATGTTGGCTGTGCATGCCTAAACAAGAGAATGGCTAAAATGTAAGCAAAGTAAGAGAGCCAGAAATTTTGATTCCAAGGGCTGGACAGGGAACATGCTCTGTCGGGCATGCACCCAGTCCCCTCTGCCCCACACAAAGTCCATCTTCTGAAATAGAGGCGGGAGCCATTTATAAGCAAATCACAGTAAAGAGAACATATGGAGCACTTTAATGTAAATAGTATTATGCAAGTTTATCTGCAGTTATTCAACAAACTGATTTCTAAAATAGCTTTTTAGAAAAGAGGTGAATTTCTGTATTCTTCTATCCAACAGTACTTTTTGTAGGATGTCTCTTGCCTTCTATAACAAAGTCTTTCTGCACCACCAAAGAGCAACACTTGCCAGTTAATGTTCCTCTTCCTCTATTATCCCAATTCCAACTCAAATTTCTGTTGCCCCAGTACTCAAAGTATTTTCTCTTGCAATTCATTGATTGTTGCAGCCCCTTCTCTTGGCTACCTGCTTCTCTATGCTCTAGCCTCCCTGCAATGCTGTTGTGACAGCTTCCCCACCATGACCCACCTCTGCCTCCCACAGCATTCCTCTTTGATCCATTCACCCATTTTTCTGTCTTCATCTGTACATTCTGCCATCCTGCAGCAACTCAAGCCACGCTGGATTCTTAGGCATGGGTGAGCCACACAAATGTTGCTGGCTGACCATAAAAGGCTGGCAAAATGGGTGCCAATTCTACCATGCACCTCTGAACCCAGGAAACAGAATAGCAAAGCCCAGACATAGTGCTTCACTTCTGATTGTCTGGGTTGTGCAAATGGATCCACAAAGGTGTAAACCTTTTTCCAACCCAAATGACCTCTCAAAGTAGTTAGGATTTTGCTTTTGCAGAAAGTTTACAATAAGACCCAAGAATTAACATACCATCCTCAGTGAAGCTAGCAGGATCACTGAAGCCACTGCAATGGCTCATAGTTTCAATCGATGCATCTTCATCACTAAAAGGCTGCATGTTTCTGTGCTGGGCACCTAGGGAAAAAACATTATTAGTAGCAGTTCATATTAATACTGGAAGTTATTCTGAATTAGTTGCTCCCCATCAAGTCTAACATGCTGTTATAATGTTATTTCTTAAATTATGCATTCACACCTCCACTGAGATTACAATTAGTGTTTGAAAAGAACAGTTGACAATTGGCTACATCTGAAAAACCCACATTTTTCAGCAATCCACAGTGCTCTGTTCTACTTGATGCTGATGGTGGGTCAATCAGGAACACTTCCTGTAGGGTGGTTTCTTTTGGGGCAACCACCCATTCTGACAATGCATGCCATGCTATGGATTGTTGAGCCCACAATGGGTGTCATATCTTCCAGATCAAAACTTTTGTGAGCTGAATGAAGCAGAAAGTGAGCTACTAGGCAATAGTGGCAAAAAATCTTGTTGCTTTTCGAAATCTTATGCATGTCACTGCCAGTGACAGTATTTCACTAATGTTAAGTGGCACTTGACTAGCCTTCCCCAGCCTGCAGCCTTTCAGAGAATTTCCTGCATTCCTGACCACTGGCCATGCTGGCTGGGGCAGAGGGAGGCTGGAACTCCAAAGTATCTAGAGAGTACCAGCTTGGAGAAAGCTGCTCTAGTTGACTATAAAACAAGTTAAAAAACCCTGGGTTGTTAACAAAGCTACAAAAGCAAAGCTGAGTTCAAGCTTACTTCTCTTTCAGTCACATGTGAGGAAGGGATTTCGACACTTTGCCACAGACTCTTCCTATATCATGCACCAAGTTTGTACAGTGTAGCTTTACATGAAAAAACAGTCAACAAGTACAGAACTGGGGCAGAGGTAAATAGTTTAACTGAGAAACATTTGATCACTTGCTTTGTATCCCACATGCACTACATAGCAGGGGTGGCCAAACTGAGGCTCACAAGTTACATGGACCTATTGGAGTTTATTTCACAGCTTGCAGGGGAGCCAAAAAAGTTCAAGGCAAAGCAGCCAAGCTAGTACAAACAAAAGCAGGGAACAAGGCGTGAGCCTCCTACTGTGATAACTGATTGCGGTGCTTGAATCATATTACTGATCTGAACCTCAACCAACCAGAGGATCTGATCCTCGGATCCTCAACCAATCAAGGCTCAACCAGCAGCTGAGCTGGCAAGCACCCTAACAGAGCTAATTTGTACAGTCTTGACAATGACTCACAGCCAAGTTGGAGACCCACAAGACCATTACTAGCAGTAACTAGCCTGATAATTGTAGCAATGTCTATTTGCTCATAATGAAGAAATAAATATATGTTCATGCCTTGCAGCTCTCAAGCATCTGGCATTTACTGTATATTGTTCTTCCATTGAGCAAGTCTGACCTCCCCTGATATATGGACTATACACCCAAGTTTCACCTTATTTGAAGATTTAAGTATAAGAAAGTTAAAGTATGTTTGCAGATTCCCAGTTCTCATCTTTTTCTTACCAATGGCTAAAACCTTGTTGCTTCTTTGCCTGTTGGATGACACCTATGATAGTCTTATGTTATTTATGAACTACCAGAGCTAGAAGGTCCCTCTGTTGACAGTCTAATAGCTTATGACCCACAAACTATCAGTATTCTCCTGCATTTTAAATACTAGCAAGGATTTAGCAATACTGACATAAAGAGCATGTATAAGCACACGTGGCTTAAGGCGAAAATTGTAGTTAGACATACTGTGACTTTATAATTTCCAAGCTGCATTTGAGCTTTTCACACAAAGTATAATAGGTCCAATCTCACTTTTGTTTTTGTTTGAGAAAAAAAAACATAACCAAGACAGATTAGTTTAGTTACTTCACTACAGAAAATTAAAATCTCTTGTCTACATCATTAAATATAGAAAAATGAATGTTCTCGAGATTTGACCATCCTATCTTGTTTAAACGCCTTCCAATATTTGCAGAAACCTTTACAGATGCTGTTCTCTGGATTTGCTCCAACTTATACAACTGACTTCAAGCTTCAATAATATAGTAATTTCTACCTTCAAGCTTCTGACCGAGAATTTTATTTTTAGCACAGCTCTAGCATTTCAGATCTGTAACCCTGTGATTTGGGAAACTGTTGGAGAAACGGCTAAATATATTTTATAATTTGAACAATGTATATGGCATGACAGTGCAGTACAGGAAGCCAAAAGGATTAAAACTAAAGACATTGCTTCAGCAACCAGAAATGGAATTCGAATAGTTGCCCATTGCCAAAAAAGTACTTCTGAATTCCACAACCAGCAATAGCTCATTAGAAAAGCTTTCTGCTACTCTTAACATATGCAACAGTTTTAGAAATAATTTGTAAACTTTTTATAAGTTAAAATATTCAAATCTTTACATCCCCAGATTTGTGCACAATATGCAGAACCGCAACACCTCATATGCTTACATCTGCCTTTGCCAACCCGGTGCAGTCCAGATGTGTCACAAAACAAGTTTAGCAAACAATACTAAGAAAATGACACTGTTAAATGATTTAACATTGTGTACTAAAGTTTTAACTTCAATGTGAGTTATGGTAGAGGTGTACAGAATTATGCACGGTGTGGAGAGGAACACATTTTTCCTCCCTTTCCCCAAATTACTAGAACTGGAGTCATTCCATGAAGTGATTAGTGGGGAATTCTGGACAGATAGAAGGAGACATTTCTTCACACTTAAACACTATGGAATTCACTGATCAAGAATTAGCGGTAGCCATCAATTTGGAGAGCTCTAAAAAGGAATTAGACAAATTCATTGTAAAGTCTGTCCATGGCTACCAGCCCTGATGACTACATCTAGTATCAGGGGTAGTGTGTACAGCGGTTACTGGGGAACCTGGGCAGGACGGAGCTGCTGCATTCATAACCTACTTGAGGAATCCTCTGGGCAGCCCTTGTGGGAACAGAATGCTGGCCTAGGTTCTCCCTTATTCTGAGCCGGGATGACTCTTCTTATGCAAAAGTCAAATTAAAATGCTCCATTTTCTAATACAGAGAATGAGCTGGGCCAAATACACGAATGATCGCCGCCGAAGTTCTCTTCAGTGCGGATCTTAAGCAAGAAGGGACGGCCCACGTCACTTAGGCCTAATGCCGGCTTCCCCCTCCCCCACACCACCCTATCGCACACCATCATGGGACACGCAGTCCATTTCCAACCAGCCGTCGCCGAGAAAGCCACTAGAGGGAACTACAGAAACCAGAATACGTCGCGGCAGGGGCGCATGCGTGCGAGCCCCCTCACCTGATGTTCCGCGCGGGTTACCCCCTCCTCGCCGCTTAGACTTGGGCATGGCGGCGGCCTGTAGCGGCAATAGCTCCGCGCGGTTCCTTCTGGCGCTCTCGCACCGGGGGTCTTGGTCTCCGGCCTGGCTTCTTCCCTTTCGCCCGGGCGACAGTGACAATCAGCCGATAGAAGAGCAGGAGCGCTTTTTACTATAGAAACGTCTCTGTGAGGCCGGCTTCCCGGACCGAGGCAGCGGATGTGATTGAGGAAAGCAGGTGATAGGCAAAGCTGTAGCAGCGGTAGAAATCCCCGTGGATGCCCGTGAACGAAGTCGATACATGTTTCTCCTCTCAGACGCCAGGAACTAAAGGCGGGGGGCTGCCGCTGCCGCTACCTTTATAGAGAGCCTTGGCTGAGGCGGGGACAGGCACGTTCGGGGGTGTGGCTTTAAGATAGCCAATCGCTTCTGGAGCTCGAGTGACGTCGGAACCAGCCGTCATGCACTGGCCTCAGGAGCATGTAGTTTTTATGGCTCGTTCAGCGAGTTCCGTTGCCGCTTACAAGAGCGCCGCCTTACAAAGTTCTCCATATTTTTTCCGTAAGGAATGTTTCCAAGCAGTGTTGCCTGGTGGGAGTTGTAGTCTGTGGCTTTCCAGGAGCCATTACGGTACGGGAAGCTTTCACGTCTGCTGCGTTGTCCTTACATGACCTGTTGGGAGTCGACTGTTCCAGCTCAGCAGAAGCAGAGGCGAAGGTTATTAGTTTAATAGGCTTCAGTGACTCCTAGAGGGGCTAATGCTGGAGTTGTGGGAAGGATAGGAAGGGTGTTAACATATCCTCGCATTCCAGGTTTGGAATCAGGGTTTGTCCCCACAACTCGTTGTTGAGACTCCTTAAGTGTATTATTTTTTTCCCCAGTATTTGAATTTCGACTGTGAAAACTTAAGCATACTTACTCAGATGCACATCCCACTGAATTCAACAAGACATTGTTGTGTTATTTAGAACTGCATCTTTCATTCAAGGCTGGCTAAATGAATCACAAGTCGGAATTGAGATTGCTGGGAGAAATATCAACAACCTCAGATATGCAGATGATACCACTTTAATGGCAGAAAGTGAAGAGGAACTAAAGAGACTCTTGATGCGGGTGAAAGAGTAGTGCAAAAGTTGGCTTGAAACTTAACATTTAGAAAACTAAGATCATGGCATCCAGTCCTATCACCTCCTGGCAAATAGATGGGGAAGAAATGGACGTAGTGACAGATTTTATTTTCTTGGGCTCCAAGATCACTGCAGATGGTGACTGCAGCCAAGAAAGTAAAAGACGCTTGCTCCTTGGGAGGAAAGCTGTGGCAGATCTACACAGCATACAACAAAGCAGAGACATCACCCTGCCAACAAAAGTTCATATACTCAAAGCTATGGTTTTCCCAGTTGTAATGTATGGCTGTGAGAGTTGGACCGTAAGGAAATCTGAGCACCAAGAAATTATTACCTTTAAACTGTGGTGCTGGAGAAGAGTCCTGAGAGTCCTTTGGACTGCAAAGAAATCAAACCAGTCAATCTTAAAGGACATCAACCCTGATTGTTCTTTAGAAAGTCAGATACTGAAGATGAAACTCAAATACTTTGACCAAAAGAAGAAAGGACTCATTGGAGAAGAACCTAATGTTGGGAACAATTGAAAGCAAAAGGAGAAGGGGACAGCAGAGGTTTAGATGACTAGATGGGGTCACTGGGGTGGTGGGTGTGGGTGGTCTACAGAGGATGATGAGACTACAGAGAATAGGAGAGCCTACAGGAATGTTGGCCATGGGGTTGTGAAGGGTCAGGCATGACTTGGTGACTAACAACAACAAAAAACCTTAATTCAAGTAAAGTACCACACAGGTGCTTCCTAGGCTGGGCTAAATACATATCTGCATCCGTCTTGTTTGAGTGGTCTTGTGGATCAGGCCAAGGATCCATCGAGTCTAGTGGTCTGCTTGCTATAGTCCAGTGGTGGCCAGACTTGCTCAATGGAAGAGCCTTATGTGGTAAATAGATTTTGATAGGAAAAGAAATCCCTACAATGGCTGCAGAATGCTAGGAACTGTAGGACATTTTTTTACTGAACATGTGTAAGACTGTGCCTTTAAACATAAAAATTTGCATCACTAGCATCTCTACAGCCATTGCCACCATTTCCCTGCCATGCTTTCAAGCAGGCCTACAAATACCCTAGGCATTTAACGGTTGCCAACATATTAGGACAGTGGCTGGCATGGCTCATCCCACTAAACACATGTTTGGAAGAAGACCCATGCATATTTAGACAGAAGAAAGCCATAGCACTCTCAGTGTGTCCCAGTATGTTGCTGTTCTATCTAAACAGGTATAGGATTGTGCCTTTGACAGCCATGCACAATAGGCTGTGCTAAAGGAGGACTGGATGTGAAGGATCTCTTCAACTCCTTCCAACCTTAGAAAGGTTATACTAGGCTATAATATGCTAGCTAAACTTGTGAAATCCTAGAAGAACACCACATTACAAATACCATCATGTATGACCACCTGTGTTATTATTTATTACCCAGCTGTTTCCTAGTCAAACTTTTACTGGAATATTCTGTACAAAGTCCCTCAAGGGTATATAAAAACTACACATCATATGCCCTCAGGTGAGCTGCTGCGCATTTTGCTTGTCCTCACAGCTGCCCACACAGATGGTCTTGCAGCCTCTGCATGTACGTAGAGATTTTTTGATTAAGAGAAGTGGGGAGAAGAAAAAGGGAAGCAATGAATCCTGCAGCAGGACCCTTTGTTCCCACTCAGAATTTAAGTGGCCTTTAAAAACATTTATTTCAGCCAATAAGCTACAATAAATAGAACCAAGGAGGTCCATTGGTCCTTACAGTCCACCCTGACCAGTCTACACGAGAAACTCAAAGGTCTGGATAGGCTGCACAGTAGTAAGTAATGGCAGTGGAGTTAGCCCTCAGAGTCCTCATGGCGGGCCTACAGACAAAGTGCAGGTACTGCTCAAATGCAGCACACTCCACTTCAGCCACAGCTCCATGTTGTGTAGGGACAAGTGCTCCAGGTTGATAGCAGCATCTTCTCAGCAGCAAGGTGGTTGCTGTTGCCGCATGAGGTCCTGTGAAGGCAGGGACATGACATGGGTGCAAAGCAGCTGAGAAGCATCCTCAGAAGAACCTGACTGCCACAGGAGTGGTGCTGCTATTGCTGTGGCCAACAGCAGGGGCACCACTGCAGGGATACTCGGCCCCAAGAGGCCTCAGATAGCTGTGGGTCCCATCAGGGAGCAGTGGGGAAATGGCAGGCTCCACACAGGTGCTGCTCAGGGATTTGGTCTCTGAAGTGGGCAGGCTGTAGCTTCCTAAATGCACACCATGCCATGTACATGGTGCATAGTGGGAATGGAATCCTGGTGGTGGTGGCAGTGACAATCTTTGTGGCCCCACAAGCCACAAAATAAACTCAATGAGCTGTATGCAGCTTATGATCCTCCATTTGGCCACCACTGCTATAGTCTCTAGCTAGATCCCTCAGAGTAGTCAATGGTGAAATCAAATCATCATAATAATGTAATATATGTCTTGCCTTTCTTCCTCACACAAGAAACCCAAGGTAGCTTATGAGGTTCTCCTCTCCATTTTATCTTTTTATCTGTGTGGTAGGTTAGGTTGAGAGTGAGTGACTGGCCCAAAATCACCCAGTGAGCTTCATGGCTGGATGGGGACTAGAACACTAATCTCCCAAGACCCAAACACCGCAAGACATGAATTTTATTTATTTATTTTTCGATTTATATCCTGCCTTTTTCCTCAAATGGCTCAAGGATTGGGGTATAACAATGACATGTCCTTCCTTGTTTGTCCCCCAAGAATAACTAATCAGAAGCAACCAGCTCTGAGTGAAGAGGTTTTTAAAGCAAATAGTTCTTTATATTTATACCTATGGGTGTGAAAGCTGGACAGTGAAGAAAACTGACAAGAAGAAAATTGATGTGTTCAAAATATGGTGCTCAAGGAGATCTTTGAGAATACCCTGGACCAACAAAAAGGCAAACAAGTGAGTCTAGATCAAATCAAGTCAGAGCTTTCCTTAGAAACAAAATGGACAAAACTCAAGCTTTCATACCATGGACATATCATCAGAAAGCAAGGCTCACTGGAGAAAACAATCACTTTAGGAAAAGCCTAAGGCAGAAGATGAAAGGGAAGACCAAATATGAGATGGATTGATTCCATAAAGGAAGCCACAGCCTTGAACTTGGAAGAGCTGGCAAGAGATGTCATGGTCTGGACATTTTGGAGGGATTTCATTCATAGGGTTGCCATGATTCAGAGACAACCTGGTAGCACATAATACAGAAACATTTGTTTAAATTTTGCTTTTCATACAATTATTGACTCCCAAAGGAGCTTGCAGTAAGCAAAAGAAAGAGATAGGCCCTGACATCAGGCTTACACACTCATCAGGCTTACACAAGTGTACACAAAAGCGGAGAGGGTCTTATTTCACCCTTCCCTGCGTGAAAGAATACCTGTGAGAACTTTGAAACTAAAAACCAGTGCCTGAATTTATTTTTTTCCCCTTGTCCCTCCCAATCCCCTTTTCTTTTCATGTCAGGTCTTTTAAATTGCAAACCTGAGAGCAGGCACTGTTTGCATGCCAATATTTATAAACTGCTTTGGAAGGCTTTTTCACTGAAAAATGGAATAAAAATGGAGTGGAATAAAATTGCTGTAAATAAATAAGACAGGCACACAATTGAAGGTCAAAGAAGTGGAAGAAAATCAGAGGGGAAGGAACCAGTTTTTTAAGGCATTTAAATGTACATCGGACTGAAATGAAAGTCCCTTGCTGGTGCTCTTGAATAGCAATTGGTAGCCACCAATTGCTTTAGCTAATGGCTGGGGTCAGAGTCCCCTTACTTCACCCCTTAATGCCAACTAAGCCAGTGGCTATAACTTCAGTTTGGCTGAACACAGTGGTCTCTATGCCCATGGTGTTTCCTACATCTATGTACAGTACCACTATAGATTAATCATTTTACACTGATATGCACCTTCTTTTTAGGGACATTTGTCCAATTTTCCAATTGTCTCATAAATTACAAAGCATTTCACATTCACTTGTAAACAGTCACTGAATTCCATCAAATAAAGTTTCCTCTCTCCAAGTTCACAGCATTGTGTACAATCTCTGCCTCCATTCCTCAGTGGTTGGCAGGTTTGTTAAACCAAAAAGCCTTACTATTTTGAACTTTCTTAGTAGGGAAGTTGCTCCAACATCCTGGCAGCTAGGTTGAATCTAGGCTGTGACTTTAAAAATCCTATTTACTTATTTTCTATACTGCCCAAAAGCTGAAGCTCTGTGGGCAGTTCACAAAATATGAAAATATTAAAACATTAATTGTTCATAATACAAGATTTAAAATAATAAAATATAAAATGTCTATATGAATGGGATTGTTTCAAATAGGCCTTCAAAATTTTTAAAAGTATTTTAAACCCTTAATCTAATTATTTTGACTGGGTAACCTCTCAAATGGACTGCAGAAACACTGTGGACATAATCTACCTTGACTTCAGCAAAACTTTTGATGCAGTGTCCTACGACATCCTGATAAGTAATCTAGCAAAAAGTGGACTAGATCGAAGAACTATCAAATAGATCCAAAATTGGCTGCTAAATTGGACACAAAGAGTGCTCTTCAATGGCACCTTCTCAAACTGGAGAAATGCAACTAGTGGGGTGCTGCAGGGTTCAGTCCTAGGCCCAGTTCTCCTCAATGTCTTTGTTAATGATTTAGATGACAAGTAGAAGAACCAATAATCAAATTTGCAGACAATGCAAAAGTGGGTGGAATAGCAACCCCCCTGGAAGACAGAAAGAAGATCCAAGGAAACCTAAATAAGCTTGAACACTGGGCTGAAAGCAATGAAATCAGATTCAATAGGGACAAATGTCCTCCACCTAGGAAAAAGAAACCAAATGCATTCTTAAAAGATAAGGGAATATGTGGCTCAACAGAACTGAACAAGAAAAAAATAGAATTATTGTGGACAACAGGCTAAATATGAGACAAAAAGGGCAAATGCTATTTTGGGATGCATTAATAGAAGTATTACTTCCAAAATCACAAGAAGCAATAGTTCCCCTATACTCTTCACTAGTCAGAAATGCTGTGTCTAGTTGTAGGCACCAAGATTTAAGAAAGATGCAGAAAAATGAGAAAGGATCCAGAGGAGGGCAACAAAAATGATCCATGGTTTGGAAACATTGCTGTATGAGAAGAACATTGAGAGAAATGGGTATGTTCAGCCTTGAGAAGAGAAGAGTGGGGACATGATGCCACTCTACAAGTACCTGAAGTGCTGTCACAAAGAGGAATGACAAGATCTCTTCTCCCCCATACCAGAGTGTAGGACATGGAATAATCAACTGAAGTTGTAACAACACAGATTCATGTTAGATATCAAGAAAAGTTTCCTCAGACCAATATGACAGTGGAACCAGTTGCCTAGAGAGGTCATGGGCTCTCTCACACTAGAGACATTTAAAAAGAAGCTGAACAGTCACCTGAGTGGGATAGTGTAAATTGGTGTCCTGCAACAGCAGAGGGTTGGACCCGATGGCCTCCCAACTCAATTCTACTATTCGATAATTCCGTGAAAACAATTAATAGAGAAATCTTATACAAATTCATTCAGAGTATGTCCCCAGTGGGCACAGTGGAACTTACTCCCAGATAACTGCATATAGGGTAACATTATAGTATATCACATTATCCCAAGTAATTGACTGACTATAATACTCAATAATCTGTAGAAAGCTGGCCTGTCAAATGATGCTCACTCTCCAATTTTAGCTGCTGCTTCTCACAGGAGGCTGCTAAAAATAGAATACATTTCTGTTATTTGTATCACACAAACAATTTCCCTGGTTGCCATAAGCTTATACTGATTTATGAGTACAGGATGTAAGAGACTGAGGTCATTCTGACGAATCTATTGTGTATAATTACTTAGCTCAGGTATTTCTCAACATGATGACAAGTGATTGGAAAAAATGATGGATACACACTCTGTATGTCATTCTCTTTGAAGTCTATTATTAAGATTCCTTACATCATATTTTCTCTGCTGTAGTAATTATCTCAGTTACTACAAAACAAAAACAAAGCTATGATAACAAAATGTTGGTATGTTTGATATTCAGTTCTAAGATCCAATGTCTGAAACCATATTTTCCTGGAAAATAATCAACCTTGTTTGCAAATAAGATTCTAGCTTTCAGATGAAGAAAAATCTGTTTTCTTGCCTGAAATTTCTATTTCAACATAGATGGGGGTCCGGCAAATAAGTGTCAAGTAACTTCCATGAAACACATGATTCAAAGCTAATTGTTATATGATTTACAGCATCAGTTGTTTGCCTTATGAGTTTTGTGATAGCTGTTTTCATTCTTGAGGAATTAATCCAATTATGTCAGCTAAGTATAATAACCTTCCTGAAATGAGAGGATGCAAAGGAACTTTTAAATCAGTAGAATGAATGTGTGAAAGCAGCTTATGCAAATAAAAGGTTGATAGATCATAATTTAGAGAAGGGTGTTATGTGGTTGCTACAACAATTCCATGGCAAAGTTTCACCCGTGTTCAATGATTTGTGAATGCCACAGTAAGAAAAGAAAAATGTGTGATGTTCATAAGTATTAGCACTAGACTTTCAGATGCATGGGTGCCTGAACATTACACAGATGTGTAGAGGAATGTGGCATCCTAAAGCAACAGAATTTACTTTCTAGTTGTTTGGCAACCTGTTGCCAACTTCAAGCACACAGATATTTGGAGAACTGTCCTGTGCTAATCTTTTTACCACCAAAACAGCTTTTGTGGGGGTGACAAATAGTGAGAATATGTAAAAGAGATATTGTGTCTGAAAGAGAAGTGAATGGTTAGTTTAGATGGAAGATTGGCAGCCTGTGTGTGTACAGAAGCTGGTTATATGTATTTACTTACATGGATGGAACATGTATACGATGATGAAAAAGATGTATCTGAGATATGATAGAGACACTATGCCACTTATCTGCTACAGTAACCAGGGTTGGGCACATTACTACTACATTATTCGGACATCCTCCAAATGATACTCTGCTTTGAAACAATCGAGATTCAGGGCTAAACTCTGAATTAGCTTCTCTTTGGTTTAGTTGTTAATGCCACACGATATCTTACCATTTGTCTCTTGTACCATGGCCCAAAACAACTGGCTTACTGTGAGAGAACAGGGAGCGCTCAAGGATGCCCTGTTGTGGCTTTGGTTTTACACTGTCCTCCGAGCTCAAAGACACATTTGCACAAAATGTGCAAATCAAAAGCAATGACCCCCTCAGGAGAAGTGCAATGGCAACTGCTCCTTCTACCCTCGTAAACTTCTCAGTGTGGTGACTAGTGAAAATGCATGTGCTCAGCTAGTGTAGGGTCAGTCATAGGGATGATTGAAAATGGCATAGTGCCATAAAGTGAAATCTATTCTTTCCTCATGAGCTGTACTGCCACATGGTGAGACTGGGAAAATACTGTGCACTTAATTGAGCCATTACAACTTACTGCAGAGGCCAACTTGGGCAGTGGGGTGTCCCTGCCTCCCACTTCGAGTAAGTTCATTCACATTGTTCTGTGTACAGCATCAGCTTCTGCTTGCTCCAGGTTTTTTTTTTTTTTGGGTGTGATATTAAAACACCATTCCAGTGACGAATGGCTGGCTCAGAGCTGTAATTATCCTTTGTAGGAAGGAAGTTGGGAAGGAAAAGGGTTTTTTAAACATGGCATATTTCTTTTAAATATATGTACTATACTTTCTGTGAGTACGTCACAGCTTCCTGCACAGTCATATATGACAGTTACAAAAGCTCTTTCCTTGACTACATTTCAGTGGATTGGAGTGCTGGAAGTCAAGCTGGATTTTTGGTGCTTAGCTAAGTGCATATTAGGCGATGGAATTGTAAAGGTTGTCCTGTAACAACAAGTCCTTCAGTTGTTCACAGCAGACAGACAATTTTAGAATACATAAAAATACACTATCATTAGAACAACAGTGAATAAGAGCAAAAGCTATCCAAAGAAAACAGCTATCCAAACAAGCTGAAACAAAAAGTATAACATAATTTAAAAGGAGTGAAGAAAATAAAACAGTCTTTGGATGCTGTGGACAGGTAATTAAAGAAGGGCCTAGGTAGACTTCTCTGAGGAAAGCATTCAACAACCAGAGTGCCACAACTGAAAGGTATTTTGCTCTTCGAGACAAATTCTGCACCTTATGTGGTGGAGGCATTCAAAGAATGGCCTCAGGTAAAGATCTCAAGATCGCAGAAGTTGTGGATGAAAAGCAGTAAACTTTCAAGTCCTAAGATCCTAAGCTGTGAGATACATGTTGAAATATAAATGAATAATAAATCAATAAAATTGATTGGTTAATCATTTTACCTCCCTCTGTCTCTCAGGAATATTCCTTTGGGGTCATCTTCTTTATATATTTGCATTTATTAGGGATTCATTCTCTGGTCTCCCAACATTGTGTGGAGGTGAATAGGAAAGGTCAAAGTTCCAACTCCAACACTGGAAAAACACAACCCAACTCTGATCTTACAGGTAGCACAGTTCTTTTTGCAGTGACTGGGCTGAGAAGACACTGTTTTCAGGGATGGTGTGGGTGACATTCTGCAGGGGAGAAGAATAGAAGAATCCTGACAGCTCCTTTGCTTCTTCTTGAGTGGAGAAAACATCTTGATGGCCAGAATGTTTCTAAATGTTTTGGATGGCAAGGAGAATGCAGAGGCAATCCTAAATTCCCATGCTCCTTCAGCTTTCCACTGGATGCCCATAATAATCTGGATTTGGAGGGTTACAAGCAGTCTCAAAGAACTATGTGGCCTTAGTTCCATAACAGCAACTGATTCTACAGTTCCTGATATTTGCAATCTATATAGTTATATCTGCCTGTTTAGTGTATCTATTGCTTGACATGAAGCATTAGCATTTGTGTACAGACAACTACATAAGGAAATAGAAGTAGAATCTATTGTGGCATGTTTCCCTAGGAGTACGTCCTTTGGCATGAGGTTTACTTAATAGACATGTCTGAGATTGTGTTGTAAGTCCATATTTCTGTGAGTAAATCTACTTATGAGCAGGTGATGGCTGAGTGAGGTATACAGAGATGGGGTGGAAGAAGTTTCCAGACCTTCCCACAGAGGCTTGATAAACATGCATCAAAGACTTTCCATATGGAAGTAGTTCCAGATTTACAGACATATTACTTTTAAAAATAAGCATGTACTTCCTTAGACTGAGTTCCCTACAGTGTTGTGGACACATGTGATTCTAAACACTTTTTATATAGGTGAAGGCACGCAGAGCAGCATGAACAAAGCATATTATCGCAGGTTACAGACAGCATTCCACAACCTCTCTTATTCTAACTTGCCATCAGGTTGTCCCCAACTTACTGCAATCCTACAAATGAGTGCCCTTCAAAAAGGCCTGCCTTTCACAGCCCTGCTCAGCTCTTGTAAACTCAGGTCTGTGACTTTACACAATCCATCAGTCTCATATGTGGTGCAACTAGTATGCAGACATAGGTTCACAAACCAAAAAGAATGTTGTTGACTCTGAGATAAAATATTTTGAATAGGAAAAACCAGTTGCAAAGGGAGTGGAGGAGGTTAAAAGGCATTACCTCAGCCACCTAACTCCCTGCAGCAGACAAATTGCTAGGAGACTGCCGGCACTCCTTTTACATCCTCCTTTACATCCACCAGTGGCTGCTCAGACCTTTCAGGATACATATAAATCCAGACTGACACCCTCTATTTCTAGTCTGAAACCTAAAACATAAAACTGTAAACCACAGCAAGGCCAAAAAAAGGCTCTGAAGGTAGTATTGAGGGTTAAGTGGAATATATGGCAAAGTTTGAAATAGATATGAAGTTGATTTAGAAAAAGGAAGGGAGAAAGAAGTTAAAAGATAGTACAAACTCAAGGAAATCAGACAAACTTGTTGAAGAACAATAAGGAAAACGTTTGGAAAGTACTGCATGCAAAATAGTGAAACAATGCCTATCCTCCCTTTTAATGTAGTAAGGACCTTCCAGAGGACAGAACCCAGAATCTTAATTCAGGATTTAAGAGCTCACAGACCTGAAAACTGGTTAGCAATTGAAGACTGAAAATCAAAACAAACATCAGACTTTTTTCTGGGCCTTCACTTATGTATACCAGACCAAATGGAAATAGTAGTCCCCTTTGCTTTTCACCTGCCTCCAGGCCCTTGACAAGTGTGAAGTGAACCACCATAGCTGGTTACTGTTGGGCTGAATACATTTCTCACCTTCCTGAAGGAGGAGGAGGAGGAGGAGACCTCCCAGAAACCCAGATGAAATCAGTCAATCTAATTTTGGTAGAAATTCAGCTCCAAGCTTGAAGTGGGGATAACATATGCAGGTGGTTGTAAAGAGTGCAGCCTAGCTCCTTTTCACAAAATGGAGCTTATTAGCAGCAGCAAAATTGCAAAAAGAACATTAATGCCTTGACACTGATATTTGACATCTAACAATGCACCTTGTGGACAGGTGTCCAGGCTAATGAGAGGTTAAGTGCAAACATTCAAAGTTGCAATGAGGCTAAGATTTTGCCCCCACAGGAAGAAACAGAAGAGGAAAAAAAAAGGCGGGGTGGGGGGAGAGAGAAATCCTAAAGCCCAGAATGTATGCCAGTAGGTAACACAGTTACCCAAAGGTCCTGGTCACGATCATCTCAGTATGCAGAGGGTAGGTTGTGGAGCAGGGAAGGCAGACACCCCCTATGTCTGTGAGGTTCTTTATCCACAACAGTGTGTACCTTGTGAGAACTACCCATTGTGCTGAACTTTATCCCAAAAATAGGTTCACTGCCCAAGAGCACCATGGATGGCTTCTACAGTGTTCATAATGCCACAATACATAAGGGGCTCCATTTGACATGGGAGTCACCAGCCTGTTGTAGAGGTGCTCTGCCTACACCTTCCTTCACCCTTCCAGGTTACAGCCCTGGAGAGATGTTGAAGTTGCTGCCCAGGGGATGGGTAACCTGCAGCCCTCAGTTTACTTTCACAAGACCTTCAGCTTAATTGAAAAAGTGCTCTGCATACAATCAGTTCAGACTTCTTGCATGAGTTACCTCTCCATTTCCCTGTCAGCCAACTACTTGGGAAAGAAGCTGGAGAGAGGCGGAAAGGAGCAAGACAAAAGGAGAAAGGAAAAAGAGCAGCCCACTTTTGTCTCAGGCCCTCTCTACCATTGACATGTGGCTCCCAACGCATTACCCACAAAAGAATCCAGGCCTCTATGGAAAAAAGTTGCTTTGTCCTGGACTGCGTGATTTCTAAGTTCCTTTCCAAAGCTGTGATTCTTAAAAAGTAGGCAAATATGTGTCTGTATTTTAAAACATTCACCAAATTTAGCTAGAATTGTCAACATGTGGGAATCTGGATATTCTTCAATTTTGGACAATCCCTGTAAGATCAGTTTGGGTAATGTGAATAGAAACCTTTTTCTTTTTTAAAATAACAAGGCCCTGGTTATCAATACTTGTTAATGCTTCTTTCATTGCTTCTAGAATAGAGACTCTTGCAGCTTTTCAGAGTGCAAAATTGATGGAACAACTACAGCAAATTCTTCTCTGCATGACATTACTGTTCATAATGAACACATTTAGGTCACAGTCCTGAGGGGATAAGCCACTTGAATGTAATGGGACTTGCAGACATGTATAGAAGTGTGCTGTTAGAGGGCCACCAAGAAGCTATTCTCTGGTAACCATGAGCATAATGAAGTTACTCAGAAATTGAGGTGGTCCCCAGAGAGCTTCAGCTATTGAATAGTATAGAAATGAAGATGATGCTAGACTTACGTTATCTAGACTTCCCTTTTGCTAAGAATTTATAACAGGCATGCGATAGTTGAGCGACATCTTTCTCATTGGTCTTGGGAAGATGGCTGTGAAATATGAGGAATCTAACAGCACAATCATGTGCATGTTTTGTCAGAAGTAAGGCCCATTGAACTCATTTCTGAGTTATGCTGTTTTAATAGCGACCGGGAAAGGAGAAGAATAAGTTGTATGGAGCTGTTATTTTGAAACAGATTATTCATACCAATTTACTGGTCCAACTGGCCCTGTGTATTGTATATTTTTAGTAGCTGATTGCAAAGAAGCTTTTCTCTTGTCCTTCTCTTGAGTCAAACAGCTTTGCTGATACAGCATTTTATCATGGTTTGCTGAAGCTCCTTTTTTGAAGGAAGACATAGGAAGTATGTGTGCATTTTTCCAGGAGGACTCCATCATCACATCTACACCAGGTTCCTCATCTTGATTTCTCAGGTGTGGTGTCAAACTTGTGGTGGGATGACCTCATATCTAGGATTTGTTTTTGAGGAGTCAGTTCCATTTAGTTTCCAAATCAGAAGTCTTCTGAAAAGAGAAAAAGCATTCCCTGTAAATTTCTTGATGGAGTCTATTATATTGTGAAATTATAAAGGGCCTTATTAATATTATTAATAGTTTCCTATCAGGAGGTCAAGATGCAGACTTTGGGGAAGATTTTATGCTAGTCTAAAAGCTCAGGGCAAGCATCATTTGCAGACAAGCTGCCTCAGGGCATAAAATAAAAATGTGCTGAGGGAGCAAAACCTCCTTGATATATTACATCTACCTCCCTTCCCATTGGCCTGTTTTCTCATAGACAAGGTGCAGCAGGAAGAGTTAGTCTTTAGCTGTGCAATGAGAAGAGTCCCCTCAGGCATGAAAAGGGGGGGGGAGCCCAGCTGGAGGGGGGGTAATTTGGACTTAATGGATGAGCACCAGCTTGTCTGCAGTCCCAGTTGATACTGCAGCTGCAAAAGGAAGGAAGGTTATTGCTATGACCAGGAAGAAACCCTATCAAGCCACTGAGAGCAGGATGTGTGAGTAGTCAGACACCTGTGGAACCACTAATGGCACATTCAGTCCAATTAAGAATTTGAAAACTTGAAAGCAATTAATGTTCAAGCTGATAAGCAGAAGCTTTAAAAGAAAACTAAACTAAATATGTACATTGCCTTGACAAACCGTACAATGTATTCCCAAATAAAACCCATCCTTCATTAACAGCAGGCCCTGTCAAGAGCCTTGGGTGTGTTCTGGGTGCAGGAAATCCCTAGGGGTACCAGCCCCCCAACCATGCTGCCCGTGGTGCTCTGGCAGAGCCAGCCTTGCCACACTTCTATCTTGAGGTCCTTCCCTGCATCAGTGGAGCCCCCTACCACCCTTGAGGCCTTTCCTCTCTGAAATAAATAAGACTTGGATATTTACTTTCAGCATCTGGATGCCAAGTGGCTTTTGGATGTCACCATGTACCTTCCCCCTCCCCAACTTCATGCCCTGGAGGTTTTCTAAGTATTATGTGTGCATGAGAGACAAATGTCCATAGTTGTCCCCCCACAAAAACAAAACAAAAACCTTCCTCCCACACCATGTGAGGCACCTATTTTCCTCCCCCCCCCCCCCACTATCCTGGAATGAACCAACTTATGGGGCTGTTGTCGGAGGTATCAGATAGAGTCCAGAATGTGTCTGCTGCTGGATTATCCTGCCCAAAATAAACATATTTTAATACTTTAAATAGAAACCCAGGGTAGGGGGCTGCAGTGACCTTCTCTGGTGTCATTGTGGCCTTAGTATTGCCTGGGAATGCTGAGTGCAGACAACAACCTTAGGCTGGGTCAGAGTTTGGTGAGCTAGTGAAATAGTGGAGGATTTTGGGGAGGGGGGGCTGATGATTCATAGGACTGCAATTTTATACAGAACAGTTTTATCTTGACCAGTTTTTTGCTTGTTTGTTTGTTTTTCACCCTGAGTAGATTTGCATAGGTTTGTACTTCAGCAGTAGGAAAGCGGAATTTTGAGTCATGGTCTTAGTAGTATCTTTAATTTTCTCTCCTGTGTTGCAAAGAGATAATGAAAAGTTGATTTAACTGAAGCTTATTTTTCAACTAGGGGTAACAGTAAAGGAGTTGACATATAATTCTTCCCTTGTCTAGTGTCTGATTAAGCTAATGATGCACTTGTTCTCTCTTCCACCTTGTGCCAAGACAGACCTGAAAGAACTGCTAGCAGTTCCCAGGTATGTAGTTACTCTTCACAGAAGGTTTCAGCAGCCTTCATAAGCAATGAAAGGTGAAAGCTTTTCCTTATCAGCCAAGAAAATACTCCGTCCAAGTGGATTTTAAATGTAGGCTTGCCTGCCATGGCATTGCTCAGAAGCCAAGTGCTCCCTGGGGGATTGTGCAAAATACTCACATATAGATAAATGCTAACCCAGCATCTAGCCGTTAATGGAAGAAGAAGAAGCAGAAAAAGTTTTAGATACTGTTTAGTGACTTCAGTCCTATTCTGGTCAACTTGTGATTCATATGGGAGATATTGCAGGGCAAAACCGGTTGTTGCAGTTTGGGTTTCCTCACATTCCTTGATGCCTCCCAGCTCATAATAAAAAGTAACATCCAAGAAAACAACTGAATTTAACAGCTGACAGTAGGGTTATTGATGTCCTAAAGCAGCTGCTAATAGCCTGTAGCTAGGAGCCTCCACACATATATGGCTGAACAGCTGGTTGTTAATAGGAAGAGCTACAGCTTCTAAGGAACTTGATGCTGCTTTTTTATTGTTGTCATCACATTCCATTTACATCCTGCCTTTTTTTCTGTTGCAAAGTACCCAAGTCAGCTTTCATAGTTGTCCTTCTTTCCATTTTATCCTCACAACAACTCTGTGAGATGTCTTGTAGGGAGTTCATATGACTGAAGTGTGTCTTCAGTTTTGCAAAACTAACTGGGATATCCAGGTGAGTTGTCAAACTGCAAACCTTCATTTTTTGAGGTGGGATCTTTAAGGGGTGTTGGCAGAAAAGTATATATAAGCATACGGCCTTTAATGTATACTGTAAGGACAGATGAGCTGTCAAAGAACAATTATCCCTGTACATTAAAATTCTGAATAGTTTTGCATTTCTCTGAGAAGCTAGCAATTCAGCGACTCCTGCAAAACTGAAGGGAAACTTGGAACACAAAAATAAATAAACTCTCTACAAAAATAAAGTAAAAATCCAAGGATCTTGCTGTGAAAAGGCTGAATGAGGATCCTCGTTCACAAGCCAGGATCACTCACAGCTAAGGAAGCATTGACAGGTTGCCTTCTGACAACTGTCAGAAATCTCCAAAGCAGGACTTAACTTACTTGTACTCGGGTGGAGGAACTGGAAAGGATGAGTACCTGCTGGATGTTTGAGCTCTCCCCCTACTCATCCCATGTTCCCCATTGCCACTTCTGTATATCTGTAGTCCTCTGCAGTTGTGAACTGGTGGCAATACATTATTTTTTTAAACAATTTTAGGAAGTACTTGCAAAAGCAAATGAAAAAAATGATAACCATGGGTAGGCCCTCCAAAGAGTAATTGAGGTACCCTGGAAGGATGGTTTGTAGATGACTGTGAATGTATCCTATGGCAACAGTCTGCTTCTGCTAACCAGAGCTATAAGAGATTCTGGCCTCACATTCAGAACTGTTGTCCGATGAAATTTAGCCTTCCCTAATTTTACCAGCACCACAGTTTGCATCATACAGATATGTCAAAATAAGGCAGATGGTGTCATTTCTGCACACTGCCTCCATTTACAGCAAAACCTGTCATTTAGAGAACTCTGCAGGAATTTTACATTATAAATGCAATGCACTAAATGCAACTCTGAATTCTTAAAAACCCACCAGACTTGTAATACAATTAGCTGTGAATTTCCAAACTAATCATGGACGATCACTTGCACTGGGATCATTTAAATACTTATGAAATAATAAAGCCAAGCATGATAAGTAATGCTCATCATGTGGTAATCACATCCTCTAGGTAGAAAGAACCACAAGAGAAGGATTGAAATGGGAGGTTAATATTCATTGCTTGGGGTGGTGGTAAAATTGATTTTTTTTATAAATGCAAATGTAGTTACATTTCATAGCCATTCAATTGAAATAACTGGGTGAAACTGTTTATACTGGCCATATCTTACACTGGGGACATGAAGTCTTAGGTTAGCTATGACTTTCCAAGAAAGCCAAAAACAGTGTGCTTTGGGGCGGCGGGGGGGGGGGGGGGGGGCTAGTCAGGCAGGCCACATTCAGGGTATTGTGTCTAGCTTTGAAAGTCATATTTTAAGAAGGACATTGACGAACTAAGGCTCATCCAAAGAAGAGCAAGCAAGGTGGTGAGAGCTTTGGGAACAAAGTCTGATGAGGAATGGTTGAAAAAGCTAGAGAAAGGAGAAGAGAAAGCGAAGGGGAGACACAGTAGCCGTCTCCTATCGGCTGAAAGGCTCTCCAGCAGAATATGGGACAGAGGGCAAGTGGAAATTGCAGGGAAGCTGACTTCAGCCACACATTAGGAGAAACACCCTGACAGGCTGAGTTGGTAAGCAATGGAACAGTCTGTCTGGGAGGTGAGTGCCAGCTTGGAAATGCCTCTTTGGCAAGCCAGAAGGAAAAAGGGGGAGAACCATGCTGCGTCCCCCTCATTGCTGCTGCCCAGCTATTCCTCTCCTCTGCTGCAGGCTTACAAGGAATGGCATGAAGAGCTTTGTTCAAGTGCATGCAGATGGGCAGAGGGGGGATCAGTTGAGCAGTGCTGCCTCTTTCCACAGAGTTGCCCAGCTGTTCCTCACCCTTGCTGCTCATGCACAGGATGGGCTTTGCTCAGGCACTCGGGGAGGGTGGTGCCTCTCTTTTTCACAGTGCTGCTCATTTCCCCACCCTTTTGCCTGAACATGGATCAGGCAGCCCCTCCTGCTGGAGCAGTCCCCTCTGGAGAGGGAAGGAGGGCACCAGACCAGCTCCTTGTCCTCTCTATTGCACTCCAGGCCATGAGCACTGTTTGTGCAGTGGAGACTGTGTGACAGTCACAACAAGCCAAACTTGGCTCACAATCAGAGCTGTCAAAGTGAGGAGCCTCATTCCTCTCCTCAGTGTCTTCTGGGATACTGCCTGGAGGACTGAGACAGAAGAAAATAGCAGGCAGGATGAGAGTTACCATGATGAGACTGAATGTCTTTTAGGCACATCCACGCAAAAAAACAAAAAACAGATGCTGAAAATCATGCAGGATTGATGGCCATGACATGTGAACCCAGCCTGTGTACTCTCTCTGTTTCCTGTTCTTTTTGCTATTTTTTCCTGTTCTTTGCACCCCCACATGTGTATGTTTTCTCTCTTGCACACACAGAGGATGTGCTCCCATTACTTTACGACTGCCTTCAAGAGCCATTTTGTGATCACTTCCACCACACCTTTGAAAAACGTAAAATGTGCCCACAAGATCAAAAATATTGTGGCCCCCTTTCAAAGCAGCATATTGTTTCTGCTGATTTCTATGGCTAAATGTGCACATGGCCAGTGATGGTTTGCTGGGGTAGCTGGCAATCACTGACTGGCTTTGCAGGACATCACAACTATAGTGACTGACCAGCCGCAGTGGGATGTTGTATCCTGAGAACACAGAGCACTCGGGTGGCTTGTTTGAGGGTATCAGACCACTCCAACAAGACATAGCATGTTATGGGGCTCTTGTCCTCTAAGCCTGTTGTGTGTTGTGCATGCATGTTCTGGAAAGCTTCAGGGGCATGCATGAGAGGTTGACCATTTTGGCTGGACTGACAGCTCAGATGCTGAGAATGAGATGTGTGCAGGGGAGTTGGCCTATCCCAGCAGGGCTTGACAGCTCAGGCTCTGATAACAAGATGACTGTTGAAACTGATTCAGCTCCAGCTGCAGTCCAAGGCCCTGGAGACTCTCCTGTGTCTGCTATGGGAGAGATTAGTTCAAGGGCAGCAGAGGGGCCCAGTCAATGGAAAGGAGGAGGAGCAACAAGATCCTCGGGGGGGGGGAGGGCTTTAGAGATGGGGAGTCTATTGGATGGGGAACTCCAGCCTCCTGAGGAGGTGGACTCAATAGTCCACCGTCACAATCTTAGGGTGGCCCAATTGGGATCTCAGGGGGAGGAGTGAAGGTGTGCCCAGTTCCAGGGACAGGTGCAGAAGGATTCATAAGCAAAGCTTTGGGTGAAGTGGGCCAGAGAGGGCTCAACATTTCACTTTGTGTATGCTCAGAGACTTACATGTGAAATAAAGACATTTGGCAAGAAGTGCTGGTGAGACTGTTACTGGTGGGAGGGGGGACCTAGCTCACAACATTGTCCAGGGAAGCGGTGAGTGAACCAGTAACCAGGACAGCAAAAAACCCTTGCCTCTCTTGCTGAACTATTCACTCTCTTACCCCCTTGCCACTGTGAGTGCTTTTGTGCTTTCCACAGGTTCTGCTTCTCTCTCTTTTTGGAGATGGCTTGTTTGCAATCTGTGCATTGACAGCCAGTGACAGCTTCTCCAAGTCCCCAAAGGGATTGGTAAGTATACAAAATGTGTCCCCTACCCACAGAAGGACCAAGAGGGAAGGATAGAAGTGGGCAGCCCACAGTGAGCCTGATCATCTGTTTCATAATGCACACTGTGTAGCTTATTTATTTGCAGGGTGAGTTACCATGTCATGTGAGCATGTCCCTGGTCTGCTTCCATGTATGTCATACAGATGACCTCTCATTATAAATGTGGATTCCATAAATAGATGGAGATAAAGCATGAAACAGAGATATCTAAGTCTAAAATGAAAGATTATCCTGTGACAAAGTTCTCTTAACAGCTTCCTGGGTAGCTGTACTAGTCTGTGTCACATAAATTCTTGTGGCACCTAACACACTAATGAATTTACTATAGCATTTATTACACAGCTGGCAATGATATCTCTAATTAAAATTATGTAGAAGGCCCCCACAGTATCATGGCTCTTCTTATATTCCTATGACTGAGATCTCCTCTCACTTTACCTGTGTATGTGCATAGGCATACCCTAATATATCAACTGAGTTTATTCCATGAGTTTTCCTAACTCCATTTATTCCATTTTCCTAACATCAAAACTTTATTTGGAGTAAAGGCTACACCTGCCTGACACAAGAGCAGGGGAGTCCAAATGCACAAGCACAATGCAGCTGTCTAAGATTATCATGTCATATTTTATGGCATCGTTACCCTTATCATAATATTGACAATTTCACACAGCTCATCCTAGAATGATTTTGTTCCTCTTGGAAACTTTAGTGAACACTCTCTAGAACCGGCTTCCTCAGCCTAGTGCTCTCCAGTTGTTTTGGACTACAGCCCCAGCATTCTGGACTATTAGCCATGGAGACCAGGACTGGTTCCTATTAACAGGATTTTAACAGGCCAATAGAGGCTTTTGGATTGGGACATATACAACTACATGTCGCAGTCAAAAAACAGTGCTTGGTCTGACAATGCCCCCCTTTAAAGGGGACCCAGAGTTTCAACAGTTACCTGTCAAGTCTCCTTTTCCCAAGGAAAAAAAAGTGGGATACACTTTTGCACTTTTTCTGAGCACCTGTACATCACTCTGTGCACTGTCCATGTGGTGGGAAAACAATGAGGATCTTTCTGTAAAAGAGTATAAAGCACAGCATCCCTTTTTCACAAGGAAAGACTTAGTATTTTAGTTTCTCTTGACAGCTGTCAATAGAAACCAAATGGGGAAAAACACTAGGAGCAAAGGGCTGGAACCTGCTGCTTCTTTACTGTCCTGTTCTAAGCCTTGCCCAAATGGCTGGAAACTGAAAGGAGAAACAGATGGGCAGGAACAGCATAGAAGCAGCTGCTGTTGCTTTCAGAGCAACAACTTAACTGCATTCTGGGGCAGTGGCAGTTGCACCCTCTTGCTCCTGTCAGTGGATGCCCCTGTTCTGGCTATTCAAGAGCCCCAGCTCTTCAACCCTGTGAACACTGGTTCTTCTACTCTACTGCGGGGACTGGGTGGCTGTCAAAAAGGTGGAAAGTATGAGAGAATGAGAGCTACAATCACAGATCCCTAAATATCAGGCATAATGTGCCACTCCACATTCAAACTTCAAAATGTAGTCTCAGAATGCAAAACAAGCAACTGTGATTAGCATAAGCCCCTTCAGGAAAAGTCCTCAGTCATCCCCCATATATGAATCCCATGCAAGAATGAGCAATGAGCTGCCTTGCGCTGGAGTGTAGTGCATAGATAAGCAAATTTAGTTTGGCTTTAAATTATGGACACTGGGGGAGGCTGTCAGGTTCCATTTATGTCAAGAGCCACAGAGCCGTTGCCTTATCTGCTCCTCCCCACCCTAACTCAAGTGCATGGTGGCAGGCAGGAGAAAACAAACCCTGTGCGTTGTTTCTAAAATGTCCAAGCACGACGTGGTACTATTGTTCTCTGTCACTCACCAGGTTATAGAGCATGGAAAAGTCACTTATCACAGGCAATAATGAGCGTTCTGTTCCATCAAAATAGAACATGTTGAAAGATGACAAGAGCTCCTAGCATCAGAGGGTGAGCTTTAATGAGCTTGGTGATTGATAGAAAACTTTGACCCTACTCTGTGCAGCTGGAAAGGGGACAGTAGGAGTGGTGGTGCAGAAAAGGGCCTTTCAGTGCCATATTCTGTCCCGCAATATGAAGACAGCCAGCCAGTAGCATACATGAAATATGTGAAAAGACCAAGTCATCTTGGCAGAAAAAAAGTCATTTTGGCAAAGTCATCTTTGCCTCCTGAATAATAAAGAGGCGTAAGCCTAAAAGAGGCACCCTTGGCAGATTTTGGGAAAGACCAGAGGGCAAACAGTTAGTGGAGACAGGACAGCATATTCCATACTTTGTAATTTAGCATAAGGCTTAATCCAGGTGTGGGGAACCTTAGGGTCAGAAGCAAATCCTGATATATTGGCTCCATTCCTTTTACTGTTGGCTTTGCCTTCAAGTACTGAAATGCACCCCTGGAGAGCTTCTCTGAAAATGGCTTCAACCCTCTGGCTGAAAAGGCTCCCTGTCCTGCCTTACTCTGACTCCCAGTTTGAGAGCCTAAAGCAACTTTTCCCAATCTAATGCCCTCCAGATGTTCTAGACTACAACCCCAGCCTGACTGACCATTGGCCATTCTGACGGGAGCTGATGGAAATTGAAGTCTAAAACATTTCTTGAGGGTTCCAGGTTGGGAAGGGCTGGTCTAGGGAATGATGAGAAACTGTGGAATATGTCAATATTTATCAGAGATGGCAGATGGATGTCTTGAATTTCTTCTAATACAAATAATACATTTTAAGCTGAGTAGCCGAGTAAATCCATTAGGTAGCGTCAGACAGGATGTATTCACCTCTGCATTACTGTTTTCATAGGTTCAGTGGTTACATGCAACAAATTACTGAAGCCACATTGACTTCTGTAGGTCAATGTGGCTTCACTACCCGATCACCCACATGCATTACTCCAATGCTGTTTAAGAGTCCAACTCGCCATTCCTTAATTCAGATTTCGGTTGTTTTCTTCACATATATAGCAGTCACTTTGACACTGGAATCTTTTATCACACTCACACACACACACACACACATACACTCAGAGAGAGAGAGAGAACTTCTTTGCCTTCCTATCATACAGACTCCTGGTAATTCCTCAGGCATTAAATCCCTATTCATGCATTCTATGGGCTTAACCACATAAAGGACTCATAGAATAGTAGAGTTGGAAGGGGCCAGAGGGTCATTGGGTCCAACACCCTGCCTATAGTGCAAGACTCCAAGTTAAGAAGGCAAATGTTCTTAGTGTGTGTCAAGCTGGCGCACACACATACCAATGGGAGGTTCATTGTGAAAATTACAGAAAGGGAGGGATCTACTTGCAGGGGATGCTTCCTCTGATGCAGATGGGGATCTGGAAAGGACTAGTGTGGGACTCCATTTCCCCCAGCACACACACTCACTGTAACATCTAGCGCCCCCTTCCAAGTGAACATGGGCTGTGGGAGAGTGTATGGAGCCAGGCCTGCTCCTCTGCCCCCTCCCCATGAAACCAGAGCCAATCATAGTGCTCAAAATGGTGGGGGGGGGGGGGCAGAAAGCTGTGAAAGGCAGGCTGATGGTCATTCTGGGTTGGGGAGGGGATGGAAAAACATCTAGTCAGGACTGGAAGGGCGCTCCATGTGGAAAAGTTAACCTCAGCCTGGGGATGAAATATAGGAACTGTTAGGAGATAAGCAAACCCTGGAAGATATCTTTAGTCTCTGTGTATACAAATAAACTGTTCCCATGTTAATCCTCAGTGTGCAAGTGGATAACTGGGGAAGGGGAGCACATGCACATCTTTGGCAGGGTTAAAAGAAGAGATGCAGCAAAGAAAAGAATAGGATTTCAAGTTACTAACCTAGTAGGCCAAGCCTGGTGGTGAGAGGGGAGAGCCCTGGGTGACTGCTGGCGTCTTTGAGGGACTGGGAAGGGAAGACAGAATGTAAGAGGCTGAGCATTTCCGTGATTCCCAAATGAGAGACAAGCAGGATACCCAAAAGGAATACAGTAACCTGGGTGCAGGGCCTGGGTAGAAAGGTCCAGGAACGAGGAAGCTGTATAAACTGAAAGGTAAGGCGATTCAAACAGATATGCTACTGAGGGTTTTCACAAGTGTGAGGGATGAGGTGGTGTATCACAGATAAGTAGTGGCAGTGTTTGGCAGTACAACATAGGCCGTGTGAGAGGATGAGTCAGAGCCTAAATTCCAAGCTTGATGAAGTCCAAAGATGCATTTTTCCATCTTTGTAAATTCCACCCTTGGCTGCTCTGCTTGTTCAGCCTCATCCCCTTTGACAACAAACCCTCCCCTTCCAAAACAAGCAATTCACATCTTCCTCGAAGGATAGCCACTTTATATGACAGTTTTAATTTTCTTCACAAACATGGAAGAACTGCCTGTATAGCTATAGTCCTCCCTTTCAGCAAGCAAGATAAAAACCTTCAGCACTACGTTTCACTGAGATGAAAACTGTGCTTGAAACCAGCTTTGGTATTTGTTGTCAGAAGGAGGGAAGCTTCTGCACACGAAGTGTGAAATGCCTCGTCTATAACACAACAGGCCAACAGGGTGCAGTACCACCCTTCTCTCTGCTTTTCCAGAACACTCAGAATGAATGGCTTGCTTCTGGTGGACAAAATGTTAACTTTTTAAATAAAGCATGGAAGGCATTATTTCCATGCTTGTTGCCCAAAATGATGGACAGAGAGAAACTGCCACTAAAACAATTTCTGCTGGCAAGGGGCCAAACCTTTTGACTTCAATTCACCCTTTGGCAATATGAACTTTGCCAGTCAATTTACCGCATTTTTCACTCTATAAGACACACTTTTTTCCTCCTCAAAAGTAAGGGGAAATGTCTGTGCGTCTTATAGAGCGAATGTGTGTGTGCCCGACGCCCGGGACGCTGCCGGCCCGTCTGCACCATGTGGCACCACCTGGCCGGCACGCGCTCGGTGCGCCCTGCTCCGCCCTCCCCCTTCGGCGCAGGTGAGAGCTGTGCTGCTCAGGGGGAGCGGTGCGGAGGAGGAGGAGCCACGGGCTTTAACCCGCCAGCCGCATGGAGAGATGGAGTGCTCACCCCCACCACCCGGGAACTGCTCACCCCCACCGCCTGGGAAGACCTGCCGCTGCTGCGCCACCCAGAAGACCACCACCGGCATGCTGCCGGCCCCACGTGGCACCACCTGGCTGACACACACTTGGCGTGCCCTGCTCCGCCCCCCTCCTCCAGCACAGGTGAGAGCTGTTAATCACAGGTCGGTGTGTGTTTTCAAATGGCAACCTGTCTTTTAATGAAGCCCATGGGGAAGTGATGGGGAATGTGCCTGTGATTATCAGGAAGCTTTCCATGGATCAGTTATCTGTTAGTTGATCAGACACATTTTTTTTAGGATCAGTGGATATTTGAACAGCATTACCTTCGTGTATGAAGTTTATTCTTCAAAGGCTACTTAGTCTGCTGTGTGTTCGATTTACCATACAATATCTCATTTTTTGTCAGAAGTTTTTTTCTATTATTTACTAGTAGGGCAGCATGGACATTACTGGCTTTTTTAGATTTGTTATTGAATTGTCTGCAGCAGCTCTTGTATAACTGGTGTAGACTGTGGATTCCTTCAATAATTCTACTACTGACTAAGAAAGTGATGTCAGTGGTTGTGAGCAACAGAGCTTCATAAATTCTGACTCTACTGATGATGAGTTCTATGGGTTCAACGAAAACTAGAAGAGTACTCGAACTTTAAAGTCTCTCTTTTGTTAATGACAGTGATGATGGTTCTTAATGCCACTGTTGACTGCTGTTCACTTTACAAGGTTGAAATACGGTATTACTGTATTCTGTTATAGTTTATTAAATAGTTTAGCAAACCATTTGATTCAGAATATTTTTTTCTTGTTTTCCTCCTCTAAAAACTAGGTGCATCTTATGGTCAGGTGCGTCTTATAGAGCGAAAAATACAGTAATTAGTGCAGCTACATGGATGTAAAATGTCTTAATAAATAAATAAAATAAATAATTCGCTGGTAATCAGCTAAAACACAACCTTTTCACACGTTCAGACCATTTCAGTTTTATCCCACCTGCACAAGAAAAAAGAGTTTGCAAATAAGGCATGAGTTAAAAGTGCCTGTCATTTGCTTCAGAGTAGCTAAACCAGCTGGTTACTTCTGCATTTCTCCTACAGAGATTCAGTTTGTTCAGTCAAGAGAATAGGTAGTAAATGAAGAAGACCAAGACCACCATTATTAAAGTTTAATCTAGGTAATAGTGCTGCTCTCCTGGGCAACCCTGCCCCATAGTGACTCACTCTGAAAAAAGACCCCCATGGGGTCCTTTCTCAGTCTGAGGCATTGAAGCGACTGGGTGAAATGGCCTGAAAGAGCTGTGTAGGAAATAGGAACATTGCTAACTTCTCTGCAGCAGTAGCAAATGCTCTTTAGAGGTTCTTAGTGATCTCAAACAGTTTTTAACACTGCAGCAAAGAGGCAGCACTGTAGGCATCTCTCTGGGGCCATCTCACCCACAGTGCCTTGCTCTGAGAAAGGATCCTATGTTGTGATGAAGTGTCCTTCGTGAAAATGAAACATTGGCACATGCGACAGCCATGGAGAACTCACTGGGTGCCCCTGGCTTTAATCATGGTGGCAAAACAGAAGTGGTGCCTTTGAAAGCAGCTGCTGCAGCATGATGGGTTACACCTTAGTTCCAGCTTGTGTTTTTGGGCATATGGCTGGTGGGTGGATAACAGTGGGGGACTGGCAGGCCTATGGGCAATTGTGGAAGCCATTATGATGTGTAAGCCTGCAGGCATCTGACTGCAGTGCCAGTGGGACCCTGATCCCTTGCAATGTGCCAAGGGCTTGCCTTGGCTCCTGGAAATGCCATTCCTAAGTGGAGCTATAGCCATTTATTTATCTTAGCTAGCAATGCTACTAAGAATTACATATTGAAAATGCCAGGAATGCTATGCAGCTCAGCAATTTCCCTGGCTATAATTCAACGTGTAATTACTCTAGCTTTGCAGCCCTGTTGATCCAAGCACACACAAGCCTCTCTCTAGCTACCATATAAGAGATTATTTTTCCAAAGCAATCTAATTATTGTGAGACATTCTTATATTTTATACTTGACTGTTTCTGCCAAGCCCCTTTGGTTAGAGCTGCCTGTGAATGTCTAGTAGGCATAAGCTGAACCAGCAGAAATGGACTACACATCATATTTCTTTCGAAAGGAGGAGGTGGGAGGAACTGGGATTTGTCCAGTGATCATATCCTGAAACCGGACATGGAAAAACATTTAGTACCATCAAGTAGGAGTTGATACAGGACTCTGAATGCTTAGCTGAATGCTTGGGACCATCCTGTAAGGTCTAAGGTGCTTAGATCTTTGGGACTGGGATTAGCTACAGTGATCCAATTTAGGTAATTTTACACACTGGACATAGTGATTTCATGGTTACTTAAGTCAGTAACGAGTGTTATATCACTGAGGGTGCAGTTCTGTGGTCTCTTGACATCTTCCGGGGCCCTGCAAACTTGGTGCTGGGATTCCGAATGCAGAGCCCACCCATACTGCCCTTGCAGCTGGCATGGAAAAAGCTGCACTGGCTGCTTCTACAAGGTTGAAAGTTGGTTCCAGAGTGGAAGAAAGGGAGCATGTGGGGCAGGATGGGGGCAGTGGGAGGAGAATGCTATAGCTGACAGCTTCTGCCCTACCAAAATAGTACCCCAGCCTCCTCCCTCCCCTTCTAGATGGCAGAAAAGGACTATCTAGATGAAATGCAGGACACGTGGCTTCCCAGTGGCAAAGATTGTTGCTTTGTGCCTGGGATGCATATAAACCTCCACGCTGAGATGCTTATGGGCATGGAAGGCAGGGGGAATTGAATTGTCCCCTTGCTTGTAAACGTGGCACATAGTAGTGAATATTATTTGGAAATGAGGTAAATGTGGTACTGCTGTATCTGTAGACCATCCTGCTCATTCTGCTGAGTGGGGTCCAGGTCTGCAGCCTCACAGTCCTTCCTGGATGACTCCCCTCTCTCCTGGTAGCCCCAAGCTGTACATACAGAAGCAGTTCTGCTTGTCAAACCAGATGCACATCACAGCAAATATGCATGCTTTAAGATCCCAGGGTTGTTATTTGGGTGTCCTTACTTGCTTCCTTGGGCAGCTGCAGTAATGGGGTTGCCATTAAGGGTTAGGGCTAGGGTCCCTGGACTCATTCCTCCTCTTCCTGTAGCCTGTTTGTTCACCTGCCTCTCAATGTGATCTAGATAATGGTGCTGGTGGAGGTGAAGGAGAGCAGCGGAGGATGCCTGTGTTGACTCACTTAGTAGAAGTCTGTCCAGCAAGGAAGGAAGGAAGGAAGGAAGGAAGGAAGGAAGGAAGGAAGGAAGGAAGGAAGGAAGGAAGGGTTAGCAATACCAAGAAAGAAATGGAGGAGCAATAACAAAGGTGACACTGGTGGTGAGAAAGTGAGGGAGGAGCTGTTGAGAGGGTCTTGCCCAAGAGCACTCAAAATCCTGCACTGTCCACCAGGATTTACTGGTGCTTGCCCATGGCCCTTGTTGCTACCCATATCCAGAGGGCTAGCTTACCAAGTGACAGATGTAACTCTTTAAAAATTACCTACAGTTCCTCAAAGCAACGCAACTTCAGGACATTGTGAGTTATTGCCATGGTGAGTGGCTCTTAGTCACCCACTGCAGATTGTAACAGCATTAGCATCACTGCCTGCTAAGCTTGTTGTACCACCAGAGGGTACTTTGCCGAGGGTCACTTCACATCTGGAGCCAGCTCAATCCTGGCTGATGTCACCTGTGCATAGTTAAATACTTGGAACAAGTCCAGTCCTTGTCTATTCAACAGGTAAAAAATAAAACTCCTTGACTACTGGCCAACCAGAGACATTCAAAACACTTAACATTTAAAACAGCTTTTGGCTCCCTGTGCATATTCAGGCTCAGTTCAAAGGAAAGCCTCTGCAATTATAGGCGGCCTATAAATATATGTAAATTAATAAAGTACTATCCTAGACCTAGACTGATGCTCACCTGACTCCCGTGAGTGCTGAGAAGTTCCAAGGACTCAGGATTTACCTCTGTTTGGGCTCCTTTGGAATGAGGTTTCTGGAGGCTTATAACATTTTGCAATAGTTGCATGTTTGCGTAAATCTACAGGTTGATAGTGAAGGCTTGGCTTACATGGAGGCCTTCCCCAACTTGGTGTTTTCCAGATGGTTTGGACTTCAAATCCCATTAGCTCTGGTCAGCATGGCTAAGTCTGGGAGTTAGTTGAGTTGTAGCTCACCTTTTTGACCCCAAATGGCACTCCAGTAGTCTTCAATCATCTGAAGTATACCAGGTTAGGGAAGGCTTGCCTTAAGCATTCCATCAGACAGACCCAGGAGTGGGGGCTGGCAGGACGAGGGAGGAAGAGAGAATGAAAGAAAGTTCTCCTTAAGGTTTCTGTGTCTTTCTTTTTGCATTTGGATGAAACTGCAGTTTCTTATTTTTTGCAAGCAGAGACATCTAGATTACCATGTCCTTAGCTGGGGTGTGTGGAAGAGGCCTAATTTTTGTCCCCTTTTAAGTATTTCCTAGCCATTCAGAATTTTCAGGGAAATGGTTTAACCATTTGCTCCAATGGAAGCACCTCACGAGTGGAACCAGAAATCTGGAGGGCTGCAAGTTGCCCGCTTCTGCTCCTCCTGCTGAGGCGTGCTGTGTGGTGGCTGAGAACTGACCTTTTAATAACAGGATTTTATTGTGCTTTTATCTGCTAGACTCCCTGGGTGTTTTATTGCATGCTCTCTGCTGTCTTTACATTTGTTTTATCATTATAGCATTACAATTCTTTGTAATATTGGAACTTTAATTAAGCTGGCCCAGAAGGTAATTATATTAAATGATAGGAACAACATCAATAAATCAAAGTAAATAACAAAAGAGTGTAGTGGCCACATATGAAGCACTGATTTGCTGTATTGGGATTACCAGCTCCACTGCCAGTCTCTTGAGAAAAACATAATGGCAAGTTGGAAACCAGCAATGCTCCAGTTGCCCTCCAGAGAAGGAGCAGCTGCTCCAGTATATTTCCATATTAGATTAAGAGCAGGGATTGTCTTACTGCTTAGAAAATGTTAGAAGCTTTATAAAAATGTGCCTTAAAAGATAAAAAATATACCTTGGAAGAAAAATTAACAGTTATTTATCAGTTGCTCGCATGAGATAGCTTTGAACTTTACCCCAGCTAATTTGCAATTATTATCAGTGCATTGCACCTAATGTAACTGGAGTGTTTGCCTGGGACCTGGAAGGAGAAAGAGGAGACTCAGCTGTCGACCAGCACTGAACATTTGCTTTGGCCCCATTTCCTGAAGGTGGAAGATTGCTGAGGAGTGGCAGGAGTGTTTGACCTAAGGGTTGTGGGGTCGCTGTGGTTTATAGGAACCCTTCTCTCTCTCTCTCTCTCTCTCTCTCTCCTGGCTCCCCATCTGTTTGACTCCTGGTCTGGGGTGTTTGCATCTTATGTTGGGCCAATGGAATATATTAAGGATTAGGTTTGCACAGTCCATCCAATAGACTCCCTTTATTGAGCTGCAGGAGGTGCCCCTTGGACGTAATACTGAAGTTCTGAAGTGTATACTGTATTTATGGATTGTACTGCAAGCTGTCCAGAGATGAAAGTGATGAACAGCCTGAAATATAACAAACAAACAAACAAACGTTATACAGCCTGTTGGTTTTGGGGAATGTCAGCCTTCATGGTGAAGGCATCTTGTCTGGGGTGGTTTATGTTCCATAGTCTCCATGATAACCATAGGATTGTTCAAGATGTTACTGATGCAATGCATGTAGCAGGTCACAGCCTATACCTGTTTTGATGTTGTGTTGTTTTGTTTTGGCTAGGTATTGGGATGGTGATCTGTGGATCAGGGATTTAAATTAATTCTTTTGGCATGGTCAGATCACCACTTGCTGAAACTTTGATTGTGGCCTTTCCTCTCTGCAAGGCTGGGGGCCTATTAAAATTGTTTGCTCCTCGGACAAATGGATCCAGATAGTTTTCATAGGGCTGTACGGAGTTTCCCAGCTGATTGCTGGTGGTCCTGTTGAAACTCTGACTGAAATCTGGAATGAAGGGATGTTGACAAATTGTTTCCGAATGCTGTAGCACAGCTTGTATGGCTCTATGAGTTACCCTGGAGCTGAGAGTATTGAAACAAAATAGGAGATGGCCTGAGTGCAGTTGGAGAAAAACTGGTGGATGCAGTTGAGCCCTGGTATAGCTCAGGTATGTATATATATACCCTCAAGTATACTTAGGGGCAATGAGGGCAGCAAAGAAAGAACATCTCACTGCCTCTGCTTAATCTTACATCTGCTGTGTTGCGGAAATTCTTAGGATCATCTGGGGGTCATTATATACTGGGCACAAGGACATTCTAGACCCATTTGAGGTTCATTGTAACTTATTTGCTGGGACAACACCTCTTGCATCTGTCAGGACTCAGACTACAGCGTTATAGCAGTTAAATCAGTTGAGGTACCCAGAGGATAACCTGGTCCATATTTCTTGAATGAATTTCAGTAGGTGCATCTCAAGGATGTTGACAAGGTGTGCAAACAGGTTCATAGAAGCACTTTCGTGATGGATCCTTGCACTCCTGACTATAAAAACTAGAAGGGAGGTCAGCTGGGCCAGGAAGGTGATTAATGTCTTCCTGGGAAAGGGATTAGTCCTATGCCATCTGAAAGAGATAGTAGTAAGAGCACTTCTGAAGAAATATTTTCTGGACCTAAGAGTTCTTAATATCGCTAGACCTGTGGCAAGTGTTCCTTTTCTGGGCCAGGTAATTGCATAAACAGCAGCCAACCAGCTCCACACATTCTTGGATTAGAATGATTATATGGAGTTAAACTAGGTTTTAGCGTGGAATCAGCTTTGGTTGCCAGGGGAGCCTGGTGACTTATATGTCAGTGAGGTTCCTCATCTACCTTCACTCTGCCTTTGAGGTTTACAGGAGCTATCCATGGTACTGAACTCATCCTCAATATAGGTTCTCCACCCAGAGCACCATGGGTAGGTTCTACAAAGAATCATGGGTAGGTTTTATGAAAAAAGCTGCAAAGGATGAGGAGCCTCTCTGACACAGGACAACTAGCCTTCCTATTGATCTTCCTGTGAGATGCCAGGTGAGAAACAGGATGAGAATAGGACTCCTGAATTTGTCAGCTGCTGTGATCCAGTGATCATGGTAGAGGATACTGCATTGGTATAATTTTGCTCCTACTTGGATGAATGGCTCCAGAAGTGGTGCTTGAGAAATATTGCTCAGCCCCGTGGAATCTCCAGCATGGGGTCCCCCAGCAGTTGGTTTTATCCCCCTATTATTATTATTATTATTATTATTATTATTATTATTATTATTATTATTATAACATTTCTATGCCGCCCCTTGCCGAATCACTGATCAGTTGGATTTTCCAGTGTTTCTGGCAGTATGCTGATGCTCAGCAGCTCTATTTTTCTTTGTCACCTTCATCAGGAGAGACGGTGGATGTGTTAAATGTATCTGGCAGCAACAATGGACTGGATGAGGGCTAATAAACTGAAGCTCAATCCAGACAAGTCTGATACTGAGTGTTTGTTCTGACTGATTGGAGATTATTCAACCTGTTCTGGATGGGGTTACACTCCCCTTAAGGAGCAGGTTTGTAGCTTGGGGGTTCTCCTGGAGCTGTTTTTGTCCCTTGAGGCCTGAGTTGTCTCAGTGACAGAATGCCTTCTTTCAGCTTTGGCTGGTGACCCAGCTATGCCTCTATCTGGACAAGGACACCTAGTTTCAGTAATCTATGGTCTGGTTACTTCCATGTCAGACTATTACAGTGCACTCTGTGTGGAGCTGCTCTTGCAGACAGTTAAGAAACAGCAACTTGTGAAGAGAAATCATCAGTCAGGTTAAATAACTAGAAATGAAAGATCTGAGCATGTAACACAAATTCTGGGCCACCTGCACTGACTCCTCTCATGCCTTCAAGTCCAGCTCCAAGTGCTGGTTTAATTATAAAGCCTTTCATAGTTTGGGACTACAGTAGTTAATGGAATACCTTTGCCAACCTGAATCTACTCAGACACTATGATCATCATTGGAGGCCTTTCTTTCAGTCCACCTGCAAGAGAGGCTCAGAGGGTGGCAACAGGGAGATGACCTTCTTGGTAGTGACCCCCCAATTATGAAATGATCTCACCACTGTGCCAACATTCTTATGTTTTTGGTGCCAGGTTTGGACTGTCCTCTGCCCCCAGTTATTTAATAGCATATGAAGCCACATGCCAGTTAACAGGTTCAGATTTTATTGAAATAGCTTTTTGTTGTTTATTTTGCTATAAATGCTGTATATTGAAATTTTATGCAGCATTTTATTTTATTTATGTATTTTTCTTATTGTACTTGTGTTCTGAATTGCTGTGAACTCCCCTACAAAGCTTTGGCTTTTAGACATTCTAGAAATGAAACAAATAATAGTGAGCACACCTTATATTGACCTTGAAAATAATTGCATTAAAAACTAAAATATATTTATACATACATCTTTGTATTCTGCTCAGTGGACAAATATTCCTAAGAGAAACTGCTTTGAAGGCCAAATGTTTCCATCCTGGTTTGTGGCAAGGCTATTGAATTGCTATTGATCAGTTCAGAAAGAAAAGCTTCCTCTCTCAGACTTGATGTAAATAATTTGCTGAGACCACTCATATTACTGGGATATGTTCATTTTAAATGTTTCTTCCCAAGGCAACTATTTCATTATTTTCAAAGCAATCAGTGGATACTTCTGTCCTTAGTGCTTTCAACAGTTTTGATCATGTCTCTGTGTATAGCACTTGTCCAGAGTCCAGCAGGCACTCTGTCCCTCTTTTATCCAGAGGTCCAAATATGGTTCTTGAGAAGCTCTCCAGAAGCTAAGAGGGGTTGGACCAGAATTCTCCTAATACCAGAGTACTTCAGCTTAAAGACCTCACAGCCAGCAGCTAATCCTTTGGAGGGCATTCTGGGGAAAATAGTATGTGGGAAAACTATGCACAAGCCAGGGAAGTATCAAAGGGCTGGCAGCTGAAGGAAAGGTGTTTATTTTATATTATTTTAGACAATTTAATGCACCATTCTGTTGTGGAGATTCCAAAGTGGTGAACCATAAAACTGATACAATAATAAAACAGTATGTTAGTTTAGGAAGGTTGCTGAAATAAATGTTTTTAGGAGGTAACAAACACATTATTATTTACATTGTATTTATATCCTGCCATTGTGCCTCTTGTGAGGAAGCCAAGGGGTTTACATAGCTCCATTTTATCATCTGTGAGGGAGGTTAGCCTGAAAGTGAGTGACTGGCCCAAAGCCATCCAGTGAGCTCCTTGGGCAAGTGGGGACTTGATCTCCCAGGTCCACAGATCTCCCAGGTCCTATTGGCATTCAGGAGACTCATGTCCCATGCAAGTATGTTCAAGACAAAGACACTGAGCTTCTTTGTTATTTCTAGCTCAATCGGGTCAAATGCAAAACATTTTTTTCATTTCATCAGTCTCCCCCAAAGTTCCCTTCGTAAAAAATGGATAAATATTCTCCTTTTATGCGTCCATTACAGCCTGCAGAGAATTTAATTTAGTCTCAGCCACCTGATGAGGAATTTCAGAGGTTTTGTAGCATTCTCCAGCTGTGATCCTATTTCATTAAAAGAAGGGAGGGGAACGGGGGGGGGGGGGAGAGAGATTGGTCTTATCTTTATAAGGAAATGAACTCCTAATGGTGGTGTGGTTTTTCCATTATATTATCTTATTTTTTGTGGGAGCAGGTGATGATGTGAGTAATTTCTGTTGTTCTGTGAGTTGCTCACAAGTTCAATCTTCCTGCTCCGCCACCCCAATCAAACAAGCAGTATACCTCCATCAAAAAGTATTTTACTGTGATACAAGGGAATGTGGATCAATGCAATGTGTTGTATGCGAGAGTGACTTTGAAAACTGCCTGAAACTTTGGTTGGCAGAAAACTGGTTGGCTGCTTATCTTAATCCCTGTAAACTGCTGCTGCTGTCCTCCAGGGCTGCAGGCCTGGCCCTTTTCCTGCCTGAAGCTGAAGGATCCCAACAGCAATAGTTGCAGGCAGCAGCCCCAGTCAAGTCACCCTTCAAAGCTGCAAGCAAGGTGGTCACTTATGCTCAGCTTCCTCTTCAGTTGCTAACTGTTGATGGACAACTTCAAGACTGCTCCCTGCTTTTCTTTTTTATACTTACCTTAAAGCTGTACTTGGATCAGACAGCCCGTCAGGTAGAGCAGGGGCAGGCACTTGGTCATCTTTCAGATGTTTTGGCTTACAGCTTGATGAAGGATCATAGAAGTTGTAGCAATGGGGAGCTACGAGTGCTGATCTTAGCCAGAGCATGTAGGATTCCTTCAGAAAGAGAAAGAGGAAAAGGAACAAGAGACTACACAAAAGACAGTGGGTGTCAGAGGGCAGGGACAGAGGAGGGAAGAAGAAAAACTTCTAACTGATGAGAGCCAGTGTGGTGCAGTGGTTAAGAGCATGGGACTGGGACTCATACGATCTGGGTTCTAGTCCCTGCTCAGCCATGGAGCCCACTGGTTGACTTTGGGCCAGTCACAGACTCTCAGCCCAGCCTACCTCACAGGGTTGTTGTGGGGATAAGATGGAGGAGGAGAATGATGTAAGCTGCCTTGAGCCCTTTGTAGGAAAAAGGCATGATATAAATTGAAAAATAAATAAAATAAAAAATAAATAAAAACATGGAAGCTGGCTAATTTTAGCATTGGACAGAGTAAGGCAACTGTCTCAGGCAGATAGGTAGAAGATGTTGGGGGAAGTGGTGCCATTTTCCTCTTTTGGAGGTCAGCCTGCTCCTTCCAGGTGTAGTGGAGAATGTTCTTCAGCTGCTGGTGTTGGAGAAGGATTCACCTGCCAGTTCTGTCCATGGAATAGAGGGAGTGCCATTTTGTCCCTTGCTTCAAGCAACAAAATACCTTCTGTTCCTCCAGTTCTACATGGAACAAGAGACAGGAAGGCATGAGAAGGCAGAGGAACAAGAAGAATTCAAAAGGCCTTCCTTTCAGTTAAGAGGGTATAGGATCACAGCCTCATTTGACCAAGGAATTTGGCTAAAGAATCCTAAAGAAGCAAGCAGCTTAAACTGTTGGTGCTAGCACTAAAGTTGTCCTGCCATCCTTCCATGAGTTTGCTTCCCCAGGAGAAAATGAGGAGAACACAGTGTTCAAAGGGAAGATATTCAAAAGAAGTAATGGTGAAACCAGACTTGAAAGAGAATTGCAAGAGAAAACAAGAAGCTGGCGAAGAGCCTCGCTTCAATAGAAGGGCCTAACAACCGCTCTCCAGTTTGTTCACCTCTCTCAGTTGTTTTCCTAAGCAGCTTTTGGGCTCTGCAAAGCGGCTTTGTGAAATGACGTGGGTTCAAGGCAAATGGTATACACAGTACTCTTCATTTGTAAGCACAGTTACAGACACTGCTGAATGGGCTGTGTAATTGAAGCCGACCAATTTATTTATTTATTTTCTGCATTTTTTTTTTTTGTGCTTGATCCAAAGTACATGGTCCATGAGTTTTAAAACAATTGTAATTACCACATCTTTAAATGCATGAGCAGGCTTTCTGTTTCCATGCTAGTCTGAAATTGCCATCCACTCACTTTTTATAGAGGATAAAAGTAATGTCATTACCAGCTCACTGAATCCCCGTATTTTCTGTACTGTCTTCCTGATACTTTTCAGACCTGGTTTTGTGTGATTTCCCCCCAGTAAAGACCCAATTGCAGCATCAACCTTTCTAGTGTGGCAAAACATGATAGAGTCACTCTACTTTTCATTAGGTTTCTCCGTGTGGCTTCTTGTTTAATGTGACATCAGTCCTACTGATGAAGTGTCCCTTTATTTCCCCTTAATTCTTCAGTTTCTTTTCTCAAAAGAAGCTTTAATTACTTTTTTTCTCTCATCTTTTTCTTTTCTTCTTTATTTTGAAACAGTCCTGTTTAACAAAAATGAACAAACAAAATCCATAATGGAGAAAGTAATTAATGGCTTCCTTGTGAAGTATCTGCAGCAGTTGCAATGCTGCAGTCAGTTTATCAATATAGCTGCTGCTGCACTAAAAAGGAAACTCTTGAAAGGGCAGAAGCTGCAAGGGGAAAGCTTCTAATTAAAGTTGCACCCCCTTTGCTACATGGGACCTACTTCTAAGCAGATATTATATGAGAATCCTTGACATGAAGAAAGGCATTGCCCCCCAAAATAGCACCCTATGAATTGACTTAGGGAAGCACTGTTTTAAATCTGCTTTGCCTGATAATGGAAAAACAATTCTTCAGGTAAACAGTCCTCCTGTGGAAGCATTTCTTGGCTTTTGTTTGGAGGTGATGTGAAAGAGCTTCTGATTCTGTGCAGTGCAGTTCTAATAAAGTAGTAGTTACAGAAACAGGGCTGGAATGCGCTGGTTCAAACCTCACTTCAGCTATGAGTCACTCAAGCCATTGTCACTCAAATTCTCCTTTGAATATGAGAAAATTGGTGTATCCATGCAGCAGTTATTGTTATGTGAGTTTAAGTCAGTTCTGACTTATGAAGACTTTATGAAAACCCTCCAAAATGTCCTGTCCTTGACAGGCCTGACCTACTCTGAAAACAGAGCTGTTGTTAGGATGACTAAAACAATGTATGTGAAAGCTTTGGGGAGAAAAAAAAGTCCAAAACACATGCTCATACCTGATAGTGTGTGTATGACTGGGGAAGGAAAAGAGCCTCAATGGCTTCTTTTCCCTGTCATGTCTGTTATACACCATCTCATTGCTAGAATTACAGACACTATAATTACAGGTAATGTTGGTGGCAAGGGTAGCTTCCATAGGGTCGCTGCAACCTATGGCTTGTTCTAGGGTGGATTGGAAGCCACCTCTACTGCTCACTGTCACTGGGTTCAGATGACACAGCAACCCATGTCTGGTACAGGTAATAGTGGAAATGAGGCAGCACATGATCAGTATGACTGGAGTAGGGAAAAGATGCCACAGTGGCTTTTCTTATTCTGACTGAGCAAACCCACAGAGTGTGTGTTACATCTAATGAATGCAGCACCACAAAGTTAGGGATGACCACTTATTCCAAACTTCCAGAGGCTTCTAAATCCAGTTTCACAGAAGCGTTTGGAAGGCTCTTGCTTTTACTTGGACATCCTTTAGTGCCTGTGCTGAACAATATGTTTTGTCAGGTCCTTAGATGGGTATGAAGATCCATCTTAGTTTATGAATAACCTTATCATAGCATCCAACCTTCAATAGGATGTTTTGGACTGCAACTCAAACCACTGGCCATGCAGGCTGGGAATCATGGAAGTTGTCACCTAACACATTTGAGAGTAGCAACATCAGAGGCTAGATCCTGTCCAGGGATCACTGTTACTAGTTAAGCATAGGAATGTGATAATTATTGCATTTATAAGCTTGCTGGCCAGATTTCTAAAAATGTAGTTTACTGTGGTTTCCTATAGCAATCCCTCATTCCCCAAGACACATTTTAATAAATAATATTTACATCAAACATTATTTTGATGTAAACACAAGAATGGAATAAGTTCTACATTCAAGAGCTTTAATGTTGTCAGTAACCTTGCTTTATTTCCTCTGTTGAACAAACTTTTGTTCTGGAGCCATCTGGCTGGAGAGGCACCTGTGAGATTAATAACACTGCCACTCTGCAATGTGTGCAATCACTGTTAGCTTAGTAGCTGAATCTAATTTGGTACCAACTGTGCCTGGGCATTGTGCAACATGTCAAGGAGTCAGCTGGTGGAATAGGGATGAGGGCTTATAATTTACTCTTTGATTTAGGAAGTGGGAAGACTGACAGGATAGTGCGATCTGGTCCCACTGTGCTCCATCTGAGCCCAGGAAGTATTATAAATATAAAGGCCTTCTATGGAACTGTGTGTGCATACAAATGCACACATTACCAGGGCTGGGCCAAGATGGCGCCTCCCTCTATCCCAGATACAAGAGCCAACTAGACTGAAACTTTCTTCAGCCTTGACAATGAGATAGTGTACATTGGAGACTGCAGGAGAGCTTCGAAGGAAGGTCAGATGGTGCATATAGCATTTCCCTCCAACATTTTACTGCTGCCACCTGCCCTGGCAGCTGCTGCCACAGGAAGTTACCTCAGTCTGGTTAAAAAGGGTGATAGTGACTTGCTATGCTTCCTACTCATCTCAGTCCTCTGTAGTAGTAGCTGGAGGTGATGAAAATGTGCTACCTGCTACTCCCATTAGCCCCCTTTTAATTTGAGGCATCCCATCCATATCAGGCTGACTGCAGGCAGGCACCTTGTAGCAAGAAAATAGCTTTCTTGCTCCTTCCTCCCACTAACTTTTTTATAAAGCAAACATTCCTGTGTAGTATTGAGTTACCAAACTACTTCTAAGGAATTAAAAAATAAAACTCAGCAGAAGGGTTTTTCAAAAAGTAGGTGAATTGTAGTGGCCTGAGTTTTAATGAGAACCTTCTTGTTGCATCAACTGCTTTGAAAAGCTGAGAGCTGCAGAGCAGAGAATTTAGCGGAGGAATGTAGGGCCACCAAGGAGAATTTTAAACTTGCAGTTGCACAAAAGATGGTTGACAAAGCTGTTAGTCTGTTCAGCAGTGGTAGTGGTACATTTTGAAGTGCACCCTCAAACCCATGCTTTCAAGCAAAGTTCAAAAATTCAGGCAGCCTTAATGATCTGTATGAACAAACTTTTCATCTCTACCAGCAGCAGGCCTTCTGTAAAGTCAATATAGTAAGTATAACCCCTATCAAATATTGGTTCAGCCCAAAGGGGAGGGACCAAGAAAGAGTGGAGTTGTGAGTAAGAGATTTGAATCAAAAAAAGTGGGAATGCTGAAGAGGCAGGAGCTGGTGTTGCCACTTAGATTGGCACTTGACCTAGGGCTTTTTTTTTCCTTTTTTTTTGGTAATACTGGTAGGTTCTATGGGGGTATTTGTTTACTCAGGGATCTATTAATGAACATTTGCAAACACAAATTCACATGATGAATATCCTCTTATTCACAATTATATAACAGAAAATGTGAGCAATTAAAACAAGACGCTACAACTTGGGCACCCAAGTCACATGGCAACAGCACTAATACAGAAGTTGCTTGTAGAATCGCAAAGTTCAAGTGTCCTTTTTAAATTCAAAATACAAACAAAAATCAAGATCTTCTCCTCAACTGGGTTGAGTATCCATAACATGGAAAAGTCAGCTCCACATGCAGAATCTTCAAAACCCTGGAATAAAATACCAATTCAATTGCATATACATAAATTCACTATGTGGATTCATCCCTCCAACATAAGCATGTAAGAATTAAATCTAGACAAAGTTGGCAAGCACCTTAGCTGTCTAAGTGGCAACAGCAGCTTCTGTCTCTTCAGTTTCCCCATCCTTTTTGATTCAAATATCTTACTCACAGCTCCACTCTCTCCACACCCCTTTGGGCTGAACCAATATTTCATAGGGGTTACATACGCATCTGGGACCAGGTCATGTTGCAGTACTGCGCACTGCAACAGTGATGATGGTGATTAACATGCTGATTCCTGTTAAATCTTCTACATCAGTTCAACCAAGTGCAATCTGCACTTCAACTCCCAGAACTGTCTCTATCAGGGCCAAACTACATGTTCTCAATGCATCAGTGAAATAGAGCCTGCTTCTTGTCTATTCCCATGTAAGCCTTTACTCCCAGATTGGGACCATGGAACTCCAGGAGGGGTGGCTTTAAGCCCACACACCTCCCTGTCTTTCCTCCAAATTTCCATCAGCTCACAGTGGTGGAGTGAGGGGAGGTTTGTAAAAGAAAAATATTTCCATTGGTATCAATGTAGCTCTTCTACCAGAAGAGGCTACTGAAAGAGCAGGGTTGACTAACGAGATGCCTCATTAATTGTACAGAAGTGGAACAGACTGCCAGCTGGATTTTTCTTCAACAGGGACTGCCACTGCACCTGAAGGCAACAGGCTCAACTAGTGGTGATGGGGCTGATGGGGCTGGTGGGCCATGCTGCCATTCCCCACATTCCTAGCATGTGCTACCAGCGGGCACAGTCTCACTCTCCCCAACTGTAGGACTAAGGCAGTCCCTTCCATGGCCTCTGCTACAATTAGCTATTTGGCTTCTCTGGGAATCATCTCCTGCCAGGGCCATGGTGCCTGAATTGCTTGTTTCTCTCCTCTTTCCTCTTTGGAATATATCACCTGGAAGCCATTATTTTAAATGAATGCATCCACAGAAAATCAGACTATAGTATATACAAAGTAAGCTTCAAAATCCATTAATAAACCCTCAGAAGCGTTACCACTGCATACTCCTACTTAATCACATGCCTAAGCATATTTGAAAAAAAAATGGTCTCAAGCAGTATGTTTCAGTAGTTTTAAATCTTTCTTTTTAAAAAACCTTATTTCAGATTCGCAGCCAAAGGGATATTTCTATAGCTATGACTGCAATACTATATAGGCTTTCCTAGGAATAAATCTCATTGAATGCAATGGGGGTTCCTTCTGAGTAGACATGCATAGGCTTGCTCAGATATCTGTAAGTTAGAACTGGCACTTTCCATCAAATCCAGAGATAAACAAATGTGAATCATGTAACAATTTGACTCTTGATGAATCAAGAGTGTAGTGAAGGTGCTCTAAGTCTGCACTGTAGCAACTTATATGCTTTAGCTATATTTATTCATCTTTACCTGGGACTTACATCTAATGAAAATGGCAAAAATCCCATTGATCTCCATGGAAACAAGCTCAGGAATTATCTTCATGTAAATGGTCTGTAATGCTCCTATTTACACTTTAGGACACTAATGTAACATGTTACTTTTCTGGGGTGGTGCCAGCACTTTCATCAGAGACAGCCCAACTCTATATTCCTCCCATCTGCCCACCTGCTTTTGATGGCCACTTTTAAGTAGTAGGGGAGAATATGTCTTTGAAAAAGCAAACTATGCATTGACTTATTTATACAGATAAATTTTATAACCTACTTTTCCCTCAAAAAGGCATACATGATCTTTCTTTTCTCCATTTTCTCCTCTCAGTCACAACCCTGTGAGGGAGGCTTAGGTTGAGAATCCATAACTGGCCAATGTCACCCAGTGAACTTCCTCAGAGCCCTACACCAGAGTAGTTCTAAAATAGTATCTCCCATTTATCATTTGCCTGTGAAAGCTGTAATATTTCAGTGGCTACATTTGGGATTCTTGGAAGCAAGTACCATTTCAATTCTAAGCATCCCTTTCAATTTTCATTTCTAGTCAGCCAAGTTTGACTTAGGAAAAGCGTTTCCTCCTCCTGTACGATTTGTGGCAGTAGAAGAACGGGGCGGGGGGTTCCTTCGTTAAATGATGGGAATTGATGCCGAAGACCTGTGGCACTAGGCCTGTATTCAAGGAAGGTAGTTTCCTGCAATGTGTCACTTGTGCCAAGAAACATTTTTTTTAAAGGGGAACAAATGTGCACATCCCCCAAAGGTTGCCTGAAGTTCATTAATCAGGAAATAACAGCCTGCTGACAGGCAGTGGCACGGCAATTTCTTTGTAACTGCTCAGTAATTACTCACTGGGTTTGTAGAAGTTACCATCAATTTGTCATGAGCCAGCTGCCTCAGGCCACTATTGTACACATATCCAAGCACAGGCAGACGTAAGCCAATGGATCTTGGTACAGGCACAGTGACAGAACAACAGGGCTCTTCTGGACAGGGGTAGGGATTCTGCTAGGCTGCACCGAGCAAAATCGGTGATCTGTGCCAAACAATCGTAATAGATGGTTCATGTCACACCACTTGGCAAAAGGTACCTAACTTTACATCATCCTGATGGCAAACTCTGGAGTTAAAACTGCTGTATTTGTTTTGTTTCTAGGAAGCAAACACAACTGTATGTCAGAGTGACACAAGAAGTGACACTGCCTTATATTGAGTTGGAGAGATCCACACATTGCAGCTGGCATGTTACACAACTGTTGTTTCACATAGCCAGCTTGGTGTCTCACTTTCTGCACAATACAGGCAAAAATGTGTGGGTTCTTCCCACCAGAGGCTCCTACCTCTAGCCTTCGAAAGGCATTGTTCACTTTTCCTCCTTGACAGATGTTTTCTGGGAAGGAAAAACCCAAGCAGCAGTATTGGGAAAGCATGAGGTGGTTACAAATGGAGGACCACAGCTCTATGCTTGAGGCAGGATGAATGCAGGACAAACATGTTGTCTGGAAACACCCTCTTTTTTGCACATGCTTCTTGAAAAAGAAATTTTTACTGAAGAAGAGCCCCACTGAATCAGATCTAGTATCGAGCTAGCCCAGCATCCTGTTTCCTGTAATGGCTAATACGGTGTGCATGGAAAGCCCACAAGCAGGACATGAGAGCAAAGGTCCTCTCTTGCTGTTCTCAGCAAGCTGGTATTCAGAGGCTGAATGAGGGATCATGGGAGCTCTAGGTCAGAAGAGCAGTCCTGAGTGCCATTTTCTTTGCAGAAAGGCAGGATACAGATCAAATGAATACATAAATGCATCTATAGGAACATCGACTGCCCCTGCTTTAAAGGTATTGAAATAGGTGGCCACCACTACATCTTCTGGGAGCAGATTCCATAGTTAAATAATGAGCTGTGTGAAGTACTTCCTTCTATTTTGAATTTCTCACCATTCAGCTGCAGTAGGTGGTCCCCAGGTTCTAGTACAGAAGCAAGCAACCTTTTCGGGCACCAGGCACATTTAGCAATAGGGGAAGCTGTTACGGCCACCACCATAAAATGGTTTCCATGGGAGACATGGCAAAAGGCAAGTAACCTGACTAAGGCACAGGGTGTGGTCCAAGCCACAACACAGCAAACTCTTTTGAGCCCAGTTTTCAGCTCCAGCAGAAACCTATTTTACAGCAATCCCAGCTGACAGAAAACAAAATTTTAAAAAGTGTTCATATTTATTTTTAAGTGGAAGAGGTAGGGCATCTTGGCAGCCAGCAAGAAAAGTGTGCAAGGCATATTGGCGCCCAGAGCTATCGCATTGCCTACTCCTGATCTAATATTAGCCACCTTCTTCCTTTCAGGCTAGTCTGTTCCAGACTACTTTTAATTAAAAATGAGGAGGGGTTTTATTACACTGCACATGTGGCTCTGCTCTCGATTGTATGCAAAACTGGCTGACAAAAAATTATTGAATTGCTCTTTTCTGTTTTCATTTACTGTTGTTTCTGGGGGAAAGCTAACTGGAGCTGGGAAGCATCCAGTTTGAGTCAAACCATCCCCAGTGGATGAAGGGGAGGAAGATTCAGATTTCCCAAGTGTAGAAGGGGAGAAATAGAAAACAAGGTTATGGAACACCATTATAACCAGCTGGAGAGGACAAAAGGTCAGAACAATAGTTGCATGTGGCTGGAGTGCTGGACTAGAAGGATCTTTGATCTGATTCCGCATGCTTTTCCTTATATTCTTTTGCTTACTTTGTGAAGTTTGCTTACTTAGTTTTCTTATATTCTTTTGCTTTACTTTGTAAAGTTGATGTTGCAATTGATTTCATTATTATTTTTCTACACTGCCTTGGGAAGATATATATTTTGATAGGCTGCTTTTATATCTATGAAATAAGAATGAAAGAAAATATGAGAAAACCCTGTTTTTCCACACCAAGCAATTTTAAGCACCTCCCTATCCTCCTCCCTGTTATTTGCCACTATTGTAAACTATATAGCTCCAAACATTGACGTGGGGTTCACATGATAATAACAAGCCACTCTGGATAACTAGCCATGAAGGGTTCTTGCATTATGGAACACTTACAGTAAGGATAAGGTGCAGTTATGCAAAACATACACAAACTCTTCAGGGGTTTGCCAAACAAGGATTAACTGTAAGAATAGAGGGAGCCAGGAAGGGATGTTTGTGTTGGCAGGGATGGTTTTGCAAGATTATTGTAAATGCATGTGACTGACTGTGTCCAGGTATGTGAGCAAGCCCAGTCCTACCACTGCATAAAGTGAAGCAGGTGACAGATGCTATGAAGTGGCAACAAGGTACTGGAGAAGAGATCTGTGTGCCATATAACTTGCTCTGAACTACCTCAAAGGTAGAAGTGGATGATACTGGCACATGTATAGTGGAGGATGCTGTCCCATCATCAGTGATGAAGGCAGATTCATTTACCAGTCCAGTCAGCTTTTGTACATGAGATGTGAGGGGGCACTATCTTGTTCTTCACCTTGGGCAATGGGTTATCTTGGGGTGGCCCAGTTAATCAGAGTTTCTGATCACATGGGTAAGCCTATTTGACCAAACATTTTTACAACACCCTTTGCAAGTCTTCCCTATCAACACTAGGAGGTCAGGAGTGGAGAGGACAACTGACTATAAAGCACTCCTATTCCCTTTCATGCACCATCATATTGGACAATCATGTACTACTGTGCAATTCCTTGCCATGGCCTACCATGCCTTTCCATTTTATCAATATTGCTGTTTGCTTCAGGTGAGGCAGCAATAGCTGATTTGTCAGAATAACTTACTCCAATTTGTGATCATCTTTAATTATAATCAGGGATGACTAATATGCAGCTTTGCTTTCACACTTGCCTGCTCGTATCATCCTAATCTTCATCTCAGAATTCACAGCTCAAGGTTTGTGTCATTTTCATTTCCTGCTATGTATTTGTGTTTAAAGGTCAATTAATCCCACTGAAATTCAGATCTTTTTTTTTTCAGTTCTACAGTAGCATGATGGCAATTCATCCGCTTGCAAACACACCTCTAGCAGTAGCATTTGTGTTTAGTTTTCTTAAATAATTTTCTCTAAAATCTGTCCTTGTAATAATGTATGTCATGTCAGACTAAAGTGGTTTTGAGAATTCATGGGCCTTGTTTCTTATAGCTGCTGGTAACACTTTCTATAAATTTTAAGGGAAAAGGGAGTACAGAAAAGTCCTTTTAAGGAATTTAAGAGATGTATAATTTTTAGCTGTAGTAGGTTTCTGCTTGCATTGCATAAAAATACTGAAAAAATGTTAGCCTCTACTATCAAAAGCAAATAAATGATGTGGAAGATCCAAAGAAGCTGCTGCTGGAGGAAGCTGGAGGAATGAGTACCCACCACCCTACCTTCCATGTTAGCTGACACAAGGTGACATTTCTAAGGCAGTGATGGTTTGTCCACTATGGATTTGCCCCCACTGTTCAACAATAGAAACACTGTCTTTATAAAAGAAATAAACAAACATACATACATACACAGGATTACATTGTGAATGAGTAAAGCCAAAGTAAAAAAAAAAAAAAAAAAAAACAGGACTTTTAATCCGATGTGCTGTGTCTTTAATTTCAGCTTCCCATTCGAAGAGTTGGTCTATTACAGATATAGAATCAAATTAGATCAGTAAATTACCAAAACAAAATTTGCCTTGCCAAAGGCAGGGGTCTGCATATTAAGAAAAAAGTTTATCCAACATCAAGGTTCTTCGTCATTTATCTCCTCGCGAAGAAGCTGATTTAATACACTACCCTGTTTCAAAGCCTCTATGTTAGAAACATCCTCACTGATGACAGGTACATCCTCGTTCTGTTTCCCAGCTGTCAGTTCATCCTCACTGTCTGAGAGTGTACAGAGAAGAGTATCGTTTTCATAGGTTGGAAAATAATACCTAAGGAGAGGAAATCAAAGGTCCCATTTTACATATATATCTGATGGCATTGTAGTTCCTACCCTATGACAGAATCCTACACTGCTTGGTGCACACATGACTACTGCAGTCACATAGAGGGTGCCAGTCCCATGAGAAAAACATGCCTGATCTGGACTTCGCACAGGAATGCAACATTTGCACACATTTCTCAATAGCATGGAGTGCATGCCTGGACAGTGGCTTCAGCACCTATGGATGTATTTGCATGCACAGACACGTGTGTATATGCACCCCAACAATTTGTTTTGTTCCATATAAATCAAGGCAAATTGCCAGTAGTAATCCTTGCAGGCTGCTCAAGGTACAAGCTAACTATAAGGCTGGAAGCTCCTGGCTTGGAGTGACTATTAATAATTTGTTTCCAGGGCATCACACTGTGTGTTGTGGATAGCAATGCCTGCATCACAGAATTATTTACAGAAAGAATAGGGTCACCCAACACTCACAAATGCAATGAAAACATGCATTTGGAAATGAACTATTAACATCACTTGATCAATGCCATGCACTGACTGTGGGCCATATCGTACGCATTGCAGTATGTATGTCTGTAATTTCCACATTTCAGTCAAGGAAACCTGATCTAGCAGTCTGTCTGAGGGCATGAGGGCAACAAAGACCACTTGCAACATTCACTTGGTTTACAGAAAAGTCAAAGTAGGCCCAAACAGAACAGTAAGGACACAGAATGTGCAGCCTACGTTTCAGTTATGAGATACTGTCATGCATCATCCACAACACTGAAGTAAACAAACAGAATCTTACTGGGGCTGATCCCACATGGATCTGGCTGGAAGAAGTGTTATATGTTTGGTTTCCTCCATGTGCCTTACTAGCTCCTTTTTGGATTGGAATTTCTCCAGGCAATTGTAACAAAGACACTGGTGGACCTTTCTCCTGATGAAGTTTACCAATTTTACTTGCTGGTAGAAATTCAAACCTAACAAACAAACAGTTTTAAAGTAAGTAGTAACAATCTGAAAGACACATGATGCAAACAAGATTACTGAAACAAAGGAAGGGTCTTAAAGAGTGCTTAGGCTATGAAATTGGTTAGCAGAGTACAGTTTACACCTGAAATGTATGTTTGCTTGCTAGTTAGCTGACCTAGGAGGCTACTGATGATTGAGCTTAGAGAAATAGAAAGCAAGGCACACACATTTCCAATACTTTTGTACTTTTTAATCACTTTTGTACTCAAAAAGGGGATATGCAGTGCAAGCCTATACATGTCTACTTAGAAGTAAGCCCCAGTGTGCTCAATGGGACTTACTCCAAATACTGTCAGAATTGCAGCCCTATTGGATATTTGACTGAAATATTTCATAGCTCATCTGATAGGGCAACATAGTTTTATTTAGCATGATGGCTACCAGAAGATCCATTATTTATAGGGAGAAAAGTGAATCTTCAGATCTCCTCAATAAAGTGGTTTCTTGAGGACTACTGCAAACAGGTGTTGCCACCCTTTGACATTCAGTATAGATCAGTATTGCCATGAAAAGCAAAAACAATTTTAAAACTTTAAGTCCTATAGGTTGATGTACGGTTCCCTTTCTCTAAAAGTTCACATTTTCACTAGCAGCACATTTCTCAGATACCCACCATACTCAGACTTAATTTTTAGCAGACCAAAGCCATGAGCTTCCTAGAATTGGAGAAGAAAAGAAAAAGTCAACAATTATGAATGCTTTTAACTGTTTCAAGATCAATTATTAAACTTAATAGTATAAATTCTGGGCACAGTCTAAACAGTAAGGCAATATAAGCAAATCATATAATTTAAAATTATTACTTCATTATTGCTTATTTAAACACTAGCTGAAATTCTCAGTGATACTTCATAGTTAAGGAGCTGCACTGTTCTAAATCAAAGTCTTGCTTCATTTAGCACAGTATTATGAACTCTCCAAGATCTTTGCCTGCTCCTTGAAATCTGTTAACTGGGAACACCAGGGGAACAGGTAGGGCATTATGAATCCAATGTGCATGCCCCATAATGACCCCCAAGTAGCTCCCCAAGTAAATTGTTCAACCTTTAATTCCATGCTTTATTCCATGCTTCCTTAATGATGGTTGAATTCATACAACACAACACAACCTGAGGTAGGTGGACTGACAACAGGGCCTACCTTCCTTCCCACCTACCTTACACCCGTCCTCCTTTTCCCCTTAATTCCTCCAGGTGAAATCCCAGGGGGTACTATCAGAAGGAACATATCTGATTACAGCTCACTGCGGCTGTCAGAGAATCCCCACTGCACAAATAGGGCTTGGGCCCTGAAGTGCAATGGAAAGAAACTTCCAGCCCAGTTTGTGCTATGGGGGTGGGGGGAAGATGTCTTCTTCTTTGTCCCTGCAATGCAAAGAGTGCTCATGCCCTGAAGTGCAATTGGGAGAATGGGGGAACTGATTTGGCACCCTTCCTTCATGCTTCAGGGGAGGCCGCACCCACTTTGTGGTGCTACTGAGTGGATTACTGGCAATTACCTCTTGCCCAAGAGATCAACTATTGGGTAGGAAGCAGGAGGAGGCAGGGTGCAGAGGGCCTGAAGACAGGGCCTCCTTTGAGGTACTTAGGGTATTTATTTATTTAAAATATTTATACCCTGCCCTATTCGCAAGTACCCTAGGGTAACCAGAGCATGCTTCAGTCCTGCACAGTGTCAGGTCAGACACTCTATTTCTCTCCAAAATCATTTTATGTATATAAAACCAGCAAGAGCAGGCAGGATTCCTTCTCCATTATGTAAGCTAGCTTCAGTGTTATTATTTAACGTGGCAAACTGTTGTTCAATGCAGGGGTGGGCAACCTTCTGGGTGTTTTGGCTTCCAACTCTCATCAGCTCTAGCCAGCACAGCTAGCAGGGAAGGCAGATGAGGATTCTAAGCCAAAACATATTTTTGGCCACAACTTGCCCACTCCGAGTCTAATGCTATATATCCATACAGCATAAAAAGGGAAGCGTACTAATTAAACGAACATTTATGAGGTTATGTTCCCAGCTCTGTGCTAAGCATGGAAGACAATACTTCATTTCAATAGAAGATTTTTTTCTTTCAGTTGACAGAGACACTACTGTCTCTATAGCAATCAAAACCATTAGCAACTGGTCACACTTTGAAATAGTAGCTTGCAAAGGAATTTCATTCTATTCACAATGGCTCAATTTTCAGCTCTTTTCCCACTCAGAACTTTAAATGAAGGCTTAAGAAATGCTGTGAAATTTTGCATAGTATACGGTCTGAAGCAAAGAATTAAGAACTGATTTACTGCATATTCATGAATATTCATATATGGGGCAACCATTGGTAAGGCATGTGTGAATATTTGTCCTACCAAGGCATACTTCCTTGCCCTCAGGACAGCCAGCATGCTAGCCATTGGCCATTCTGCCTAGAAATGATGGAAGCTGTGCTTTCAATACAGGGAAGTAGTTCACATGCTCTATTTATTTCATTCGTGTCACACGCAATAGCTCAGGCTCTCTGGGCATTAAACAAATTTAAACACAGACACACCAATTGCAACTGTATCAGCATAGAAGCATGGTATTGGTACAGAATGAAATGCAGTATTAAAAATGAAATTATAAAATTAAAATGCTGGAAGAATAAAAAGGGCCAAATCAACAACCCACCACAGGTGACAGCAGTGCTAGAACAGCTCATGGGCACCACAGGTTTTTTGAATGGTTGGTTGGTTCAAAAAACAAGCCATCACTGCCGAATCAGCCCTTTGTTCAACACGTGCAGAACAACAAACAACTTGCTGTGTTGTCTGAACTGGAGATATAAATTGGATTCATACTTCCTCATGCTTAGAGTAGACCTACTGAAATCAGTGGAGCAAGTAGATCAAAACTAATTTAACTACATTGTTTTTAATGGATCTACACCAAATATGCTTGAAGCTGAAATCCTATTGTCACTTAGCTGGGAGCTAGCCTCAATAAAATCAATGAAATATGTTTTAGAATATACATTCATAGGATAGCACTGCGTATCTGCCTCTAATCCAGATACATTCTCATTGCTGAGACTTACAGAGTGCAAAGCAGTGGCTTTTGGACTAAAACTGGGCATGCTAATGCAACCAAAAAACTATCTGACACATTTTCCAAAGTAAGGTGCATGCTGATTACCTCCATGTGAATATAGAGCTTTTTTGTGGTCTCTGCCTGCTTCTCACAGAAAAGGCAGACTGCACAAACTGGATGTTCTTCCCAATCAGACCAGTCTCTAGAAAGAAGAATTTAAATTGAAATTGGGCGTTTTTCAAAACTTTCTGAATGATACGGAATTTCATTTTCCTTTGCTTACAAGCTTCAACATATTATATTCTTAATTGTTTTCAGTACTTAAGAAAAACTCCTTTGAGGTTCTTAACTGCTCCCCAAAGAATAAAAAAGGTATTCACCTGGAACCAAAAAGAAGTTCCTCTTGGGGGAACCTGTTCCACAACAAGGATGCCTCAACTGAAAAAGCTCTCCTCCTGGTAGCTACTCAGCTCACTTCTTTTGGAAGAGGTTGCTAGAAAAGCACTTCCAAAGACGACCTCAAGATCCAGGTAAACATATATGGGATATGGCAGCCCTTCAGATAACTGGCTTTGCATGTGGAAAGTCCCAAGACTGATCTCCAGCATGTCCAGGTAGGGAAGGAAAACTGCCTAAAACCCTATGTCCTTGCATGACTGGGGCTGTGCAGTGCAGCAACTCACTTTGGGTGCCAACGTAGGTTACTGTGTCATGTGAACTTGGAGTCCTTCCGACTGCATGCCTTGTTCATGAGCAACAGGCCACCCTGACCACCCACACCTTGTTTGGGGGCCCTGTTAGACCCATAACGTGTGCAGCATTCTCCAAATCTGGTCCAATAAACCTCTTTGCAGCATCTCTAGCGCAAGGTTCATGGCAGGTGCTTACTACACTTTGACAAGTGAAAGGTGAAGCTACTCATTTCAGACCTCTCAAAGTCTGCAAGTATGCACTTGCAGAAGTTTTGACTACCACTTAAAAAAACAGGTTACAAATCTATTTTCTATGGTGTGAAAAATTTGAAAAATTGTAAACGACTGACGGATCTTCCAACATGCCTCTTGCACATTCTGTGGGGAGTATTACTGGTTACCAACTTGGATATTGTGAAAGATGATCTAAAAAAGGAGGGGAACACTAGAATGAGTATAAAAAGGGCTTTAACCAACAAGTCCCCTGATACAGCATCTGGCAAACTAGTGGGAAAGGAGAGGGACAGGACCAAAGGTGAGCCTGATTGTCTGTCTGAAACAATATATCCCATACAGCTTTTTTGGTGAGTTGTTGTGATGCATGAACTTTCTCAGCATCTCAGAGTAGATGCTTTTACTTAATAGACTGCTATTTGCCTTGTGCAAAAGATGCTTACATGTTTTGCTCTGTGGAACAACTAGCAGCTTTGGGGAGGGGAACGAATATTAAAGATAATATAAGGGCTGAACTGTCCCTCCCTTAGCCCTGCTAACCCCAATTTTGGTGACTATGCTGAAGCTGCTACTCTTTTAAAATGCTGGAAATTCAATTCATGATCTCCTCTGTCAAGCCTACTTTGTCTCTGAATGTCATGGCTTCCTGTATCATGTACCAAGCCTCTAAGAAAAACTTGCCACTTCAGTCCTTAAGTACAGAACAAAACTTCTAATTACTCTTCTTGGCTGTGTAACAATTCTCGGTCATCTTCTGACTGAACTTCTTCCCAAGACTTTCCAAATTCCTAAAGAAGAAGAGGGAGATTATCTCACGAATAACCAACATTTTTTTAAGTCTTAGTTTCATCTTAGTCAATATAAAGATTCAAGATGAGATTATATAATTACATTACATTACCACATCTACTCTAAAGTATCTACAACTGTAGCAGATAAGCACAAGTTAATTCATGTCCATTGTAAAAGTGATTATGCCTTGTATTAACAGCAGAGAAACCCAGTGTGGTGCAATGATTAAGCATGTGAGACCAGGACTCATGAGATCTAAGTTCTAGTCTCCACGCAGCCCTGGAGTCAACTGGGTAACTTTGGGCCAGTCACAAACTTTCAGCCCAACATACTTCACAGGGATGTTGTGAGAGTAAGAGCAAGAGCAGCAGATTTATATAAGCCACCTTAAGTTCCTTGAAAGGGAAAAAGGGTGGGATATAAATATAATGAGAGAAATAAATGGCAGGAGAGTAATCCCTTGGACAAGAAGCAAAATATATAGGATACTGCACTAGAACCATTATTTGACCACTGTTTTATTATGCAACCTTGAACAATTACTTCACTTCTCAAATTTACTGCATTTTGTAAAGAGTGCCATGCCTATTCCTATGATGTCTATGTGCAAAGAGGTTCCAGGCAGCACTGATGCATCTAGGAACCCTTAGAGTCCAGGAAGATCTGCTCAAAACGGAAGAGAAGACTGCTGGCTTGGCAAAGGAGACATGCAGTTAAAAAAAAAATGGGGACACTGGGTTGGGAAAAGCTGGCTTATGACAAATGAAATAAAAAGAAAAGGAAATTCATCCTATTCCTTCATTGGAGATTTCAAAGCTGTTCCAATATGTCAGGTAAATGGCACAGCAGCATAAATTGCTAGAATAGCCTGTAACAAGATGTCATTACAGATTAGGGAATTAAAATCCTGTAATTAATTCAGAGAGATGTTAGTCTCTTGGGCAAACTCTCCAAGAGCAGCCTGATTCATTAATAATGCCAGGATAGTGAGATAATGTGAGGCACTTAACACCCTTCTTGCCTTGGAGTACCAGGTACTCTCCTATGGAAATCGTTCCTTCTAGCAAATTAGCTGCTAGTTCTTAAGAAAAGCTAGCAACTGGAAAAAAGAAAACCTGGAGGGAAAAAGGAGTTCACTCCTCTCTACTCTCTACAGTGAAATCAGGTGATCCATCCACAAGTTAAAACAGACAAAAAGCTTCTTTAAGCCTTACCAATTTTTAGTGATTTCCAAATTCATTCCAATGTTGACAATGAATTTCATTGCTGGATAACTAATGCATTTGTTTCGTGGCTTGCCTCCTGCTCTCCACTAAAGCAGAATTTCCTGAACTTGTGCCCACCAGATACATTGGACTGAATCTCCCATAAATGACAACCAGCAGGGTGCCAGCCATGCTGGCTGGGGATGGTGGGAGTTGTAGTTCAACATCAAAGGAAGATACCGTTTATCACCAGGACCAATTCACCCTTGCAGCCTTAAGAAAACCCATGCTGTGGGACACAGGAGTGAGTCAAGACCTATATCCCTGCCATCAAAATTTGTATCGAGAACCAGAAGCTATACACAGTAGTGCAAGCATGATCTGCATATGGATAGGTTTGGTTCTTATTATATCCTCACTCCTGTGCTGTTGGTCATGCATGCAAGCTGGTTGTCAGTCAACTGCTCTAAGACCTGCTTTCCACAATCGGATATCATGAGTTTTTTTTTTTTTGTGAGCACATGGATTCTCACCCTCTAGTCCACTTCTTTCCTAAACAACATAGGAGCACCTTCTTAATGAATTGTATTTGTTACATCTATATCCAGAAATGCTGAGTGGTTTAATAGTGAAACAACCCCAATTAATCTATAGTTCTTTGCTGGGTTAAACTTTGGGTTGTTTAGCCCTAAAACAAACCAGTTTCCACATTTGGACCTAACAGTAGCAACCCAGGGACAGGGTGTTGCTGGGTTGTTCAAGAAAGAAGAAACAATGAGTGCATGGGAGACAGTGTGCATAACCAAACTAATTCATGGAGCAACTCTGTGAACTGTGCAAGAGCCTTAATGCAAAGTAAATCAGCAAAACTATGGCACACAAAAAGTTTCAGCAGAACAACACACAGACCTCCTAATCCAAGAAATACAAATCATTGCATTAAGAAAAACACTAGAGAATTTAATATAGTGATTGTTGTGTTTCATAATATTTATTTCCTAAGAAAAACATTACCATTATAAGGCAATAGTATTACATTTTTGTCTTCTTGGAAAAATTGTATGTGTTTTTAAAGACCTGGTTCATGACCTCCGAATGCTTCAGGGTGTGTAATAATGAATGATCAGAGGTTACACATCCGTCACTTCAATTATGTCAGTCTACATTTGGTGGAAGAGAAGGGGAAAGCCTTAATATTGGTTGAGAAATTAATGCAATTTAGAACAGCTTGCCTCAGTGACGGCAGTTTCACACTGTCATGAAGGCTGGCTTGGGTAAACATACCACTTTTGAAAGCTAAGGGAGCCAAAGGGAAAGCTAAGGGATTCTTTACATTTCATAGTTTCTTGGAACAGAAGCAAGTGTGGTTTGACATAATACAGTGCTAGAGGAGCACATTACCTGCTGAAATTACTTCTACCCAATTCCATTCATAGCACTTAACCACTGTTCTAGCAGCACAATATGGTAGACATCAGAGCTACATATCCTTATCAAAATGGCAAACAGCCACAGTTGGATGGTAAAATGGAGCCATTTGGAGTATGGAGAAATTGTAGAATTTGGAGTATGGAGAAATAACTTGCATCCCTACAACAAAACAGGACAGGAATAAAGGAGCTAAGATTTGGAAAAGCAGAGGGATAAAATGGAATGACAACAGTCTTCACCTGCCACTGGGCCATTCCATTTGAAAGATGGTACACGGAACACTGAGTTTCCAAAGTGTCTATAATTTTTGTGCCAATTGGTGTTTCAAAATCATTTAGCCTTTGAGACAAGGCACAACCCAGCCAAGGTTAAAGGAAATTAAAATTCATGATTTTAAACTAGAAAGAGTTAAGGACATGCCAGCACCAGCCCTACCATTCAGCAGAATGCTAAGCTGCTCTAACCAGTAGCTGCTTCAAATTGTGAACAGCAGCTAAGTGCTAAATGACATAGCTATGTGTGCTATATGGCTTCCCCCAAGATAGCCTGCTGCCCTCTAATGCAGTGGAGGATGCTGTCCAGTAACCACTGTTGAATGGCTAATCCAGATGGGCTCTGCAGGTGAAATGGAGCAGGAAACTTCTTGTTCTCCACTTAAGGCAGCAAAAGTGTCAGGCTGTCCCTGACTCTTCCATGTAATCAATTAAATTTAAAACTCATTAAGCTTGAGGGACCATGCCCATACTCTTTACAACTCAGTGAATTAGTAACTGTATATATACCATTCAGCTACCTTTGGATGTTAGTGATTATATGGATACAGTCCAACCTGATCTTCGTCCTGGAGTGAGGACAAAATTAGCTTTTCATTCTGCTAGATGACTTACACTATAGTGTAAATGAAGGAAGTATTAGTTCTCCTGGCCTTTTGATATTGGGGGCAGGGTGTTATGACTGGTCCAGTGCTTTTTTGAAGTGTAGTGCCAGGTGACCCCTGTTCAACCATGGGCTATTGATTATTGGGATCTCCTAAAGTTCCATCTTGTCTCCTATTGCTTTCAGCACCCACACAAAAGATTGGGGTGGTATAGGGAAGGGGGATATATTTTTAGTCCAGCTCCCATTAGCTCCATCCAGTGTGGCTGGCTGTCAGGGATAATAGGAATTTTGGTCTAGCACTGGAGAGCCACAGATTTCCCCCTGGATTCAAGTGTCATCAAGGCATGGATTTGAAGCACCTCTACCACTGGCTGCAAATCTCAGGGAGGCTGTGGAAGGTCTTGAAGAAGTGTCTAGAGACTGTTTTGGAATGGGTAAGTTCAAACAAGCTGAAGCTGAATTCAGGTAAGATGGAGATGCTGCGGGAAGTGAAACCTGCTAAACTGGTTGGAAGTGTATAGTCAGTCTTGCATTACCCTGAAGGACTAGTATGCAGCTTTTTCCCCCCTCCTTAGACCTGGTGCTACCTATGAACACCCAAAGTGGCACTGTAGCCGATGGTGTCTTTTTTCAGCTCTGGGTGAGCCACCAGCTGCACTCATACCTAAAGAAAGCAGGCCTTACCATGCCTTTTCACATCACACAACTGTAACGTGATCTACATGTAGTTGTCTTTGAAAACAATCTGAATGCTTTAAAATGCAGCTGCCTTCTTTATTAACAGAGTGTGGTTTGAAGGTACATAAGGCATCCACCATGTTGAAACTAAGCAGGTCTGGGGCTGACCTTAGCTTGGAGGGGAAACTAGCTGAGAACCACAAGCAGTCACCTTGAGTTCCACAATGGGAGGAAGGTGGGATATAAATACAATAACCAGACGATCAGGGCATCTAATGGCCAGTGGCAAACACAGCCTTCCTGGGCCAAGTTCTTGAGAGGGTGGTAGCCAACCAGCTCCAGGCATTCTTGGATGAGATTGATTGTACTTTTATATTTTGTAAGCCGTCCTGAGCACTTGGCGATAGGACAGGATATAAATGCCTGTAATAAATATATAATAAAATAAATAAATGATTATCTGAATCCACTTCAATCATGGTTCAGGCTGGTTTTGGCGCAGAAACAGCTTTGGTTGCCTTATATGATGACCTATGCCAGGAGAAAGACAGGGTGAATGTGCTCCTTTTGGTCCTCCTGGACCTCTCAGTAGCTTTCGATACCATCAACAATGGTATCCTTCTGGGGCAATTGTCTAAGTTGGGTGTGAGAGACACTACATAGCAGTGGTTCTGCTCCTACCTGGATGGTGGGCTCCACAAAGTAGTGCTTGGGGAATATTGCTCTACCCCTCCAGTATGGGATTCCTCAGGGTCAGTCTCCCATGTTATTTAACATCTACATGAAACCACTGAAAGAGGTCATCTGGAGGTTTGGAAGGCATTGTCTTCAATATGCTGTTAATTTTTTTTCTTCAAGTCTACACACACACACACACACACACACACACACACATGAAAATGTGTTTAAAATTTGGTTTTACATTTTTGGGCTGTAAAACTTTAATCATGTCTTCATATGTTTTAACATGGTGTAGTTGTTGGGAGATATAGAAATTAATTACATAATTAAAATTAATACAGATTCTGTGGTGGATTCACTGGTGTTACTGTACTTCTAGGCTCAATTCCAAGTGTTGGTTGCTACCTTTAAAGTTCTCAGGGGTTTGAGACCAAGTTATTTAGAGAACCACCTGCCTCTAGCCAGACATTTCAATCATCCATTGCAATTATGAGAGAGTTTCCACTTGTGACCACTTGCAAGATGCATTAGATAGGCAAGCACAAGAAACAGGGACTTTTCAGTGGCGGCACTGTCATTGTGGAACTGTCTGCCTCAGGAAGACTGACTCCATCACTGATTTCTTTCAAATGGGATCCTAAGAACCTGTTGCTAGAATGCTTTTAATTGTAACTGTCATTCACTGATCGGGTGCTAGCCTTTACTCAAGGAATTTTAAAAGTTACTACTTTATTACTTTTAAAATTCTACTTTATTTGTTGGGGTTGAATGTTTGTTTTCTATATAATATTTTATTTTTGTAATTATGTGTTACCTTAAGAAAGAAAAAAAGACTATACATACAAAACTATACATGCATCTTACCAGGTAATTAATAATATAAAATCTGTCATATTCTCTGTTTTTGGCATTGATTCTGCGATGTTGCTTCTTTCTCATGTGATCCTTGAGAGTATTCTTATCTCGAAATATTTTCTCACAATATAGGCACTGCAAACTGAGAAAATGATAAATGGCTACAAAGGCAATAATTTAACTAGTCTACTTTCAAGAGCTCTGACCAAAGCAGTTTGCTTTAACAGTGAAGTATGATGAAATATCTAGCTACATTAAGACTAGCATCACCAGAAAATTCAATTCAAAGAAAATGAAAAATATACTTGTGTGTCCATCAAGAATCAGTAAAGAGATTGATCCCATATGTATGAAACATGTAAAATCAGATCAGTTTTTTAAATTAGATATTTGGTCTTGTAGAATTTATGGGATTATTGATGCATTGGAAATAATGCGATTTTTATTTACAAATAGGTATATCAATATGTAAATACTTTTGTGTTTTACATCCTTAAATAGTATTGACATTGCCTTGGAGAAGTATTCAGCCCCCTTTGACATCTCCACATTCTGTTGTGTTTCAGAATGGAATTAAATGGATTTAGCTTTGCCACCACATGCATGTACAGTAGATGCTCAGCGGTGTGCAGGGCACAATATTTTTACTGTAACACAAATGTTAAATACATAAAAACAAACTGGCCATTTGTTGGTTGTGTAAGTATTTAGCTTCTTTGCTGTGACATGCTTAAATAAGTTCTGATGCAACCTCCTGCCTCCAAAAGCCACTTACTGGAAATAATTGCAATTGATGTTGCCATAATCTGTGTGCACTTCTAGGGCTACATGATCCCAGATTAAATATACCACTTTCTGAAAGGTTTATGTACCTTTCTAGAACTTGGAAAACATACCTAATCAGACAGCAGCATGAAATTCAAGGAGCTAGCAAAACAACTCCAGGATAAAGTTGCACAGAATGCAAATCATGGTTGGATTTATATATTTGTGCATTGCACACTATTAACATTCCCCGGAGCACTGTTAAATCAAGTATTTCAAAAACGAAAGACTATGGCTTCGTTGCAAGATGACTGTCCACCAAAACTTGGTGACTGGACAAGGAGAGCATTAGTCAAGAAAGAAACGGTAGCTCTGAAAAGGGAAAAAACCACCCATGGGACAACTTTCGGTTAAATGTTCCCCAATCTGCATTTTATATGGAGAAGTAGCAAGAAGACAGACATTGCTGAAACAAAACCACATCGAAACCCATTCCAAAAAACATGTGGAGGACACAGCAAACATGTGGGAAAACTTTCTCTGGGTAGGTGAGACCAAAACTGAACTTTTGTGCCTCCCTGCAAAATGTAATCAATGCCAACAGTGTTCATTGCCCTGAGAACACTCAAAAACACAGAGCCGAATTAACACTGTAGTGTTTTTAAAAGAATTTATTGGACTGGCTTTGCCAAAGCCCAGACCACAATTCAATTGAGAAACTATGCCAAGACTTGAAAATTGCTGTTTACCAATAGCCGCCATCCAATGTGACAGAGATGAAGCAGTTTTGTCAGGAAGAATAGGCAAACTTCACAGGATCCAGATGCACAAAGGTAATAGAGACTTATCCAAGAATAATTACAGCTGTAATTGCTGCCAAAGGTGCTTCTATCAAATATTGAACAAAAGGGTAAATACTTAAACCAGTTTGTGCCTCAGTAAAAATATTTTGCCCTTTTAAATACCTTGGGTACATTAAGTGGCAACAGTGCCAATTAAATCCATTTCAATTCCAGGTTGTAACACAACCAAATGTAGAAAAGTCAAAGGGGGTAAATATTTCTACATTGAATTGTAAATATATTCTACCAGAAGGCTATATCAGCCTGTGCTATATCAGCCTAGCACAGGACACCAAAAATACTTTCAAAGTCGCATGAAGTTGAAATAAGATTTTGTCAAACAAAGCTATTTCCATGTGTAAAATCACTGCATGTTCAACAAGTAGAAATATGTAACTTTAGCTACTGCAATTATTCAGTATTGCACAGAAATGCCCTTCAATGTGGGAAACATGGATGAACTCAATATGCAAAGCAGCTTTCTCCAATTTAACATCCTCCAGATGTTCTGCCTATTCAACATTCCAGCCAATAGGCAATGATGAGTGGTGATGTTCCAAACACCTGGAGAGTACCAACATGGGAATACTGATATAAAGTATATTGCTAAAAATGTTTCTTATTATAAGAGCATTATGGTATGAAGAGCATCAAGTACCTCATATGACTATTCCTATACAATATATAGCAAAAGAAGGCAACCTATGGGCCTCCACATGGTTTGGCCTACAATTTCCTCATTCCTCACCATTGGCCATGATGGCCAAGACTGAAAGGAATTGTAAGCATATGGAGGGCTATAAGTTACATCCCAGCCCCTGGTATGCAATAAAGTAGTAATAACCAACATGATGGTAAGACATGAGAAGAAAAATGTATACACAACTTTAGAAGATGGGTGGACATGTGCCCAATTTGTCCTGCTGAGGCTGCTCCTCTGACCTGCAGATGCTTTGCTTCCTGTGCAGGCTTTCCCCTGTTTGTCTGTGCCTCTCCCCAGGCCCCTTGCCCTGGCTTGCCCCTCCTGGGGCCTTTGGAGGAGGCAGGGAGAGGAACTGCCTTCTTATCTCTGATCTTGAAGGAACACCTTGCCCATACTGGATGAGTGTGCTGTTTGCCTTTGCAAGTCCTTTGCTTCTCCTGTATGGGAAGGGTGAAGGACAACTGAAGCTGGCTGAGCAGTTTTATCTGTCCTGCATCTTCTCCTCAATGGGAGAAAGAGCGGGGTAGGTAAGTAGCTTCATTTGCATGGACCTTTTCCAATGGGCAAACAGTTACTAGCAGATATGCTGGTAGGAACATTCTCCAAACAAACCTACTGGAGACCAAAAGGTATCAGGAGACACATCTACCTGGATCTCACAAACATTTTGATCGATCACCTCAATTCAGCAGGTTAAGCTAAAGTTATGGAAGGATACAGAATAGTCTCATGAAATGAAGCCTCAGATATCTGTCTAATGTATTGTCATGGTTCTTGTCTAGGTGCAAAGATATAGGCTGGGACAAAAAGGGAAGAAGTTCTCTGTTGTATCCTGAACTGCCTCTTCCCCTCAACTTTTCACCAATAGTTCAGCTCCTTCCTTACCATTCCTTCCATCATCACATCCACAAGTTATTCTTTGTTCTTCTCCAGCTACTCTCTGGGACAAAAGGGTTTATCACTGTATACTGCTGCTGGAGCCCTGGCTCGGAACAATACAAACCCATTCTGATAACAAAGATCTGAAAGGTACCTGTCGAGTTTCTTCTGTAGAAGATCTAAGAATTCCTTACAGTTAACAATGTTATCTGGCAGCCCAACATTGAATGCATGCTCATTGGCCATGTGATTGAGAAGGACAGATCTACAAAAGAAGAATTGAAGTTGAGTATTAGATACTTTGTATGGTGTACTTTTAGGAGAGCTTCAAATATATGCTTTAGTGAAAAGGCTGGTGCGATAAATTAAGTAGCATTGCTAAAAATACATGTGGTTTTCCCTTTGGCAAATGTGTGTCTTTTCACTGTGGGGACCACCATGCAGAGAGGAAGAAAGCCGGAAGCATGGGCCTGAAACTGCTCTTAATACCCAGAAATGTACCAGTTCCACTTAAAGGACTATTTTAAACTAAACTAAGTCATTGCACTTTTTCTTTTGCTGCTAGAGATTATTTGGACTCAGCTCCAGAAAATTTGAATTTCAAGCATTATAAAACCAATACTGAGTATGTTAACAGTAATAATTGCTTTTCTAGCAGCAAAAGTAGGTTTTGTGTAACTAAATTAGAAAGTGTACATTTCAGACATTACTGCCATCTAACAGCAGCATATCACACCTTGGTCTGGATGCTTAAATCCAAAACCGATACCTGATTTTGATCAAGATGAGGAGGGCAGGAAGGAAACAAGGAGGCAAAGGCAGAAGCCATGGAAAAGTGGAGAAAAAAGACAAGGGGAGGTAGGGAGGCACAAAAAGGCAAAGGCTAAGAAGAGAAATGAAAGGTAAATAAATGACAAGGCAATATCATTTGGAGAAACTTGCCAGTAACTGCACCTAAGAAGAGCTCTGTCTCTTTAACTGCTTGTTGGATGGGAGAGTTACAGCAATTGTAGCTCTCATCAGATTGAAGTAACCATTAAAGAAATGTTTCTCCATTCATTAGCTTCCTCCCTGCCTGCTTTCTTCTCCTCCAGGACCTAACACAACAGCCTTTCTTTTTTCTCAATCCCCACTTGTTCAATCCTGCTGAAATCAGGTACTGAAAGAAAGGGATCAAAGCGTGCTACAGAAGAAGCTGATGGCAAGCAGGAACAAAAACTGAGAGGGAATGAAAGGAGAGAAGATAAAGCGGTATGAATATCTTACCTACTGCAAAACTACCTCCTTTTTTTCTCCTCCCTTAGCACAGGCAGACTAGTTTGCAAGGTTCCCTTCATGAAGGCCAGAACTCCACAATTCTCAAAAACTCTAAATAGTGAAGTTCTACCTCAAGGCTACTTGCAAAACCTTCCAAATACCTGGAAGAACCTTTTATTCAGGTCATTTCACTGATGCTGCTACTGAGCAATCATCCAGTGGAACTGACTGCAAGTAGATTTGAGGCTGACAAAAGCAAGTGCCTTTTCATGCGGCACATTATTAAATACATGGAATTCCCTGCCCAAAATTTGGGGATGCTCACTGGTTTTTAAAAGGAGACTTAGTCAAATCATGGACAACAGATCTATCAAAACTCATTAGCTATGATGGCTAAATGGAACCTACAGGATAAGAGGCAGTATCTTTTACTTAGCCAATTGCTGCAAGGGTATAACAATTAAGGGAAAGGTGTTACCTTTATGTCTTGCTTATGGGCTTCCTGAAAATTTGATTACCTACTGCATCAAACAGAATAATGATCTAGCAAGGAGGAGAAACTCAAGACCCTGCCACTACCTGCCACACTGCTGAAATTCATGGCAACAAACATACATACACAGTTTCCCACTGCAGAATGGTTAAATGTCAAATTTAACTCACTTTTCTTCTCATCTTCTGTAGCAAACCATAAATATTAGCTGCTGTTGCTAAGAGGGGAATTTTATGAGATGGCAACTGTAATGAAGCCCACAGCAGAATCCAAGAGGTGAAAATGTTCACAGACCACCCACATTTGCCTAGCCCTGGACGGGCAGTTAGCTTCCTCCAGTTAGCTTCCTCCCCCAACTGGGTACTTCCCAGATGTTTGGATTACAACTCCCATCATGCAGTTAACATCTGGAGGGCAACAGGATGGGGGAGGCTGAGCAAGATGTTTTTCCCCAGCAGAGCTTTCCTTATGTTGGATGATTTGTGGCAATTCTAGTAATTTATCAGGTTTAAAATGCTATTTTTTGCTGCACCAGCACAAGCTATGCCTACTTCTCCATTCACATGATTGCGATGCCCATGTGGTTGAAGACACATAGTCAGATTTTCAACACTGACCTGTTACCAGTAAATTCTTTGTCGCAGAACATGCATATCCCACAAAAGTCTGCATCATATCTTTCCTGGTGTTGTTGCTCCAGAACTTCTCTCTATTGAATAGAAAGAAATATACGCAATCCCATTCATTTTTTAAAAAATTGAATAGCCTGGGAGAAAATTAGAAATTTTCTACTGTCTCTCATCATTAGCTAATGTATGACCATGAAAACTGGCACTTCATTCATTTGAAAATATGATTCTCTTCCACTATTACTTTCATATATTCCAACAGCATGAAGGAAGAACAATAGGCAAAATAAAATGACTTGAAGGCTACCCTAATCCATTGCAGTTCAAATGAAAACTGAAGTGCATTTAGATGGAGAGCTCCTAAAACTTCTCATCAAAAGGTGCTATGCAGCTGTTCTGTCTTTCTCTCCTGAACATATTCTCTGTGGTTAGAAAATAGATGGGTGAGCAAATAAAAAAACATGGGATGGTGACAGGAGGAAGTGATGACTTCTAAATTCCTTGTAATATTCTGTGAACAAGCCAGGGCAATTGTGAGATAGAAGTCCAGCCTAAAAGCAGCCTAGGAAAAAATCTATCTTATCCTAAATTAAAGTCCTAAAGCAAGTTGAAGATACAAAGTCCAGATCACTCAAGGACTTAGTCTGCAAAGGACACCATGTTTTTCCTTAAGTCAATAAGATAGTTTGTACTCTCTTGAGGAACAGGTGCATCCACGTCAATAAAAACAGATTTTTCATGTTAATCGAGTTTAAACTCAATGCAAAGAAGCATATTTGGTCACATATTCCCAAAAGTTCTTCAGCAGTGCTTTATTTTTTTAAACAACAAATATTTCTTTATCTGTTTCTAGGGATTTTCTCCTCCAGTTTAAATGAATGTTACAGTTTTACTACTGAGCACCATTGCTTCAAGCAAGTAAAGTGAGTAAAAGATACTCAAAGTATGTTCTTTCCACAAGAGAGATTGAAGCAAGAAATTATTCATATTTTATTCTTAAGTAATAGAAGACAACCTGCGGTGAAGACATTTGAGCTGTTTCCTGCCACCTCAGAAGAGATAAAGTGGTTAATAACTGTGGTACACTTGAGAGTAAAAATGCTTCAGAAATTAAGAACAATAAAGATAATACATTCTACACTAGGTAAAATTTATTCTATTTCTTTATTATAAACAAATAATAGTAATAAACAAGAATTTATTCTACCCAAGTTGTTTTGAGGCTCACAGAGTATGCCTTTTCTTTTATGCAAATACCTGTAATCCCAGACATTAATGTTTTAGGGTGTAGTTCTATGCTGATTTAGACAGGAAAAATCCTACAATTTCCAGCATGCACAAGATGGCTAGAGAATGCTTAGAGTTGTAGGATTTTGGGGTGTGTGTGTCTAAATATTTATTTATTTGTATGCCACAAACATACTCATAAGGCTCTCTGGGTACCTTACATCATGTTCAATGACAACTAATAAAACAATTCAATATGAAAATACATGATAAATCAATAAAAATAGAACAATAAAAAGAACAATAGAATTATACATTTACTTAATATAACTATTTAAAACAATCGATTTAAAACAATCATTTTGCTATTATGCTATTATTCTGTGAGCAGATAGCTCTATGATTAATACTCACCTTTATCTTGTCATCTTATTTAGTTATGATGGGCAAGAGTGTGGGTGCTCCAATTCCACTAATTTTGGGTGTGGGAAAACATGGTGTTGGGGGATGGACAGGCCAGTGTAAAAGAGGAGACAGATGTCTTACCGCTATCCCCTCTTCTGGTCCTTCCACCAGCTGGATGATTCCTGGCAACTGTGCTAGTCTGTCCTCAAACCTTGTGGCACTATTGCTTAATGCCACATCAGCCTATAAGAAGACCTCTCTGATCCATGATTTAATCATGGATTGGATGGCTGACCTTGACTGTATTATTTTGACCTGGGGGGATGAGGCTGGTGGACTTACCCTCTCCCAGCTCAGTCCATCTGGATACTCAGTGCAGCACCAACATCATCCCAAGAGCTATGGAGGGGGGTGGCCATAGTTAATTGACATTCCACCTCCATCTTGAGACTTCCTTTCCATTCAAGTTTGGGCCTTGGCAATTGAGACAGATTAGGGATCCTGCTTTTGTACCACCCATTCCACTGCCCAGCCACCTCCTGCCTGAGCTGGTGGAAGTAGTCTTTGACCTGGTGTTGAGAAATCCCAGGATGTTGGTCCAGGGGAATCTCAGCTTTCACACAGAGGAAGCCTTGTCTGACGAAGCTCAAAACTTCATGGTAGCCATGACAACCATGGGGCTGTTTCAATATGTCATCAGCTCTTGCATATAAAAAGTCACACTCTGAACCTGATTTTCTCAACTGGGCAGGAGGACGGTGATCTGAAAATCTGGGGACTATCATCTACCCCTTTGCCATGGTCAGATCACTTCCTCCTGACTTTTGCACTATTGGCCCCCTTTTCCCTCTGCAAGTGTGTGGGAGCCATTAAGAGGGTCTGCCCCTAGAGGCTGAAGGATACAGATAGGTTCTAGAAGGCTATAGGGGGAAACTCAGGTAGCCCTGCAGAATACAGAGACAGCCTAGTTGGCTGACATGATTGCCTCCAAACTCCTTCTTCCACCCAATAGAACCTGACCAGTTCCTTAGTGTAGGAACTGGTCCAGAGCTGAGGGCAATAAAGCAAGAGGGAAGATGTCTAGAGCTCAGGTGGAGGAGAACTTGAAATGAATCTGACTGAACACGGCTTAGTGCTCATTACTAAGCCTATTCCATGGTGGTGAAGGTGGTGAGGAAGTGCTTTATTGCCACCAGAACTGCATCCTCACAGCATCATCCAGCAAAGCTTTTCTGGGTGGTTCAGGGCCTTTTATATCCTGGCTTCAAAGGAGACTTGACTGAACCCTCAGAGGTCCTCTATGACAAATCTACATGACATTTTGAAAATAATGTCTCTTGGATCTGTAGCAACTTGAACAGTGTGATTATCCTAGTTCCATCAGCAGTGGTGTTCAGCGCACTGCCTGGTTCCATTTTGCTGGATGAATTTGAGCTATTGTGGCCTGAGGATGTGGACAGGGTGTTTGGTTCTGTCCAATCTACAACCTGTTCACTCAATGCTTGCCCGTCCTGATTGATTGAAAAATCTAATGAGGGGACTTGTTCTTGGGTCCAGTAGGTTGCCAATGCCTCTTTAAGAGAAGGAATGGTGCCACTTGCCTTAAAAACAACTGTGATTGCACCACTCCTGAAAAAACCCAGCCTGGACCCAACCAATGTAAACAACCTTAGACCAATTGCTAAGATTAGTCTATCACCTCCTACCTGAATACCATGATCAAGCAGGTTGTGGCCAGACAGCTCTTCTAGAGGAAACAGATTGTTTGGATCCATTTAATCATGCTTCAAGACTTGTTATGGAGTGGAAACTGCCTTGGTTGCCCCATGGGATGACCTTTGCTGGGAGAGAGGCAGGGGGAGCAAGATTCTTCTGTACTTCTCAGTGGCTTTTGATACCATCAACCATGGTATCCTACTGGAGAGGTTGGTCAGACTAGGAGTTGGGGGCACCCCTCTGTAGAGGTTCTGCTCCTATCTGGCCAACCGTCTCCAGATGGTGGTGTTGGGGGACTTATGTTCTGTACCATGGCCTTTGTGCCATAGAGGTTTGCAGGGCTCTATTTTGTCCCCCATGCTCTTCAATATCTACAGGAAACTACTGGGAGAGGTCAGTCATAGCTCTACATCTCATTTTCATCTAATCCAGATGAAGAAGTGATTGTTCTCAACCAGTGCCTATGTTTGGTATTGTCTTGGATATGGGCCAACACGTTGAAGCTCAATCCAGACAAGGCAGAAGCACTGCTAGTGGGAAGTTTGTCCATTCAACTGGGGAATTTCCATCCTGCCTTGGATGGGGTTACACTTCTCCTAAAGGACAAGGTTTACAGCCTCAGAGTGCTCCTTGATCCCAAGTCACTTAAATACATGTGAACCATGTTATTCAATGAGAAGACACCAAATACAGCACTGAGATATATATATGCATGTATGAATTAGTCCAAAGAAACAAAGGGAGCAGAAGGACCTCTTAGATCTAGTTTGGCCTTCCCCTTTCAAGGAATTTACCATTAGTTTTGGCTCTATTTTGCAGAGGTGGATGAGGGACTAAGACATAATATCACCAGTTAATTTTATGGAGTGAAACAGATGGTTTCATGACCTCCTGTACTGTTAAATTTGTTAAGCTAGCTCTAGAGAAGAGAATTTATTTTGTTTTGACAGATAACATAGGTTGAGCTATTTTAATGTAACATTTTTAGTATACAAATCAATTAAGAATGTGTTAAATGATTTTATTACCATTAGTTTGATTCCTTTTTATGTTGACTTTTAAAATTTTCTTGTTTCTGTGTTTATATGTAACCCAGGGAGCTTTGACTATGGGGCTGTAAAGAAATGAAATAATAACATATCTATGCAAAAGCCTGATGGACTACTGAGCACTAAAATGAACCAAACCAAACCACCAAACCAAACCAAACCAAACCAAAAAGAGCCTTTTTCTAAACCAAAATCTTAATGCCAGAATTTCTTTTTACACTAATGTGCAACATACATTGTAGACATGTGAAACTGCAGCCTTGGATTTCTTGAAAAATCCTCAGCATTTTTATTAAAAAGCAAGTTAACAGATACTGGGATTGACTTTTAAACTAACTGTTTAAGATCAAGCTCTAACATTACTGAAATGTGATCTGGGAAACAGTTTAAACCTTAATTTTTTTGCAGTTTCTCTCATAAGAGCAATATGCTCTCACAAAATAATGTCTTACCAGTTTCTGCTGCTGGAGATTCTCCCTTAGTGTTCGGTCTTCAGGCAGAGCATCACACAAAAGAAAATAATTGTCCTGGTCCTCTGTTAGATTAGAGATCAAATGTAACTTTTGGAATGCTTGTCACTTTTGTACATATACTATAAATCTTTGTTATGTTCAGCTTTTATTTAAGGGTGCTTCCAGATGGAAGGCTCCTAGTGCTGCCAGTCAAGATATTGTGCAGCTATTTTGTCACTTTCTTTGTAACCATTATTTGACGCAAAGAAGAAACTGAAGAAATGGTGGGAAAACACACTGAGAGTTTACAAATAGAAGCTGTCATTGTCTAGAGCCTCCCTATAAAATCCCATGAATAACGCAGTGACGGAACAATAAAAGCTTTGTTTGGAAGCATCCCAAATTTAAAGTTATTGGGGTGGGGTGGAGTTGGCACAGGGTAAGAAAAGCCATGTGATCAATTGAAACAAGTGCACTATCACATTTAAGAGAATTCTCAGAAATTTGCAATCCACTTCAACATTAAGGCAGACAGTGGCAGCTTCGTACTTGTAAACAGAAATGCATTCAGGTAAGTCATTTGAGGGTTTTTACTTGGCAAGGATGATAACTCTTTGCATGCTTTGCTCCTGTTGAGGCAGCTATAATCTGAATATTTACCACACTAAGGGCATATATGAACACAAATCCCTCATACTTCCTAGTACAGAAATTTTTATCTGAAAAGAGAGTCAAATCACAGACCTCACCATATATAGACAGAAGGGGTAGAATAGGTCCTCTCTTCGCAAACTGCCATCACATTGTTAGAATGGGGGCGGGGAACCTATTTCCCTTTTTCCATCGGCCCACAGGAACAGTCTGGAGGCAGAGCTGATTATTTTGTCTATTATATTTATATCCTACCATTTTTCACTGACATGGAACCCAAATTGAGTTGCATAATCCTTCACCCTTCTATTGATTAGTCTCCAAAAAGCATTGGGAAGTAGCTGAGGCTTTCCTTGATTAGTCCAGAAATAGCTGATGAGCTTCATGGCCAAGTGAGGACTAGAACCTGGATATCCCAAGTCTCAACCCAACACTCTAGGCCAGTGATGGCAAACCTTTTAGAGACTGAGTGCCCAAACTGCAATCCCAAACCCACTTATTTATTGCAAAGTGCCAACACTGCAATAAAACCCAAATACTGAGGTTTTAGTTTAGAAAAAAACAACTAAATATAATGCTGCAGAGTCAAATATGCCAGGGGGACAGCAGAACATTAAAAGAATCTCTTAATCAGAACATCACTTTGCTAAATCTTAGATATTGAATTTATTTTTTTCATAAGAAAACTCAAAAGTAAAATCTTGTGTTAATAAAAACGAATGTATTAAAACTCACAGTCAGTCCAAGCAAATATATATATATCCTTGGCAGCGCACTGACCAGCCATGCGAAAGCTCGGACGAGTCACGGCTAATGAGTCGTGGCTTGTGACATCATTGACTGACGCCGCTACTCATTTCTGAGCATGCCCGTAGCCCCTATGTGCGCTGTTATCCGATGCTCAGCTGCCTGGGCGATGCTGGGGTGACTACGCTTGCATGCCAACAGAGAGTGCTCTGTGTGCCTGCTGTGGCACGCATGCCATAGGTTTGCCGACACTGCTCTAGGCATTGCACCACTCTGGTCCTCTGCTCCCTTTTGCTCCTTCTCACACTTAAAAAGTGGAACTAGATGAGACTGTCTTTCCCAGCACTCCTTCTAAGCAGATCAGGACAAAAGGCTTCTAACCAGAATATTCCATTAAAACTGCCCAGCTAGAACTGGTTTTGTGACACAACAAGAATATTGCATAAGTAAATAACAAAAGACACCTGCAAAGTTAGAATACAAGCTTTTAGGGAAATATGTCTAAATTGTACGCTCCTCTTCCCTGACCTACCAAAAGGAGTTGACTTCCCCTTCAAGGTTGTTCAGGCTGCTTACAGGTTTGGGCAGAATACAATATTTGATTCTATTCCTTTGGACTAATAATATTAAATCTGCTTCTATCAAACTCAATGTGTTCAACATAGTTTTGCACAGAACCAGATGTGGATGGGTTCCCAACAGCTTCCCAGCTCATCTGTGGATCTACTACCCTTGGCATTCTAGTTCCAGGAATTCCAGATCTGCCCCTTTTCCCAATTCTGATTTAGACTCTAAGGCAACAACTTTGGAAGGCTGTATTTTAAGAGAAGCGGGCAGAGATTTCCCAAAGGTCAGTCAGAGAGTAAGAATAGACTCAGAGTATTCAGAGAACCAGATGATATTCAGGGTCACATGAAATAATGCCATAGGCCACAAGTTCTTCAATCCAGAGATAGAGAAGAAACATCAGTTTAAAATAACATAGCTATTTATATGTTCCCCAGTTCCTGAGGTTTTGGGTCAGACTACATGATACATTAAATACTTAGTAAGTGTGTGTTGGCCTCTGACTAAAATAAGGATCAATACACTTAAGAGAAAAGTTTCACTGAAGAGAAATTTAAAGGCTAGCTGCTTCTTTCTTGAAATCTGTCCCCTGTACAAATGCGTTAAAAAAAGCCTCTATTGGCTTAACATGTAGATTAATTAATCAGTTGGTTCAAGTACTTATATATCACTTGATATAATACTATCTTTAAGCAATTCATATTTGTGGTATACATCTTTCAAGTACCTGGTACAAAGCTGCTAATAGAGGCAGCCTAGAATAACCCTTGATGACGCTTCACACATCTGATAAAGTCATAGTCTACAATAGTTTACATAATAAACACATCAGGCTTCAAAGTACAAAAGACTTCATTGGTTTTGCTGCAATGAACTAACACAACTACCCCTCTGGAAATGGTAACAGCAGTACAGTATTGCAATGATTAATCTTATGTCCCACAGCAGGCACTAGTTTCTTTTGCAGTAGCAGCAACTATTATATTTACTTATCATTAAGGCAGTCCAATTAAGCACAAGATCTCAGCATTGGGAGTGCTATATACAGTTCAAGCAGAGGCTTTCTCCCCTCCAGCTTTTTACCATTCCCCTGGCACCTAGTGTTCCACCAGCTTTAAAAGAGGATTGGGCAAATCCAGAAGGCTGGCATGCCTACAAACCCTAATGACAATATGCTGCCTCCAGTAACAGAAGCAGTATGCCTGGATACACCAGTTGCTGGGGAACGTGGGTAGGAAGATGCTGTTGCACTCATGTACCGCTTGTGGGTTTCCCACAGCCAGCCACTATGCTGGATTAGACCAAGGCCCATCTAGTCCAGCATTTTGTTAATTTAGTGGCTAATCAGCTACTTGTGGGAAACCCACATATCTGAGTAAAACAGCACTATCCTGCTTGTGTTCCCTCACATACCACTTCAGATACTAAAGGTAGCAAAGCACCATCAGGATTAGGAGCCACTGATGGTCTGCTGCAGGGAAATTCTCCCTTAAATGCCATTTATCACTACATCTTGTGCTTGCAAGCTCAGTAACTGAGCAGGTGAGCCAGCATGCATGCATGTGGATGAAGTAGGTGAGAACCATTGACAAGCTTAATGTATGCTGCTCAGGATGAAGATATGTCACCAAACTGGTGTTCAACTGGTAGCCAGGATCTTGAATACCAGGCCTATACAAGTTAGGATACAGAGCACACTCACCTGGAAGTGCTTCAGAATTTGTTCTTATTACACAACAAAAGTCTGTAATGGGTTGTTCTGTGAATCTTTTCTTCCAGTACAATGCATATCTTTAAAGGAAACAAAGAAGCCGCAAAACGTAGGCAGCTATGTTACAAAACATTTCTCAAGCTGGAGTTCATTTCATTATAGTCTTAATATACAATTCTTGTGTAGATTTGGACACTTCATCCACTCATTATTGTCACTACTCTTTTGTGGAGTCTGTTTTTCAAAGATTAGGACATTTCTATTTAGCCAGAATAGTATCTCCAGGACAGATAAGTCGCAAATTGGAAATCCATTACCAAGCAATCTTCAGATGCTCAGTTTTTGCATAAAGAAACCAGACAGAATGACTAGCATTCGATTTTAAACATAGCAAACTTAGGCTGCTGATTAAAGTAACAAATGTTTCTTAGGATTTTATTTGTCCTAGTTTCTTTTCATCTTATTTTGCTTTAAAACTTGTTTACTCTAACAAAGGCAGATGCTTTGCGCATTCTTGGTCAGAAGATTTAAAAAACATTGTATTCTGTGTGAATGCCGAGTCTTATTTAGTAGTTTTAATTATCCAACTGACAGTAAAATGTGTTGCTCCAACAAACCGAATACCAAGATATTCAGCATGAGCCTGGTCCGTGGCACAATATCAAGCAGCACCATATGGCATTACTATCAAGAGGTCAACTTCTGGATATGTGCACACTACAGTCATAATTTGGCAAGAAAAGGAACAGATAAAGTCTGAATGAAACTCCTCATGGGAAGATATGCTATTTTTTTAGAGAACTTAAACTCCAAAGCCAATAGTCAGGTGTGTGTATATTTTTTTAAGAAATAAAAAGGAAATTAGCTAATGCTATGTGCCTATGCTGAAACAGGGCCAAGTCCTAGAATGCTCTTTGTTCATGCTTACAAATGGTACTAGGGCATACTGGATGCACTGAAGTCCATGGTAATTGTGGAAAAAAGGTGCAAAGTAAATCTAAGAATTTCTAATAAAATCTATTGAGTGTGAAAATAGCTAAACCTAGAAAATGGTTATGCAAGCTTGCATGTCATATATAGAATATGTGTATGAACTCGCAGAAAAAAGCATAAAATAAATAAATAAATAAACAAACAAACTGAATTATCTTTACTACAGTTTCTACCTATTTCTCAGAACCTTCAAGTCCTCTCTCTTTTCAGTTTGCTTGCTCCACAGCTTTTCTGGATTTTGTTGAAATATGGACCTTTTTATTCACTTCTTGTAGTTTTCATCTTGTATGTTATCTTAAGAAGGTCCCACCTTTAAAGACAGACCCACCTTTAAACACAGGATAATTCACCTGACCTTAATGTGTGTGCAGCATTTGCTTACAGTCCACCTTTCCAGGGTTCCTTTTTGTCTAATCCTTTGCTGTGAATGGGCTTACATGCCTCTGAAGATCTTTGTACTCATGAAGATCTACAGAGGAACTGGGCATTTGGCAATGTTTGGGTTGGGTCTTGTACTCTTAACCTTTGTATCTGCAGGCTGAACATTAGCACAGGGCTTCACTTTCATGACAATGGCAAAAAGATTCCCATACTTTTTTGTTGCTTACCAGGCAACTCAAATCCAACAGTGCTGCATGGTAAACAACTAGTGTAGGAAGGACCCTGATCTTTACCATCAGAAGCAAGATTCATGAAATGAGAAGCAAAGCACCTTTACAGATATCAGAGAGGAAAGACAGTGTCAGACAGAACATATGGACAGACTGGAACACCGGCTATAAGGCATTGCTAAGCAACAACATTTATTGTTTTGAATAGGACTTGTTGAATAAGAGCAAGGTCTACTGTCTTACTTGACACAGACTGCAGCAATTCTCAGTAATTTATTCTGGAACTTTAGTTACTAGAGTGTGCAGTTAGCACTTGAGGCCAATGCACTAACAGAAGGGCAAGTTCACACAGGCTATCACTCAATTAATAGCAATATGGAACATATTAAGGGAAGAATGATTAGCTGTGAATTATCAAGACCTGGAACATGCTACTGAGAACACAAAAAACAGAATAAAAACCCCTCTCCTGGGATGGGTTCATCATATTCTTTTTGCTAGCAGTATATTTCCTGCATGGATTACTACTATTATGCAGAGACTGATCTAACTATGTGCAAATCCACTAAAAGAGAAAAAGGTTCTACTTGTGTTTGCATATTTGCCTTCTATTGAAGGAGCAACTGAAATATAGGTACTAGAACTTGAGAAACAATGATCAGCAAACGAGAAGAACCTATGCCCATATCCATGGCTACTATTCTGGACAGTTATTCATGCAACAGTTTCTCATTGAAAAAAGTCATTTACAAGATAGGCCTCCATTCTGGTTTTTGAAAGCAGCCCCAAAGGCCACTGGTCAGGCCTATTTTTGGAATATGTTCTTGTATCTAATTTGTTCATTATTGGAAACTCTTCTCCATATATATTACCTACTGTAGAAGATTTTAGCCTTGTATCTGAGACTATTGTGCCTTCCATTCATATCCACAGTTTTATTTTCATATAAACATCCAAGTGTCTTAGCTTTTTCACATCTATAGTTATTTCCTAGCATTGGCTTATTGTATTATCTCCACTGAAATAGTTTCTCTATCTGAGAACCTGAACGTTAGGATATATGGGTTGTATCATTTCAACAATGCATTGTAACCACAACTAGAACATCTTTTCCCTCTTCCCTGCAGTTCCCCAGTCTTGAAAATGGTCCAGAGCTCTGAGGAACTACATAAAGAGTAACTGCTGCACTTCAAGGACTGTAGTACAGAGGAGATGACAGGGAAGTCCCATCTCATTAGTGGAACCCCTGTTGTGCAAACAGTGTTCCACCCATGTGAGAGTAGAATCAATCTTATATATTATACATTTATTATATAAAATGCTTTGAATGAATGAATGAATGTTTTTAGCTACTGATGGGTCCACTGTTCTGCTCCAAACATGGAGAATGAAAAAGCACCAGCTCCTGGCAGTGGAGGTACCAATAAATCCAATTCAAATTACACCCATGATGCTAGAACATGACAATTTCCATGCTAGGTTGTATTACCTAATTTTAAGCAAAAAAGAAAACACATACCTCCTAAAATCTGCTATCAGCTTGACGTCTGCTATGACAAGCTTGTGTTCTATAATCATGTGTTTTAGAAGCTGGTTTTGTTCTGATACTGGAGAATATTCTTCACAGAATAGACAAGGCACAGATGGAGAGCCTTCTACAGTAGAAATGCCACCTGGACATTCTGGCAGAGAAAGCGGCTCCAAAATACAGTCTCTCTGGTCTGCAGGAAACAAAATATAATGTAACTTACAAAAATTGCATTAGTTTTTCCTCAGAATCGACATTTAAAAAAAGTTAAGAAACAGACATATGTGGACAGTAGTAAATGTATAGAAAAAGAAGAATGGTGAGATAACTCATTTCAGTATGGCTGCCATAACATTAAAAAGGAAGGTATTTACTAGCAAAGCCACCAAATATTTCTTCCTGGGTAATCAGCACATTTTCTTGTAATCAATCAAAAATGTGGGGCAGGGAAGATAAGAAAGAGAAGAGACCATTTATAGTACATTTAGTATGGACCATCAAGTTCTGGCTATGATGTACATTTGGTATCAATGCAAGCCCTTACTGGTTGGCGCACAGATTTTTGTACATATTTGATATCTATCTTGCGCTTTTCTTATGAACTTAAAATCATGTACATAATTCTCCTCTTCCTGCTCTCAAGCTTATCCCCACAACAACAGCAACCCTGTGAGGTAGGTTGGGCTGAGAGTCTATGACTGTCTGAAAGTCACCCAGTTGGCTCTATGGCCAAGTGTGGACTAGAATCCAGATTGCCTGAGTCCCAGTTCCATGTTCTTAACTCCTATACCACACTGGTTCTCTTGTACATGTAGGACTCCCACGATACTTAACTGGACAGTAAATGCAGACTTACTGTGGTATATATGCATCTACTTGGAAAGCCAATCTTCTGTAACACCCTAACAAATGCCAATCATTTCACAAGATGAACTAACAGGCAGCAGGTTATCAAGGGATTAAAACCAAAATCGGACAAAAGAATTTCAAAGTTATTGCACAGCATGAACACATTATGCTGGTACTTTCAGGAGGCACCAAATTGGGTGTTACATCACTGATGTTTATCAGGGATTAGTACTGCCAACATCCTTACAATTACCCATACTTGGAAAAGCATATATGCCAAACCACCAGTCGTTTAATATGCTCTAACCCCTCAAAGAACCTGCAGAAGGACTTACAGTTCAGTAGCAGAGTACATGCTTTGAATGCAAACAGTCAGGTTTAATCCCAGACATTAACTCCCGGGTAGGAATGGAAAAGGGGTAGACAAGGGCAACCCAAGTGGGTTTTTGCCAAATCAAGCCAGAGCTTTCTCTAGAATTAAAAATGACAAAACTGAAGCTCTCATACTTCAGTCACATGACAAGAAGGCAAGACTCAATGGAGAAGACAAACATGTTAGGGAAAGTCAAAAGCAGAAGACAAAAGAGAGAAGCACATATAGGATGGATTAAATCCATAAAGAAAGCCACAACCTTGAACTTGAAAGCATTGAGCCTGGTACTAAATGAACATTTCCCAAAGCATGTAATCATACTAGTACCCTGTTTCTGTTCCCACAAATTAAAACAAACCCCTGTGACTTGCAAGAACTGCCTACACAAACACTGGTTGGAATGCACAGTGTACACCCATACATGTGAAGAGAAGTCAAGCTTGTCCATGAACTCCACCATCATGACATCCATGTGCAATGCATGCCTACAGCAGAGGAGATGACTTGATGGCAGGAAACAACAATAAAGCTACCAATAACTACTAGTCATAATAGCTATTTGTTACTCCCAGTACGAGAGGTAAAACACCTCTCAAAAGCAGCTTCTGGGAAGCATAAGCAGAAAGGTGCTAATACACTGAAGTTTTGTTTGTGGGCTTTCTATTGGCACCTGCTTGGCCAGGTATGACAAGAGAATGCAGGATTAAAAAAAGGCCTCTGGTCTGATCCACTACAGTTTTTCTTATGACTTTAACCATGTCTGAAACACTGGGAAGCCACTGCCAATTCATGCAAGCAGTACTGAGCTAAATGGAACAATGGTCTGACTCTGTGTAAGGCAGATTTCTCTGTTCTATTCCAGACATTCTAGAGAAAGAGGGTATTGCATTGCTTTTAGATGCAAGGGGTGGTGGAGAAGATGCAGACTGGAAAAGAAACTATGCACATCCTACACACCTAAATTTGCATACACACTGTGCTGGGATATGTATCTTCCCTTCTCCAAATGAGACTTGGAAGTATACATCATGTACACTTGATGTCTGTTTGCTAGTTCCTATGAACATTGAAATTACTCTGGAAGCACAAACATGCTTCTGTTAAATTTGTTAAGTGCGTTAGTAAAGTTTAGTAATAATTCCTTAGAACAAGAATCCCTTGAGTACTATCTTTGGTCTACACAAGGCATGAGAAGTCATTCAAAATCTGGTCACTTATCCACAAATACTGAAGATTTAAAAGTTTACCTTAGACTTCCCTGTTGGTCAGACCCACTGAATTTATATGTTACGATACAACAAGACTTCAAGAATAAAGCATATAAATATGGATACTGATGTGTTTGTCAGCTTGTTTTGTGAAAATACAAGTGTACTGAAACAAAATAAGAACATCTGCTGGAATGTTAAGTGTTTTTCTAATTAAATTCAGCAGTTGAATGAATCAGTTCATTAGCAACAAGCTTGGTTTATTATCTCATTAATACAGCTGGCTAATATGAAGGGATTAGCTGAAGAACTTGACAACAATCCAAAAAGAAGGAATGCAATGACAAAAATATTCATCAAAGAAAACAAATTAACAACAGAAGGATTTCCCCCTCACCTTCTAATGAAATAAAACCCTTAAAGTGATACTTTATTACATGTCAAACAGAGAAAAAGATGTCTGCAATATTTACCATGTGTATATATATTTAAAAATATTCTGTATATTCTAATGAACAACTGTAGGTACACCAAAACTATCAGAAACAGGCAAACAGTGACAGCCAACAAACTTACTACCAATACTGTCCACCAGTTGGTATAGATCAAGCAACTTTTATAATCTTTCTGTCCATTTTTATTGTTGTATTTTATTTGTGTTTAAGAGCACAATTCTTCAACCACTTGAAAGAATCTAGCTGCCCATGGGAGAAATCCACTTCCACCTGCAACCTTAGAATATCCTTCCTTCTCCCCTGCAGTCAGACATGTTTCTGGAGGGGCAAGAAAGTAGGGAGTGAGGTTCTCCCACATTTTATCCAGGCAGCTCCTCATCCTTTCCTCCTTGTACATGAAGGCAAAAAACTTACAGAGTCAAAATTAGCTGCTTAAGTCTTTTGAAGGGTGGGATGATCATAGAACTGATCTTTACCTCTGTGTCTCTCACCATCTTTCATCCTTTCACCCTCCACAGGATTCTCATAATCCTCTGGGTTTGGATGAATGGGTAGCCTACTTGGATTGTTGTCCATGTTAATGTTATATTTTGGATTTGGATTTAGTTTTTAATTTGCATTTTATTATTGTTTATCCCCTTGAACACCATATTTTTGAAGAAAAAGGGCAGGATATACATTAAACAAATACATTATTTCCTAAGATATTTTTTCCTGATTTATATCCTGCCTTTTTCCTACAAAGGGCTCAAGGCAGCTTACATCATTCTCCTCCCCCATCTTATCTCCACAACAACAACCCTGTGAGGTAGGTTGGGCTGAGAGTCTGTGTCTGGCCCAAAGTCACCCAGTTGGCTCCACGGCCGAGCGGGGACTCGAACCCGGATCGCCTGAGTCCCCATCCCATGCTCTTAACCACTACGCCACACTGGCTCTCCTCTGAAATAGTGTGGTGAATAATTCAATCAACATTTTGAATTGGGCTCCCAGGATTAAAGCAGGCCTCCCTGGAAGTCTGTGACATAACTTCCCCAAGTCCACAAGCTCCATAAAATACAAAACAGAAAAGAACACCTTTGCCAGATTCTTGCACATACCTGTTAAGCCAGGTCCTGTACTAACATATATAACAGCAGTTTGCAATGTTAGTTCATGCCAGGTCAAAACCTTTTTATTTTCCTAGGAATTTAATTGTTAACTATGATGACTCAATTTTATACTGGTTTTTATTAATATTGTCATTGGTATACAGTGGATCAGTTGTTATAATGGTGCTATGTATCATTATTATTTTTATCAGGTAACTGTTACTTATGATGTTGAATTTTGATGGTTGTTGCTGATGTCCCATTGACAATGTTATTTACCTCATGCTTTTATTTGGTTTTTATCCACTGTACAGCATTCTGAAAGCTTTTTTGCTGAAAGAACAGTATAAAAAAGCTTTAAAAATAAAATAAATATTTTCATAAGACAAATTAGCTTGTGCCTACATTATATGTATTTTATTTAACATATGTGTGAAAGCAAAGTGAGATACAGTGCTTGTAAATATAGCTAAGCAGTCAACTCTAGGGCTTTGGGGAACGTACAGAAAACCTATATGCTATAAGGATAATGTGTGTCTATTCTGCCTCTGGGCCTTTCTTAACTCTGCACTGAACATGTCATCTATCAACACTTTATATTGCTAAGTCCAGCACAAATTACCTCAAGTATGTGTAGTCCTTGTCTTTCAGGTGGTAAATACTGTGCATTTCTGTCAGACACGTGCGAGTCTGAGCATGCATCTCACATTTTGTCCAATGTAAAAAGACTGGAGGTGTGACACTCTTGCCTCGTTGTGCATTAGTTCTGCGGGCTTCATATAAATGTGCACAGAAGTCTGGTAAGGAGGACTGGAACGAAAAGAGCATGGAAGCACAGGAGGCTACCGTATACTGCTATAAGGTAGACTGTTCATCTACCTGGACCAGTACTGTCAAGACTGACTTGTAGTGACTGTCTAGAGTGACAGGAAGATTATTTCAGGCAACACCTGGACATGCCAAGGATTGAAGCTGGGACCCCTTTGTGTGCAAAATTTGGACTCTACCACTGAGCCATAGCCCCTCTCTTCATAATCCTTCACAATCAGATAGTTAGGCACCTTAGTGGTAGGTACATTGTATGTAGATTTCACACTACCAAACTAGTTTGTAGACTTTTTCCTTGTGATGTCATGAACCTGGATCTCTTAGGTACAAAAAGAGTTCTTCCATATCAAAGCTGGTTGCAGAGCTATTCAGAACAGCATTTCCTTGTGTTACAGAGACAGTGGATTTTCTGCCTTAAGATTGCAAAAAGTGATTTTTACAATAAAGAAATCAAATTGGTGAACATTCTGTGAAATATTTTAGATCCTTCTAATAAACCGAATTATCATTTTGTTTAAGCTCAAGGGAATCATTTGTCTATTACCTCACTCATTAACATGCTATTACTGCTACATGGAAATTAGCCCAAGCATCCATGTGTTCCAAGGCAGCACATCCCACAGATCAATCAGCCTTAGTATTTTGCAGTGATCCACTGAATGCAAATGTCATACTTCAAAAGATTACTTCATCCTACAGCTTAACTGAGTCAATTTTACAAGAAATATATATCGATCTTCCAGACCATCCACTGCCATCAAATACAAAGCTTCCCAGCATAATTTCATAAACAGCTAGGTTAAAAGAAGAACATCAAGCAACCCACACTTATTATTTCAGAGCTCTCCTACAAGCAGGTACTGCTGAACCTAAGTCTGACAGAAATGCAACTGTGTTTAGCAGCCACATTTAACAGTGTTGTTCAGCAACGAAGCTTTAGATGCTGCATTTTCATTAGCATTAACAAGTGTTGCTATGGGTACCAGAGTGGAGGCGTTGGAATATAAGTGAATGGAAGAAATAGGAAACAGATGAACAAAAATCTTAACAGTTGGAGGAAAACAGCCCAAATTAGGCCAGGCTTAAAACAAGATATTTTTCCATAGCCTACCAGTGAGTTCATGTCCTTGCATGGTCTTTTAAAAAAGAACAATACAGGGATATAACATTTGTTATAGACACAAGCAGGTAAATCATTAGATACAATGTACACAAAAAGTGTGAGAATGGTAGCACAAAGAGGACTTCCATTGAAATAATCCAAGTAGTTTTCTAAAATCAACAACAGCAGATAGACCTCTGCCAACCACAGCAAAAAAAGCAATATATGAATACCACAGGGTTGGCATCTTATTCATCAGGGTAAATTACAGGCCTAAAGGGAAAAAATATATTTTCACCATGCGGAAAACCATTTAGTTCTATTTTGTCATTAAGATCTTCATCAGTCTTCTGTTATGAGATTGACTTTATAACATGGACTGCAAATCAATTCTATAGTTATACATTAGCTTCATGTTCATGATATTTATGTGTCAAATAAGGAACTGTGGTATATAATACAAAGGTCCACTGGACCGAACTAGTCTCAAGATCTATTCCTGCCATAATCAAGTTGCCCTAGACACCACAGTTCTTTAGTTTTGTTCTCCATATAGAAAACAGAAGTCGTACACAAAATAAGACTAGAGATATGAAGGACTGAGCAAAAATTGCGGAAAACTCAAAAAGTTTTAGCTAAACCCAAATATTCCGGACATTTTGGGGAAAAAATCCTTCCCCCGTGGTTTTTTTTCCTCTTAGGTTTTCCATTCAAGTTTTTATATTGCTAACGAAGACTGGAATGTATCTAATATCTATCAAAATTCATGCACAATTCCTCCATCCAAAAAGGGAAAAAAGATATTCAAGTTTTTATTAAAATAGTCAAGAACATACTCAAGGTTCCATTAAGCACATCAATAAAGTTCTAGTTATGAATAGTTTCCCAGAAAGTTTTAAATTAAGAGCTGTGGACTACCATTCAAAATCCAAACCACCATTCTTTAGCACGATCCTAATGTACACAACAGAGACCAATCATGTTACTCTAATTTTCAACTGAGTGATACTTAAGTCTAGAATAAAAGATTATTCTAATTGGACACTGAGAAAGAGGCATGCTACAGAAAATGGATTCAGTTGCATTTTTAAAAAATCATTACTATTTTAGCCTCATTTAGCTTGATCAGTTAAGAAGAATGTTTTTGGGGAGAGAAACTGGCAAAATTCTGTGTTTACTGCTTCCCATTTCCAAACTATTTTTTTCTCCTGGGAAACTGCCAGTTCTGGAACAAGAGCTCCTCACAACTTTTAAGTGTTCCATTTTCTAGTTCTGCAAGTTCAGAAAGTTATTCGCATCTCACATTTCTTCCCCTGTCTACACAAAACCATGGTGCTAGATGTGGACAAGAAATGTATTTACACTCAGTAAGTCAACACAAACCTGCCATGTAACCAATTAACCTTGAAAACTCGCTATTTCATTCATATGGAAATGTATAATCTACTCTCTTGTGTAAACAGTTGCAAAGTGAAGGGAATAAATACATAATTTAAAAATCCTGATAGTATAGTACAAATAATGCCACTAATGTGATTTAACATTAAAGAAGTTAAAGGAAAGACCACAGATAATCTAGTATGCTTAATAAACAAACAAACAAACCCCCCCCCCCCTGAACTGTAGACTAGGAAGGGACAAACTATCAGATCTGCAGATGTTAAGGGATGCTACTGAGTGACAGACAAACCTTTCATCTCATCAAAGTGAAACCAGCAACAAAAGCCTTTTCACTAGATTTCGGTAGCCCCTCAAGAAAGCTCTCACTCATGTGGAAAGACATTCTGGGCTACATATAGACAAGCATACAGAGTGTTCTAATGTATGCATTATTTACACCAGAGCTATTTAGGTGGCAGGGTCCCAGTTTTCTGCAGATAACATTCCAGGCATTGTTCATTTCACCAGTTAGTTCTCTTACATCAGAGATCATGATACAGCATAAATAATCTTTAAAGTGTTCAAAGTTATGAGAGTTCTATCACTGATATTTGCACAGGTATGCTAATCTATTGTGCTAATATAGCACCCAAATGATGCTGCATAGTTGAAAGAGAAAAATGGATGAGCAGATTGGTCTTTATCAGTTTCACATGTGTGCATTCATAAGTTTGTTTTGTTTCTACATCAATCTGTTCTGAAAATGCGAACTGGACAAAAATAGATATTTCAGAATGTTAGGTAGGAGTTTGGGACAGATGTCTGGGGTTCAACTACGTAGAATGAGCAGAAGGGACCCCAAATAGTATAGTGACTTAACACATTTTGTCCAAAGTCTCAGATTACCTATCTATACCCACTGCATACATGGCCACCAAAATTGATGGGATACTCTATTCAACTGTAGTACATTTTTTTCATCTTTATACAAGGTTATCCTTAAAAATATCCCTTCCTAATGTAGATCTTCCAAAGCAATTTAAGTTATCAAGAATACATGGAAGGCCCAGAAGCTTTGTTTCTCAAAGCAAATGTTAAAGGACAGAATAAGACAGCACACTATTTCTGCATGGGTGATTTGGTCCTCATTTGAAGCAGCATAGAACCTGTTTAATTCTGTGTCAGTGCAGCTTTGAACACAGGCTGCTATTTTATTGACATGCTATTATGCTTCCTTCATTCCAATCTTGAGTGCCTTTGTTTCATCGGAGCAATTCTAGCAACTCGGCCCTTTAGTTCAAATGCTCACAAGAGTAGTTTCTACTTCATTAGGAAACAAGATTGGTAGCAGCTTCAAGGCTGGCATCTCATTCTGAAACTTAGCACTTTTGGAAAGCTTCAGCAAAATTTAAGAAGCACAGGAAAAAATCCTTCCCCTCATCTCTTGAATCACTATGACACACTGGTCTTTTAGAACTGTGAAAATAACATCCCTTCTGATGTACCTCCCAATTAAATGTACTATTACTGCTACATATATGCATGCATACATACGTAAAAAACAAAGAAATTATGTAAGGTAGAGTTACCCCAACCCTACATCTTTGAATCATCATGACCCTCAACAAGGCATCTTCTATCAGCTTAATAAAGTCATGCCTGTTTAGGCCCATCAAAGACTCACAACTCAGGGTGTAATCCTATCGTGATGATCATAAGTCCCTGAACTCAGAGGCTTGCACTTATCCTATACAGGTGAGAGGAGAAGTGGAAGCATTCTTCACTTCCTCATCCTTGTGCCATTCTCACTAAATGGAATCCTTACCTATCTAAAAAAATGAATTTTAGAGGAGGGAAGGCTGGATGTCAGGATCTGCAGCTCCCATTGGTGGCTTGATAGAAAAGGCAGCCCCTTACAAATATTCACAAGATTAGCATTAGACCTGAAGGTGCTTGTCGGATTAGGACCAGTGCAATCAAGCTGACCTGCCTGGAGCCACAGAAGACACAAATCTTTATGATTTGTGTTTCTGATTTGGCTTCTGCCTTCAGCGCTGCAATGTCTTAACTCACCACTGAGGTTGGAACGCTGTCTCTAACTATGGGTGACCCTTCAGATGTTGTCTAGATGGCATAGGATTGATCCCTCCAGGATTAAAAACAGGCAATTCTTAGACTATGCTATCTACTGAACTAAATGGAAAAACAGATCAACAGGGCTAAACAGTCCCAGAAAAGAAAACAATTGTCACCTGCAATTCCAAGCTAAAACTAGTGTATCAGTCCATCTGGGCAATCAGAATTCCCTCTCATTTATTTGCTTACAGGGAGCTCTCCAAGCAAAAAAGTTTATTCACTGGCAATAACAAATATTATAACAGAGAGACAGACACAGATTCTGTGGCAGATGCCCAGTCTGTCTCCATATCTACTTTGGCAATAATATTATAGGTCCTGCAATGTCAACTGTAGCATCAGGGGCTTCATACACTTGCTTACTTTCCAATGTGATAGATGTCATGTTGCTAGCAAGGCCTAACTGCTTTCTACATAGCACAAAGAGATCAGTTTTTATACAAATTTGATATCAGAAATAGCATTATTATATAAAGCAGTGGGAAACAGACTTTGACTTCCCAGGATACCATCAATGACTTTAAGGAGCTTATTCTTGCACAAAAGAACTTCAAAGAAATTGTAACATGGAATTTCTGAACAACAACAATTATTATTTCTATACTGTCCATAGCCAAAGTTCTCTGGGCAGTTCACAATATTAAGTCACCCATCCAGACTTCATCCAGGCCCGACCCTGCTTAGCTGCCAAGATTAGGTGGAATCAGGCACTTCAGGCTACACAGAAGCTACTAAATCAAGATATTTGACTCTATTTCCTGTGATGTGAGCTTAAACAAAAGGTCTTTTTCAAAAATCAAACTACATGAATTAATCAGTGTACCAAGACAATGATGTCTGTATTCTCACTCAACACTTTGTGACAATCTCACTCCACCATGACCTGCACAACTATATGTGTATAAATGCCCAACCTAAGGTGAACACTGTTACGTATCTGAAGTGGACAGTGTAAAAAAAGGTCATGCAATGATAAATTTGTTTGTCTTGAAGATGCTACAAAATAATTATAGCAAGATTTTATTGTTGCAAGGATATTAAGGCTACAATCCTATGGATTTAATTGAGAATAAGCCTCAATGAATTGAACAGTGACTTGACTTGTTTCTAAGTGAGCATGCTAAATTTTGTGCTTTTTGAACCCAAGGATACAACAAATGTTAACAGCTTGTCAAGTATTTATCTACGAAATGGACCAATGGGCTTTCTTGGGGATATCATTCCAGGAACCATCAGGGTGACTCTAATTCAGGCATCACAGAAAATGATTTGTCAAAAGGAAAAGCTTAGCCTTGATTCACATGTAATGACACCTATGAGTAAAAAAATGGCTTGTTGTGCATGAATGGGCATGCTGCCTGCTACACACCTGCCTCTTCTGCTTTTACTCAGTAAAGCATGGTTGGCTCACTAACTTTGTCAGATGCTGCTGAGTCTGACATCCAAAACTGGAACACTGGGTTGGTAGGTTTGTTGGGTTAACTGCTAGGCTGTTAAACTCCTAAAACTCCCATAGTATTTAAGCTCACAGTGTAATTCTGTGAGAACATTAATTACCACCAGTTCTAACTACCATGGCCAATGAAACACTGGGAGGTACAGTCCACAACATCTACCCAGACTGGGAAAGTCTGGGCAATTGTACTGCATTGGTTTTTATATCCCACCCTTTTTCCCCTTGCAAGAGACCAAGATCCTCTTCAACTCTATTTTATCCTCACAACTACTAACTTGAGAGGCAGGTTGGGCAGAGAGTGAGTGACCAACCTAAAGGCACTCAGTGGGCTCCCTGTCCAAGTGAGGACTAGAACCAAGACCTTCAGGGTCCCCATTCCAACCCTCTAACCACCACATCACACTGGTATGAAATGGTATGGGGTGGAGGTGAGCATGAGACACATTACCTTCTGCAGACAGTCCTTTCATTATGAAGGTCATTGTGCAAGGAACTGTGGCTCTTGATGTTGCGTGGCATATACATGTACATGCCACTCATAACCAGGCTGGAACAAAGGCAGTATTCTAGCACTGACAGCTGTTTGTTAATTCTTCTAGTGCATTGCTAGAAAAAAATAGTGAAGGATAAATAATGCCAGCCAATGCACGATATCGTCTTATGGATCAGGGATAATAGATATGGAACCAAAGTAGCACCTGCTGCAACATATGCTTCAAATTTATAGTAAAGGATGGCATATCAAAAATGGATATTCCTCCAAGCCATTTTGGTGGATACTAGATGCACCAGCTTTCAGAGATCTACCATACCTAGCACTGTTACCAGACAATATGTTTAAAAGGTTTTACTTAGATTGATTTGTATAATTTTAATTTAGTAAAATTAACATCTACTATTTTAAGAAGCTTGGTTTTGATATAGTGATAATAACTGGAGCAAAGAGCTTAATTAGTAAAGCTATTTCAGACATAATCACTTCTGCTTGTCATCATTACCCCTCTAACAGAACTGCACTAAAAGAATGTTTCTAAAATACTGGATAAGGTTTTTTTTTGTAGAAAAGCTGTAGTTTTTGAAAACTGGCTGAAATGGCAAATATGGAAAGAACCCAGTAGATTTTAATTTTAGGCCAGTGGCAGAAGTTCTTTTGCTGGGAAAGGTTATTGACCAGCTGTCCCAATACAAAATTTTGCAGCAAACTCATATCTCTGCACAGTGCAATTATGTATCACTAATATGTATATATATTAAAGCATTTGTCTCCCTGTTTATTATCATTTTCAAACAATTAAAAAACTGATATAGATGAAAGTTTCAGGGAAGTCTTTGAAAGCATAATAAAAAGATTCCAAGATTGTGGTTAGTGCCTTGGGCTGGGATTCAGGAGTTTTTGGTTCATCCAAGAAACTCACTGGATTACCTTGGGCCAGTCACCAACATCCAGTTTATCCTCACAGCAAATCTGTGAGCATGTTAAAATGGAGGGAAGGTGACTCCTTTTAAGGAGAAAAAAAGGCAGATTATAAATGCAATACAGAAGACACTGGCATCTTGGAAGCAATATCTGGGGGAAAATGGTGCATACAAAGATACCTTGATGATAAAGTTCACCAAATAAGGGTCTACTATGAAAAAGACCAATTCTACATGAAGTATAATTAGAAAAAAATTTAAAAACTCTATCAAGATATACTGACTTTATATAAATATAAGGTGTACCACACTTAAAATACATAAGGTTTTTATCTTTTTCTCTCAAAAGGGGTATTATAGAACTGGAAAGGTGAAGGAAAAGCTTACTAAACAATCAAGAGGCCAAGTGCTGGGAGATTCAGGACAGGCAGAAGAAAGTACTTCACATAGCACAAACTGTGAGATTTGCTTTCACAAGATGGAGTGGCGGCCACCAACACAGTCAGCTTTAAAAGGAGATTAAAGATAATTTATAAAGGACAAGGCTAGCAACACCTACTAGTTCTGAGGGTTCTATATTCTAGTATTGGAGGCAGTATGGTTTTTGTATACAAGTTGCTGGAGCACATAAGCAGGAGCATAGCATTGCACTCATGTCCTGCTTCTGGGAAGTTTCCCTAGTGCAGCTGGTTGTACAAACAGAACGCAGAGCTAATTGCCCTTTCATCTGATCCAGCACTGTGATTCTTATGTTCTTAACAGGAAGACAGAGGTAGAACACTAAGGGTAAAGACCTGTTCAACATCAACAGGTGTCAGTCTGGTAACATGGATCATTTTAGTGTAATGGGTGGCCCTGACAGCATAATATCAATGGGTGGCTTTTATACAAATTTAATAAATAAAATAAATTACTGAACATATTTGCTCCCTCTGCCATTCTGAATGTGAATTCTAATTTTAATTATCTTAAACTCATCAGGAGATGAAGACAGATTTTTTTTTTCTTTTTTCAGGTACTCTAAAGACCCTGTTTGCTAAGGGAGGATTTGTATTGGAACTACTGCACAGCTTTAAGTGTTCTTTGCAGGTTTTTTTTCAATGACATGAGTTCACTGCAAATGCACCAGTGTCAGATCAAAGTAATGACACTTGTAAGCAGACCAGCATCTGGCTTATTAGGAACTTGTGCAAAGAGAACATTCAGCATTAATACCAAGTTTATTATCTGAGACACTTTACACTCACAAAGTAACTTGAAAGACACATATGCATATGTAAGATATGCTAGTATATAAAAACTCCCAAAGCAAACAAAAGCATCCCATTTTAGGTTAAACAACTTATGTCAGTGTTAAGGAAAACACTTGCTACTTCTAGAGCCAGAATTTTCTTTTCCAAGGATCAATTTTCATGAAATAATTGTACAGTTCACAATTCCATATTACATATTCATGAAAATTTAGAAGGAAATTTTCAAGATTGTAATGGAGTCTTCCAAAGTTCCTTTTTATGTGTTGCTGTTTTATTGTATGTATTTTACATTATATTAATGAGTTGTCTTTGGGCCTGGAAAAGCACCCAAGGGAACTTTTTATTTTCATGAAAACACACAAATATTGCAAACAGTATAATCAAGAGTATGAGGGAAAGTGTAAAACCTGTGTGTAGAGCCAGTATGTTTAAGCTACAATTTTACTTACGCTTACTTGTAATCAAGTCTCAACAGCACTTACTTCTGAACAGATATGTATTGGATTGAGATGTATTAAAATGCAATGCAAAGCAAAATGTTATAGCTAGTTTTAAAAGTAGACAAAGAAAGGTCCAGTGCACACTTTTGGGGGGATACAGTTCCATCAGCAGAGTGCAGTCACAGAAAAGGTTCATGTTTCCCCAGTCCAACCACTGCAAGTACTGGGACATACAGAACGGCCTCCAAATATCTCAAACAATGGGTGGATGGGGCAGTGGTCACCTAAATGGCATTCATACATCTGTGAACATTTTATTAGACTTAAGGGTTGACTAAACAAATCCCTCTACACTAAAACTCTTGCTTTATAAGAACAACATTATTTTCCTCTGTAGATGTTCTTTCACAGTTTTTTTCCACCCAAGGCAAGGAATCTATATGCACTGGTATACTGACACTGCCAAACATCATTACTATGTGTTGGAATACATTTCCCGTCAGTACGGCCACTATGTGCGGGGATAATGGGGATTGTTATTCCAAGACACCCAGACAGCCAACAGCTTGGAAAAGTTTCTTGTAGAAACAGCGACAACACGCAACAGTGGAAAAATAAACGGGGTACAATTTCTCTTCCCCAGCCCTTAGCCTCGAATGGCCTGTCAACTTTGCCGTGCGTTTGGCTATTACGCTTTCGGGAAACACACACGGGCTAATGAAAATCAAAGCACGCAAAACGCTCGGCACACAAAACGAGCTTGAAAACTCACAGGCATCAGCCAGCCCCATTGCCAAGGAAAAAAATCGCTGAGGGAAAGGAGACTAGACTCACCGTTCCTCCACGCTTCCTCCAACCCTTGAGAAGTCGCCATCCCACCGGTATGTAGCCATTACCATGAATACTTTCAGGCAAGACTTGGAACGCGTCCCAACCAATGGGAGAGAACCAGACACCTCCCCCACCGCATAGGTCACTCCGCAAAGCACATCGGGAGTGGAGGCGAGGCGTCTTTGTTTTACAGCGGGCTTTGCAAAGAAGAACGGCACGGAAGGTAGGCGTGGTCTTGAAGGCGGCTTGTCGGAAGAAAACTACAGTTCCCATCATGCACTGGGATTCCAAAGGGGCGGGGCAGCGAAGGGAAGGCGGAGAAGGAGGCGGCGCTATCGTTGAGTGTCCCAGAGCGCGAGCTCGGTTGAGCAATCAGAACAATGACTTCTCCGCTGGCGCCTGAGGAGCAGCGGCTCTAACGCTAGTCCAGGGAGATTTGCTGGCAGCCGCCGCCGCCGCCTGCTGCTGCCGCGGCCGCTCTGAGCCGGAGGGAAGGCGCAGCTACTACCGTCGTTGTTTGGAAAAGCGGGACCAAGAACCGCGCACTCTTTAGCATGTGGATTCCTACGGAGCACGAGAAATACGGAGTGGGTGAGTGAGGTCTCCCTGTTGGCTTCCCTTGGTGTCTGGGGCGCCCCTCTTGCCTTCCCGGAGTAATTCTGGGTGGTCGTAGTTCCAGAGGAGAAGGCACGGGTGAGGGGAACCCGGGGAGCCGATCGCCCACACACCCCTTTCCCCTTTGCACGGCAAACTCGCCCCTAGCGTTGCTCTTGGCAGTTCTGCATTTGTGTGATTACTCTCTGAGTGGATGCTAGCTTAGGTTTCGAGAGAAAGAAATGACATTGGTTCCATCGGCACTCTTTTTCTCCTCTCCTGCATGCCTCATTACTAAAGTGTCATTTGGACAGTATGTGGGTTTTAAAATGTGGAATAAAAAATCGGGGCGAGAGATGTTTAGTTTGGGTCTGTGTATTTATGTTATGGTTAACATTCATTGTTCAAAGAACTACTGGTTTCTCTGAATAGCGGGTTGCAGACTGTTTAAACAATGTCTTTCCTATTAAACAGCATATTTGAAAAGCTTCCCTGTCCACTCATTCCGCGTCCTAAAAAGAAACAGCAGATTAAGCAGTCTCATGGCTATTTAAAAATACATATTTTGGGAAAGGGATTCAGGAGAGGCTAACCTGTGCCATCTTCGTGTAAATTGTGAGAGGCACCAGCGTGCTGTTGGATGTGGTCTCTGTGTAGTGTTTTTGTTTTAATCTGGATAGTAACCTACTTCGAGTAGTGATGTTTTTGTTCTCGGGTTTAATTGAGTACAAAAGTGTATAGATTGCACAGGGAAACAGCGATGTATGATCAGTTAGGGAATTTACGATCCTGTTTCGGGAGGAAGAAAATCTGCTTCCATCCTTTCTACAAAAGGTGAACAACAAAGGACATTAGGTGTTGAGTAATGAATGTGGAATTTCTCATTCAATATGCCTCTCAAAAGCAGAATGTAGTTTCTTCTGATTTCTCTTCCTCTCCTTTCCTTCCATGAATATTTTAAAATCCCTATTTGATTTCTTTTTCCAGCCAGCTCCTTTTGGTACTATTTGGGTCTATTAATTTCAGTCAGTCACCTAACTGCTCTTTCTTTATAAAATGGGTTTTAAGCCTGTGAAATGAGTATTTCCATGATGTAGTCTCTTTTAATTTATTTTTAAGTAGCATGAATATGATAAAGAATGCATGCCTTTTTTTCCTCCATGTGTTATAGCACTTGTCACTGGGTTTCTCCCACCCCTGTCACCTCTGCTTTAGCAGTGTGTACAGGGATGGTTCAGGTGTCAGACCTAATGATGAAAGCTGCAATCCTAAACCCACTCACTTAGGAGTAAGACCTATTGAACTCTATAGGATAGAATTCAGAATAGGTAATGATCACAATGAAAGAGGACTTGTTTTGAACTCCATCTAATGCCCCAGCATTAATACTTGCTGACTAGTTCCACACAATAGCAGCTGTTGTGACTGACTTCACAGGTGAAGGGTATGGCAAAAATGTTGTTTGTTCTGTATCTGAGGTATGCGTAAACTGCAGAATTGTGAATGTAACTGAGAATCCCAGTGAAATGCAAAGACTTAAGTGTGTTTAACCAATAGCATGAAAGACAAAACCCAATGCACACAACTACACCATTTGGAACTGATCCCAGCTGCTGCTCTCTGACCTAAATGTTAAATTATAGAGATCATTGATGGAATTTATTTTCTTGACTTCTCTTTATGTGTCCAGTCACAGCTGGGTAGCAAGGTATTGATTAGTCCTTCTGTTGGCCTTTGAGGGAAACAAACACGCGCTCATGCACGCGCGCGCGCACACACACACACACACACACACAGAGCTATGGCCATAGATTTGAAAGCCACTCTGGTATTTCCTGGAATGGTATGCAGGACATTAGTGGTCAAGTATTTCAGGCTATAACACTTGCTAACTTGAAAAAAATCTGGAAGGGAATACATTTCTCAACTGAAATATATTCCTTTACTAAACAAGGAACAGCAGATTGCACACTGTGTTAATTTAAAGCTGAGGCAAAAAATCTACGTCCAGTTTTGAGCTGCTGAACCCAAACCTTTCACTTAAAAGATATGTCATTCTAATTAACTTTGTACTGATCTCAGTTGTTGTTCCTTCTCTAAACTCCTGTCCCTTCTGCAGAAGAGTAGTGACAGGATGGCTAAACTATTATTCTTGTAAGCTCAGTGAGTTTGGTGGGTAGGGGAAGAGGATGTAATTTGCTATTCCCAGAAAGAGCAAAGAGAAATTTTTGAACATCCCTTTTGCTGATCTAAGTGTTGCTTCTTTTCTAAACATAAGCTTGTATGCTAGACTGTGGATGCCCAAACCTATTGTCACTGATTGAATGGGAACTCACAAGCACTGTCATATAAATGGATTTGATGTTGGGTTAGGTCTTCACTTTGGGTAATGCTGCTGCACTTGCCAGAAGAGCCCTTGGGAGCACCTTCAATCACCAGGCAGCTTTTCATCAATTTTTTTTTGTTGATTCAGCTCAGAATCCTGAGATACAGAGCAGGCAGTAAACAATAAAATGCATGTGAATGAAATTATTGTGCAGCCCTTTATCTCATGCAAATGCAAGATTGGTGGTCAAAGCTTCATTCTTTTTCATGTGATAGGTTGTTTGAAGATGCTTTTTAGTAGGTTTTTACCTGGGGCTTGGTGTACAGGCTGATTTTATGCATGTTTGGTCAGAATTAGTTCCCACTCCTAAGTTTGTATTAGACTGCACTTCTATGACACATTCTTAGGGATGTTTGCTCAAGTGTTCAAGGATGTGGATTTCTAAGAAGAGCTCACAGGATTGCAGCTTGCCAGTGTTACCCTATGCTACATGGGTTAGGCCAGTGTTTCTGTAACTGGTTTCTAACCCAGTTCTTGTTCTAACCCACTGGTGGGTCTTGAACAAATTTCAGGTAGGCCTCAGCATTGCAAACTGCTTGGTGCCTCTTTGCTTCAAATAATAAAAGGAAGATTAAATGCATATCAACAATTTCTAGCTGATTATGCCAGACTCTGCCTCTGTTTTCATTATTTTGTCACTCAAAGGACTCAGCCTTTTTTAGGTGTCTCAAGTGGGCCCTTGGGGTAGAAATTCTGAGAAGCTCTGAGCTATGCTGGATGGAAGCAGTGTTTAACTTCAACTAACTTTGCATGAGAATGAAACCTATCTTATCCTGATCCTAGCCCATGTCTATTTGGATGTGAATACTGGTATATTCAATTACACTCCTAGGCTGCAATCCAGTGTGGTGTAGTGGTAAGAGCACAGGACTGGGACTCCGGTGGTTTGGGTTCTAGTTCTCACTCAGCCATGGAACCAACTGGGTGATTAGGGGCCAGTTATAGACTCTCAGCCCAGTCTACCTCACAGGATTGTTGTTGTGAGGATAGGATTTAGAGGAGGAGGAGGAGGAGAATAATGTAAGCCACTTTGTGTTCTTTGTAAGACAAAGGTGGGATATAAATCTAATAGATAATGAACTTGAGAGTGAATCCCACTGAACACAATGGGATACCGTTCTGAATAAATACGGTTAAGATTACCCGCAATCCTATGCACATTTACTTGTTATTAAGGCCCATTGTGTTTAACCAGGCTGTTTTCCATGTCAATATGCAACATCTACAACCTAAGAGTGTGATTGTTGTACACTTATTCAGGAGTTAGTCCTCCTTGAACACTTTGGGGCTTATTTCTGAATTGCATTGGATCGGGCTACTAATCTGTGAACCTACCCATGCTAAAATGAGAGCATTAAAAAAATCTTCAGTTTGGCTAGAATGATGTATTGAAGCATGGTAAAATTTATGCCATGGTTTTAAGCCTTAAAGTACCTAAGTTTTGCATATCAAAATCAGTGAGCAATATAGTGCTATTGCATATTAAAGAGTTTATTGTGCTTTATTTCTTCATCCCTCATGATTGCATATATATCCCCAATCTGTGTAGTTTAACAATGAGGGGCAGGTAGAATGTAGATAT
>NW_025335408.1:7451807-7463093 GCF_004798865.1 Varanus komodoensis | reverse complement strand
TAGTGATGGCTTTAAAAGTTTGATGTAGATAAATCACTCAAATTTATCAATTCCCTATGTAACTCACATAATTTAGTAAAAATGTGGACAAGGATTGAAATGGGGAAAAGCACAATGATTGGTGTAAACGTTTGTTTTAGGATCCATTCTCTAACATAACTAGAGACTTGCTCTTACAAGATTCTTTCAGGGCTGGTTCAAGTCATTTCGACATCTGAAGGAGCTGTGCTGCCCCATTAAGAGTCAAGGCTGGCAAAGACTGTTGTCTGAAACTCTGGACTGCCATTCTAGTCAGTGCAGACAGTACAGATGTAGATGGACTAGTTGTTTGATTCCTTCACTGGGTTCACATGGCGCATGGCCCTTGGTAGTTTATAAGACAAGGATGACTTGCTTTATTGCCTGGCTTTGGCTAGAGTGATTAGAAACCTTACAGCTGTGGTGAGGCATCACAACAAACAACCCTGGCTTATAAGCCATTGTGGTTTATCATGTTATGTGAACACTGTCATTTTAAGGTAGCTTCCTCGCTTTTCAAATAATGAAACATTTTCAGTGTTCATGGTTAAATATAGTTTGCATTGCCAGCAGTGGAGAAGATGCTAGATCAGGGTTGAGAATCTTAGGCCTGTAGCCCATACCTGAACCACCTAGGATCCTAATGTGGCCCTCCACAGCTTTGTCAGTTATGTTGATCGATTACTTAATTTCATAGCCTTATATTATGCCACTCCCACACCAGCCCCCAGCAGGTGCTTGATGAGCCTTCTCTTGCTCTGTTCGCAGTCTTATCCAGGTGACAAAATAACAGGTTCATTTACTGGTTGGTGAGCTGCATTTGGTGGGTCCCAAGTCCTGTAGGCTGTTACAGTGGTGAAATCAGAGGCTCAAAATATGTTAAAACAGTTTAGCTAGAGAGGACGAGAAGCTTAGGAAAAACAAAATGAATATAAAAACCTGATCTCCTTAAGGAATGAATGTAGCACACTGCTAGAGTCTTCTACGAAGTAATGAAAAAAACATGACCCTCATAATATGATAGCATCGCACATGTAACTTGAACGACTTGGTTTTATTACATTATGCAAATTAGTCTTAATATCCTATAAAACCTTTATAATGGGTGTGGGGGGGAAGCAGGCACAGAAGGAAAAAAGCAGCTTTACAATTGAGAGAGCCATCTAACATCCAGATTTGTGTTTTTTAAATAGGGCCAAAGGTGATTGGAGAGCTAAGCAACAAAAGGGCTGATTGTAGGCTTCCAACAGCTTGTGTTACATACAGGCAAGTCACTATGTATTAAGGCCTTCATTATTACGCTGAGCAGTTCCAAAGCTGGCCTTTGCTATGGGCTGCTGTTCATTTCTCAGGAGTGAAAACAGCATCAGGGGCTTGCCTCCTGTTTTATCCATTTTTCCTAGCAGCTACACTGACCAGAAGTCAGTTAATGACATCAAATTTGCTTTAGAAGTCAATCTCTCTTGAGAACATGGCAAAGCAAGTAGTGTGCGTCCCAAGTTTGAAGCATCATGAAGCCTTATAGAAAGTTGGCACGGTGTATCATGAAACAACATTTTCTGAGTAAGACTCACATCAGCTTTTTTCAACCTGGCGTCTTCCAAGATTATTGGACTGCTACTCCCACTATCATGTTCACCATTATCATAGTAAAGTTATCTAAATAGGGCTACCTCCTGTAGTAATAGAATGTCTGAAATGTGCTTCTTTTTATTGTTGTTTCAAGTAGTGTTAAGTAGCCTTTTTACCACAGGGAGGAAGGAAATAGCGACGTGTGTCTTCTCACGCATCAGAAGGAAGAATTGCACAGTCATGGACATTACTTGATTTCTTTTCACTTAATGGCTTGCAATTACAAACATAATCACCTTCACTGCCCAGAATATACCATAACACTGTTTCTGGTCTGTTTTTGCTTGACATCTCAGATGCTTTGCAAGTTCAGTTTTTGGAGTCTCCAGCTAACTTTATTTATGGATGTGAGCCGCCCCGAGGCTTTGGCGAATGGGGCGGCATAGAAGTCTCCTAAATGAATGAATGAATGAATGAATGAATGAATGAATGTATCTTAGTTAGAAGGCTGAGAAAGTCTTCTAGGAGATGAAATTTGGCTGGGTGCAGCAATGTGCTAACCTGGTGGGAGGGGATTCAAATATTCAGATAATATATGTGGGTGATTACATGATTGAATTCATATGTGCAAGAAGTTAGATATTGGTGAAAAGACTTCTAGCCAAGTCCTCACCACAACATGCAGGTCTTATACATGAAGAATTTATTGTGGGAAAGGAAGAATGTTCAAAAGGAGAGCTGCAAGCTTCCTTCCCACACCCTCTGTAACCAGCAATCTTAACTGGTACAGCCTAAAAATGATTAGGTCATCTGATCTGCTGTTTGGTAGCTCAGCCCTTGATGAGGTGGCATGAAATGACATGAAGATGCTATGCAATGTCTCTGATCAGTGATGGCTGCTGCACATATGACATCTGCTCATGTTGAAGCCATGGGTGGTAAGGTCTTTTTGTTTTTTAAATTTGACATCAACATATATACCAAATCCCCCAAAACACAGCTGCTGGATTCTACAAGAAAGGATTGGGTAGTGTATTATATACCGCAGTGTCCAGACTTGCTGAACGGAAGAGCCACATACAGTAAATGTCAGGTGTTTGCGTTCTGCAAGTGGCATGATTGGGTCAACAGGGAGGGGAGTCAGGAATTGAAGTTGTGGATCTCATTGAGAGTCTCCTTTTCTTTCTTCTGATAAATTGAATGCTCATTTGGAGGGTGTACTAACCATTACATTGTTCTGACATCGAGAACTTTCCATCAAAGATTTGAATGTCAATGAAACAAGTGAAATTTCAAAATGCTTATTCGCACCAGAGCATTTCTAACAAAAAAGTGACAGTAAGCATATTCAGTACTGCTAATTGATGGCTGAGATGTAAGAAGTGATCAATGGCCTTTTTTGCTAATGATTTTTCCAGCTGAATTCTTATTTATACACAGTGATCAATGTACATGGATCTTTATAAGGTAGCAAGTCTAAAAGATAGTTTACTCCTCTTTGAAAATCCTAATCATCTTAATGTTTCAGCAAGAAGAGAAAATGAAAGAAGAGTATGAATGGGTAAGAAAGATCTGTGTGACACATTCTATTTTTGTACTTAGTGGCATAAGTACATACTTGGTTTTCCCCAAAAGAGTTGAATGACAGTTTCTTAAGCCCAAACTAAAACACAGCTACTCCCTACAGGGGAACATACAGGGAACCAGTGTACTGCTTCTTTTGGGTACTGTAACAGTGGAAATGGCAGGGATAATTCCTGGTTTGAAGTTAAAACAGCATAACAAGGCTAACATATTTGCTCCTGGTGTATATATGTGAAAGGTCCTCATAGTCTTGAATAGTCATTTCTCCATACGTTGCCATCTCCTTAGAAAACAATGTTTTCTACTGAGTGCATATACCTTTGGTGCAACACAGAAATTAAATCAAGGTAATAAAATATGTCAAGCTAGTATATCAGAGTTGGTGTTTACCAATCTTGATATTACTCTGCAAGGTACAATTACAGTTTGTTCAGGGTTGCCACTTTAAATTAGCATGCATCTCCTGTCTGTGCTTCTTACTTCTGGGTTAACTATATAATTGATACGGCATTTCTTCTAATGTTGTGCCAAAAGTTTCTCACTCTTGTTTTGGACCATTCTCATTCAGTTGGATAGAAAAGAAATATCTCTCAAAAAAGAATGCAAAGAAGAGGTTTTGGAGAAACTTTCATAGGTTGGGTTTGGAGGTCTTGTCCTTACCTTATGTATGGGGTGGGTGAGAAGTGAGTGCCAGTGTCCTGCCTTTCCCTGTGCTATCATCTTTCGCTACCTGTATTAAAGACAAGAGGAATTCACAGTCACCCCTCAGACACTGGATACATTTGGAAGATTCTGCAAAAGGTATAAACCTCAAAGAATGAGTGGAGCACAACCAAAATTGATCAGAAAGCTTTTCCCCCAGAAATGTCCTGAGATTTTTCTTTTCTCAACCCATTAGAAATAAAAGGCCATTTACATGCAGCTCTAATTTCTTCCTGTCATCACTGCACAGTGTGCGCACGCGCAGGGGGTGGGTGGGATGTGGCTATCCTGCATTCCTTTAGATCAAGGGTAGACAACATGCAGCCCATGTTACCCCCTTGTGAGAGTACCCATTATAAAAACTCATAGCTATGGCAAACACATTGGCAGTTCGCAAGGAAGCCTGAAATGCAAAATTTTGAATTGAGTGAGATTTGGCTATTTCAGGATTCCTTAGCAATTCAGCACTAAAATGCATTGCCAACTAGTGTGTTTTGTTTTGTTTTGTTTTGTTTTTCTGGCAACCTAGGGAGTGCAGCCCAGTAGAGTGCAGGTATCCAAGTGGTTGAAAATGGCCCACCCCTGTCTGATTATTGGATTAATTCTAGTTGTATCTTGTATTTTTCCTGCAAGGAATGCAAGGCAGTTTACTGCTTCCTCATCTTCATTTTACCTTCACCACAAGCCTGTAAGAGGCTGAGAGTCATCAACTCTCCCAAAGTCTCCAGCAAGCATCATGGCTGAGTGGTGAAGTAAGTTTGCAAGCAGTGAGGAAGAAGCCATGAACCTACAACTCAAGGTGATGACTTTCAGTAGGTGGAGCTATGTGGCTTCACTGTATTAACAAAGAGTTCACATTGCTTTTTAGCATCCATAGAATGGAGAGTGCATGAATACAATAGCTGTGTTTCAGTGTGAATGAAATGCAAAATACAGTAAAGGAGGTAGTTACTACATTAAACATGTTTCCTTACCTACTCAAATGTATACCTTGCCCTTCAACGCCACTTTCCAAATATGAGAAAAATAATCCTCTAAGTTTAGTTTGCTGAGGAAATCCATTGTTTACAACAGTAGTTACTTGGTATATGAACCAGGGTGTGATCTTCAGTCTTGAAGGAATACGCAGAGGAATGGGTCTCAAATTATCCACCCTACTTTCCTAAATATGATATACTCAGAGTTATAGGTTAGGCAAGTCTTGCCAGAGCCTGTGGCCTCGAGAAAACTTTAAGTAGGATGGTCACTTCTGAGCTGCCAGGAAAGAGAGCAGTGATTTCCATGGAATTTGCATGTGAAAATTGAGAAATAATTGTTACATTTGAAATAGAAATAGTCTATCTCACCATGGTATGGAAGATGGTGACCAAGTGTGGCTGCCTGTTCATTCTTCTATTCAAGTGCTGACTATTGATTGGCAACAGGGCTTGGTGGTTCTTTTTTCAGATTGGATTGGGCAGGACAGCCTTTTCAATAGTGAAGGCTTTCAAATAGAAGATGGTCCTCTAGCAGCCGTTCAGGGAGAGGACTGTCCTTTATAGAAGGAGATACGTGGCCATCCTGACTCTGGCTTGGCAACAGAAGATTCCTACTTCTAGGGCTGGTGCTAACATTCAGCAAAGTGAGCCGGAAAGTTTTGGGATGGTGCAGCAGCAAGAAGGGGTTGGAGAGCAGACTGGTGTGTATCTCAAATCCTGTTCTTCAAATTCAATTAGCCTCCAGCCTTTAGGCACAGAGTGCACGCATGTGTCATGAGGAGTGCTGCTGTCACATTACTAAGCATCCATTATCCGCTTGGTCAGTTTGGGTGATCCCCAAGTCCTTTACCTTGGGTGGTAAAATGACTTGGGTCATTTCTGCTGCATTTTGGAAGTACTTGTATTAACCATAGTAGAAGAGGGCATCAGTGTTTAATTTTTTTTATTAAGATTGGGTGGGAGCAGAGAAAAGGATTGTCATATTTGTTAATAAGCTTTCCAAAGTGTACATCTGCTATCGCTTCCATTTGTGGGGTGAGAGCCAGTCCAGCATAGTGGCTAGAATGTGGGAAAGGCATGGGGGAGATTTGGGTTCTAGTCCCCACTGGGTCATGAAATTTCCTGAGTGATCCTCGACCACTCACTCACTTACTCACTCACTCTCAGCCTAGCCTACCACACAGAGGTGGTGTTGTTGTGGATATAAATGAAGAGGAGAAGAACTTTGTTAGCTGCTTTGGCTTCCTTGCCAAAGGAAGAAAGGCGGGGTATAAATGTAATACAAAAAAAAAAAAAAAAAAGATCTGAAAGTCAGAGCTGCCCATATTCATTCGTTTCATTCATTCATTACATTTCTGTACTGCCCAATAGCTGAACCTCTCTGGGCATTTCACAGCTAGTAGCTCAATTTTTTTTAAAGGACTGCACATTCAGAAAACCTGTTGTATGTTATGGAAAAGCAGAAAAATGTTTGAAAGCCTCTGTAATTGTTGTTGTTTCTTGCACAGCTTAGAGTGGAAAAAAAGCTTGAGATGCAAGGTATCATTGAGGATTGTCACCATGACACAACCTGTAATTTGCCCTCTGTTTTTAAACAAACCGATGCAAGAGTCCATCTTTAGTCTCTTGCTGTCTCAGTGTAGTTAGAGGGGTGTTTTTGTGTTTGTTGCAGATGAGTTGGAAAAATCAGTTCTATGACTCATGAGGGCAATGTTGTTTGTTTCTTCCTTTTTTCTTTTGCAATGCAACAAATTTTGCAGCAGTGCTCGGATAGCTTAAACATATTTTGTTTTTTTAATTTCAAAGAAGGTAAATTGTATGTCCTTTTCACTTGATATTAGTGACTGTGAATACAGCTATGAATCTCTAAACTTAACAGACCCGAAATCTCTTGGGAAGCCCAATCCAAATAAATTAAAAGCACATTCCTGAGTGGAAATCAATTGAAATAAGCTTGTATGAATGGCACTCAAGATATGGCATCTTATTTTAAATTGTATTTTGATTTTCCATCTCCAATTTGAAATGGTGCAGACCAGTTACAGTTACATTATTTGGAATAGTTCTTGTGTAGCTTGACTGAAAGGGCTGAAATCTTGTAGTCATGGATCTAAATTAGTTGTGTAGTATTGCCTTCTCCCTGGGAAACCAGGGAAAGAACTAGAGAATGCTCAGCGGCTCAAATTAAACTTCCCAGGATGCCTTGAGCCAATGTCTGGATGGCCAATAGCTTACAGCCTTCCTCTGCCTCGCTTCTTCTAGAGCCAGTGTGGTGCAGTGGTTAAAACTGCGGGACTGGGCCTCGGGAGATCTGGGTTTGGTCACCCCACTCAGCCATGGAGTGCATTGGGTGACTTTGGGCCAGTCACAGACTCTCAGTCCAACAAGTCTAAGATAAGATTGAAAGGTGAAACATTATTCAAGCTGCTTTGAGTTCCTTGAAAGGAAAAAAAGGCAGGATATTAATTAATAAAATAACAATGTTTTGACCTACAGTTCCTACCATCTGCATGATCATTGGACATTCTGGCTTGAGACTGGAGGGACTGAGGTTGGGGAAAACTGGTTTATATTGTAGGTATGGCTTTTGTTACAAAATACAAAAATACAGTAGAAAGAAGGTCAGTAGAACAACACTGAAAAATGTTGAAGGCTAGAGAAATCTACATGATGGTGGTGGTTGATCTTATGTGTGTTTTATAATTCGCTTGTGGATACCCTTTATGATTTCATTTCTCACTAGCCTTTTTTCTTCATGTAAGGAACCCAAGGCAGCCTGTGTTGTCCCCTTGCCATTTTATCCTAGCAATAATATTGTGAGGTAGGCGAGGCTGAGAGTCTGAGGCTGAACCAAAGTCACCCAGGGAGCTTCTGGTTAAGTGGCGACCTGAACTCAGGTCTATGCTCTAACTGCACTCACAGTAAAGACAGGAGCTCCTGAAGAAGTTCTTACTCCGTGGTTTGTTAAGCTAGAGCAAAAAAGTAGTTGTCTGAGAAGTGCTGTAGAGGAAATCTATGTGCTCAGTTCTGGAGCTGTTCCTTAAAATGCTCAGATGACCACATTAGCTGCAATGTTTGCTTCATTAAAGTTTGCTGGTGCCCAACCTACTGCAAAAGGCTGCTGCTGCTTTTTGCTTTTCTGCTGATTGGCTACATGTCTCTGTAGCACTTAGGAACCCTTAATTGAATGTGGGTTTTGCATTCTTATCAGGCTTGTGGCATGTAGTCCTTTTCCTCTAGGGACATTACAGGCTACTCGGCATGTTACATGCAGTAACTGACAGTATTTCACCCTTCCCTGAAGCTTTCCAAACACTGGGATGTTGTGAATACTTGCTTTCCTCTCAAATATGAAATGGATTAGGCACCACGTGAGCTCATCCATGTAATAATGACACTCTGAGTGTATTTTGTTGGGTGATTTTAGTGGCATCAGGGTTAGCTCTTCTTTTCACAGATCCAGAGAAAAAAGGTAGCTCAGTGGAATTTTTTGTTTATTGCAATACTCCCACAAACTCTGGCTCAGCACCAGAGCATGATGCCCCATTTTGAAACAAAGGTGACCTTTCTGTAATGCAACAGGTTGTCTCCAGCCTGAGTGCAGTCCTATACCTGCTGGCTGGGAATGCTGGGATTCCCACAAGAATTATTTCTGTCTAAACTTGCATAGGATTGTGCAAGTTTTTTAAAACCAAAGAGCTAAATGAACCTAATTGTTGTGTAACAAGGGTGGGGATTTTTTTTCTGGGTCCTTAAAAGTCTTGTCAGTTTATAATACAGTTCTCTTGATGTCTGCTCTGCACTATACCTCTGAATTTAATGGGACTTATTCCCACATAAGTTTAATAATGTGGGATCTTGTGCTTTGATAGGCTTCCATCAGTTTCATCAAATGCAATATTAAACCCACTGAAGCCCATGCCATGATAAACTGGTTCAGTGCAATCCTGAGCTTGTTTAGTTCGAATGTTCAGGGAGCATTTTTCATGGGTAAATGTACACTTGAAGTGAGGCCCATTGAATTCAGGGGGACTCAGTGGACAAGCATAGGGTTGAAAGGTTAATATCCTATTAACTACAGTATTCTTACAGAACCATTCTTTTTAAACAGGGTATAATTGACAATTGATAAGGCAGTGTCAGAAAAACAAAGGTGTAATTGCCCAACAATTACTTCACTGTTGCATTCGCAATGTCTGTCATGGTCATTTGATTTTTTTTATTTATTGGCTGGAATATCTACAGCAACTAGTAGGTGTTTGTACCACTCAGGCAATCCAGTGACCCGTATACATGTCTCACGGCAGCAATTTCTGGGCTAATACAGCAATTTCTGGGGATGAACACAGAATGCTAACGGTTTCCATTGTTAATCAACCCAGGAATGTTGTTTTTATGGGCTTAAACAATCCAGAGTTAATCTAATAATTGCCCATGGTTGTTGATTAAAGCGTACATGCACACAGCTCATGTCGACTATTCTTGGATTGTTGGTTCAGAAAGGATTAAAACTGGAAATAATGAGCGTGTAGCATGTAGGCAATGCTTGTCCCAGGCAATATCTAAGCTAAACAACCCAGGGATTGCTACCATGATGTGAAAACAAGATTGCAACAACAATGGGTGAATCGTAGGGGGGGATGCAACAAGTACAAGGCTAAAGTATCTGGTTGCTACTTAAACCTCTATTGATTCTTTGTATTCCACTGTCTTTTGTCTCCCCCCCCCCCCGCCCGCATTAAGCAGAAGCAAAATATCCACTTAGATTTCAACAGTTTTAATCTCTTTCAGTTAAGGTAAGTAGGTATTGGTGATACTGGCAAGTTGGACAAATACCGATAAGGAATCCTCCATCCACTTGCATAAGATTAAGTGTTTGCAATCAGAAAAAATACTTTTATAATAAAGTCAAACCATTTGTGGAAAAGCCTAGCATAGTATATATAAAACCCTTCAGGTCTTTAATACCCGTAGGGCATATTTGTAAGACCTAAGAGTTACTTGGTATCTTTAGTTAGGCCTGTGACTGATGATGGAGGGAACAGTGAGTTGCAACAGAATGAGAATAGCAGAATATTACATTTGCTGCTGAGCCACTGATTTAACAGATGCATCTGGTATTGGTTAAAAAAGCAGCTCTGGAAAACATTTGTTATATGATGATTAAGAATGGGAGATTATTTTTGTTCTAATTGCAATCATTATTCCAGTGGGGGATTGACTTCTCTTTTGTTGAGGAAGTCATGATCAGATTCTGCTACCACCATTATCAAGAGTGTGAGGAGGGAAATCACACCAGTTTTGCATGCATCATTGGAAGGAAAGGCAAAATATTGTGACTGTACCATTGTTGTGGGCTATTGTTCAGTGTTAAATTCTGAGGACCAGTGGTTCAGATCTTAGAGTTTAAAACCCCCTCTTCAAATCTGGTTCCTTGTAGTATCAGTTGTACACTTCTTTTCTAAGCATGTCCATTTAAAAATTGAGAGCCACACTTCAGTTAGTTATTGACTGTTATGAGTGTTTAAAATAAATAAAACAAAAATGAGACTATTTGTGCTGGAAGCAATGCCCTATTCCGCATGATCAGAGCAACCCTCCATGGCTTATTTAAGCTGCTGCATACTAGCTCTCATTTTAGACACGTAAGTTGCAGTGTGCATACAGTATGCCATGCCTTGTTATGTTGCATGAGTACAGGCGATGTGGGTTGAACAGCCTTCACAGAACCTAGAACATCTAATGGCCTTGTTTAACTCTCACACAACCCATGCCACTTCTGTCATCCCATGTCATGTGAACCCAGCACATATTAATATGTAACTTCATATGCAGAATGGCAGCTGGCTTGGACCTCGGCAATCTACAGGTGCATTAACCTGGTTACTTAATGTGATGTCTGAACCAGTCATGGAAAGGAAGGACATGAGAAAGACCAATGAAAAGCTTGCTTACTCTTGTCATGTGTGGGGAAGGAGGAGCCTATTACAGGCTGATGTAGAAAGGTTTCTTATGACATCCTATATCTGGTATTCTCTCATTACTGTAAAATAAGTGGGAAGTGCAATCCCCAAAGCTATACTTTTTAAGTATGTGTTGTTGCATTTTCTGTAATGTTGTACTTTAATGTAATATATTTATCTATTGATCTGTACCCAGGAGAGTTGAGTGTTGTAAAAACCATGAGCTGCTTGAACATTAAGTACTGCACTGGGAAATTTCCACTCTTACTGTTAATATGACCCAAGGGATACTGCCACTTCTTCTTCGTAAATATGTTGTAAGCAGAAATAGGGAAAAGTCAAACCCACCACTTATAAATGTTTAAAATGTGGTCTAATAGAAAACCCAGTGGTGGCATCTATTTTGTGTACAAAGCAAGTCATAGGTCAGATTCATTTTTCCAGTTGCAGTTCACCAAAGACATGTTGCT
>NW_025335408.1:7290861-7451707 GCF_004798865.1 Varanus komodoensis | reverse complement strand
TGAATCTGACCTTAATCTTCTTGCTGTATTGAACAGTATTGTCTTAGAAGTACTATCAGGTAATGAGGAAGTTCTAGCTGTGGTGTGTAGATCTGTGGTGGTTCAATTCATCATAAAAAGTGTTACTCAGTGTTAGAACGTGCTATGAACATGTAATTCTTCCACAGCCAGAGCTGCTGGAGCCTTAGTTAAGGCTTTAAAAACTTTTAGAAAGGAGAAAACAGTACAAAAGCTGAGGGAATTCCAATCAGTGGTTTGGGGAAGGGGGTGTGGTCATCTGGGAAACCCCAGATTGGACTGGATTTGGTCCACAGACTAAAATAACTCCACCTCTGTTAGTCTCTGCAACACATCAATTCCTCAGTGCTTTGGGTTTTGACTGATGAGTAAGTCTGGATGTTTAGCTACAAACTCAGAAAGAACTAGACTATGATATCTTCAGTAGAGGAACTATGGCTCAACCTGAGTGTGCCATACTTGCCACACTTGCTCGTAAATGTGATAAAGCAGGGGACAACTTACGTTTAACTATTTGGTTGAAGTAGGCCTGTATTCTGGCTTTATTGGCTCATAGAGCATTTGAGCTTCCAATGTCTCGGAATGTAGCCATTTAGAGAGTATTCAGGAACCTTAGAGTGTTGGCAGGCAGTTTTATTTAGGAAGCAGACGGGTGAGAGAGTGTGAATGTGCCACTAGTACTCTAAGTAATATAACAAAAGGCCTTTGTAGGCAGTTTGATGGAAAATGAGATTATGTATGGCAGCGTTATAATAGCAGCCCACTTTAGAAGTGGGATGTTCTCTGGGTACCCACTTTGGGTTGCTTTTAATTGCTTGTGTATTTATTTCTTCCTGTCTATTTGTTCTGAAGTTTAATGCAACTTGCTTAGTATCAAGTTAGCTAAGTAGCCATATCAGAGCTGTGTATGCTAGAGGAGATATTGACCTCACTAATATGTAAATTCAGGCCATTCAGTTATTCTTCAAACATTCTGCCAGTTCACTCCTTGACCACCTTGTCCATGTTTTTCATTGCACCTTGCAGTTGCAGGCTTAGCAGTGCTTTCTTGTCCCTTCCCTCACTGCTGCTTTCTTGTTTTCCTCTCCACCTAAAATTCAAACCTTTTAGGATCCCTCTGCATGCATTTTCCACTTTCACAAAGGGTATTTTGAATGCAAGCTTCATTATCCTTTTAAAAGTGGATATAGAGGCTACTTCATCATCATCAATTTCATTACTTTACTGCCCAATAGCCAAAGCTCCCTGAGAGATGCACGAAAGGAAACACATTATAAAATACAGACAGTATTTTATACAGACAAATACAGACATTTGTTTTATAGACACACTTTGTGCATAAATCACATGTTGGCTATCCCCAGTTTACATTGCTGTCTTCTAGGAACCTGTTCATATTTTGCTCTGGCCCTGCCAACTGCTGACTTTGGACCTACTCATCACAGACAAATGGTCCTCAATCGATTAACCACAAGGAACCACAACCCTCAACAGAAGGAAAACAATCATGCTACTCCTACCCTAGTGAGTAGATGAAATCCATCCATGACCAGAATTGCAGCAAGGACTGAATATCCCAACCCCTTTCCTGTGTTTGTGTGTGTTACCTTGCAGTAACTCTGGAACATCTCAGTTCTCCAGTGCTCTTCTGAGAAACCCTGGTGCCTGGAATGTAGGGCTTACACCAAACTTCAGTGGAGGAGACAGTAACTGTGGTACTGGGTGAGGTGCCTGCAGGGGAAGATAAGTTTGTTAATCACTAGGCATCATCATAGGTGGACTTCGAACAATATCTTGCCAGCCACTAAGATAAAAAAATGAACAATGGTAAATAAAAGTCTCCTTAAAATCTCCATTATTTGTCATTTGTTACCTTGAGTATTCTTGAAACTTGTTTTTCAGTTGTTCAGGCACAGAATTTGTGTGTAGGAGCATTATGACATATGCCATTCTTGAGAGTGCCTTTCTTTTATAATGAATGCAATTCTAGATATTAGTTAAATGCCATCTCTGTACCACTCCAGGATGAGGGCAAAACAAATAAGCTGCAAGGAGAATGAATCTCGTCTAACATTAAATGACTGCAGGGACTGGTATAGAACTGCACCTAATATTCTTTTTTATCAGTTGATCTACTCAGGGAAATACATGGTTGAAACTAGGGTAGTGGACAAAGTCAGGCAGACAGAAATATATACTAATCTTGAGCTTACTATCGTAACTCTTTGGATATTGAAGAATAGATGGAAATAGATTTGGAATAATGTCATCTGGTACGTTAAAGAACTCTGCTATTGTGAGCTGTTAAAAGATCTCTTGCATACTGAATTGCCAAGTTGGGGAAGTGACTCCCACCCTCCACTACATACATAATCTGCCAGATATGTTAATTAGCAGCAGTATTTCCTCAATGGCAAGTTCAGGGAGTACTTTTTGTGGTTTAAATCTACTAAAGAATGCCATATGGCAATTAAGCTCTCCTTCTCTCCCCCCCCCCCCCCGCAATCTTGATTGGGATAGTTGCTTAATGCCACCATTAAATGGTTCAGAAGCACTGAACCTGCTTGCTTTGGGCCTGCACTAACTGTGCTAAAATGGGAGGTTTTCCATCACAAAATGAATGGGGCTGTCTCAGGCTGATGCAGGTGACTTGAAGAGTGGCAGAGGGCTGTGGGTTATTCAACTTTGTTCCAAGGATTTCTGTCATAATGTGTGTGAATTAATTTGAACAAATGAGATGCATTTTGGAATTGTGCTGTTCTGCATAGTCACAAGCAGAACACTGGTTTCAAAGTTTCTTCTTTCAAGAAAGCCTTTTCACATGAAGTTGACTAGGGAGGAACCTATCAGCACTTAAGTTTTAGGGGCATGTTCTAGGATGCATCATTCCACATGAACTGCTTATACCCTATGGAATACACCCAACATGCCCCTTTGGCTATAAATTACAGAGAAGTATTAGTAGTGGTTTAGGAGATTTCTTTAAGGCATGGTTACCTTCTCTTATTGAGAAACTCTCAACAATTTTTCAAGGAAGGCTAGAGTCCATAGAATATAGATTTTAGCCCCGGTTTGTACATGGTAATTTACTTGTTTTCACTCTTCAAAATCCTGGGTGATCTGAGTATGATCCCTGAACTAGCAATGTGTATAAAAACCCAGTAACTTGAAAAAATTGACTGCTACATCACAGACTCTATTACAGGACACATCCCAGAATGTGGCTTCCAACTAGACATCTGGCATTCCCATCAGACACTTGAAAACTCAGATCTTAAAAGTTTAAAGACTGCAAGTAACTCTCTTTAAGATGAAGGTTTAAAATAGTTAAGAACTTCAGCATGTGAAGAGGGTATCCATTGGAGAAGGGGTAAACTACCCTATTTCCTGTCAGTAATTATATTTATAGGCTGCTGGTGTCTCCAGATTGTCCCAGATTTTATCTCCGTGCTCTAAAATTTTGCAAGTTGGGCATGAAAGGAATCTGAGTAAACCCCATCACATTTGCTGCTGGTAAGCAGATTATTAACATCCATGGTCAGTGCAACATTTTGCATAATTTATGAAATCTGCTTAAATCTGCGCAGACTGCATGTTCATAATTGGAGATTCTATTGTGATATCACATTAGTTTTTAATTTGTAATAAACATGTCTCTATGCTACCGCTTACTTGCTAGCAGTTGAACCTGGACTGTCTGCATTCAAAGCGTGTGCTCCTCTATTAAATTAACCCCTTCCCTGAAAAATGTTTTCTTCCTTTCCTTCTTTCCTTCCTCTCTCTCTCTCTCTCTCTCTCTCTCTCACACACACACACACACACACACACTGAATTGTTTGTAGGTCGGAGAATAATGAACAGTGTAAGAGGAGATACTGTCCAGCATAAAAAAACAAACTTTGAACTGTCACAGACAATTGCTTTAATGGAGCTTGAGCTCTCCAGTTAGGGTAGGCTATTACTCAAGTAAGCATGCAAACTGACTCTTTTAAACAATGAAAATATGGTACTTCATTTTCTAGTTTCAGCAGTGTTTGTCCAATGACATGGTCTAGGTTTCAGGAGAGTGCAGCTTTCATTTGCACTGGGGATCTCTTTTCAGATGGTAAATAAATCATAACTTGGAAAGTTTGCTCAAGAAGTATGTACTCACAGCTGGCTTTTATGTCAGTTTCATAAAAAGATACTGGAATACATATGGGGATAAGGACATTACTGCTAAATATCTTTCTCCATCTTGTCAATTTTTTCAGGTAGAGTCTGGATGAATGTTTTGTATGCCATTAGTTTGAGTAAATTATTCCTGGGGGAAAGAATAGTTTGGGGATTAAGGCTTTGGCTCTCTAGTTGGTTATGCCAATTTAACTGAGGTACGGAAATGTCATAAATGATATTGATATTGCTTAAGCAGTCCTGAGATAGTAGGTCTCAGCCCGCAAGCTGTTACACCCATGGGAGCATAACTCTCATTTATTACATGAATAAATCACTGCGCATCAACACCTTTTATTGTGTGTGAATGAATAACATTCTTACAGTGGCGTTTAAAAAATCATATCATTTGTTTCCTTCTTTTCTTGAGTTTCTTTCCCATTTGCAACAAAGCAAATCACTTAAAACAGCTTAACCTAGTAACAATGTCTTTCTGTGAGTCAAATGTGCTGACCATTGCGCAGAAATGTTCCTTGCTGAACTATAGGATTTAAAAAAAGGGAAGGTGAGCTATGCTACCTTAGTCACTCTTGTGCCAAATGAAAAACACCCAGTTAGCTTGCTTCCTGTTCCTGAAAGACTGCCCATAGCCAGGACTGAGCACTTTCTGAAGTGTTGTTGCACTTGAAAACCTTGAGGTGTAAGATTAATATTTAGTTAAGAGATTTTCTGTGGCCCCTAAAGCATGATGAAAAGCAAAAATCATTCAGTTGATATACAGCAGATAATGAATGAATGATGATTCAGTTAGATACTGTTACAGCATTGCTCACTGCATCTAATTGGCTTATTTGTGTGAGTTGCTTTGGCAGAAAGAAATGCATTTTCTGAACAAATAGATGTTTACCAGGTCAGTTTAGGTGGAGGGGAGTTTACTCACAGAGAGGCTTCAGTAGAGTCCACTTACACATTGATGAATCTCATAGCCTTGTGGAACTATGGACCATATGAAGAAGGTTGTTAAGGGAACCATTTTTAGGAGGAATCCAGTATTTCTTTGTGGACTCAAATTTTTGTTCCAGAATGTTCCCCAAACACTCTAAAGTAGTAGACCTTGTGAAAGGTATTTCCAAAGTATCTAGAATTCTTTTTTAAAGTTCACCTTAAGAATGGCTCTTTGCTAAAATCACAGATCAAACTTGTCTCATTTTGTTTGCCAGCGTCATATTAGGGTATGGTAGAATGCATATATCTTTGAGAGTTTATATTTGAAAATGGGAAAGAGGAACTTTTGTTGTCCTTGATGACTGACTCTTGGCTGTCTTATTTACAGAGCAGGAAAGGTGATTTCTTCTGGAACCAGGCCATGAAGATGCATAAATATGCAGAATGGAGGAAACAGCACAGTGTCTGTTTAACTAGTTGTGTATGTGTTGCTGATCTTAACACAAACTGGTGGGAACTGGTTTTGCTCACTGATGGGGCTCACACTGTACTGTTGAGTATTGGTTGACTGTAAGTTGTTAGGATATGGATTGTTGTTGAAACATGAAGCCAGCTGCACTAACAAGCTACGACATGTTAATAGAAGAGTAATGGTTTGTTTTTGTGTTGTTCAGCATGATTTCTTAGCTTGGCTGGATTGAGACAATGCAGTAGCCTACAGTTTAGCAATAATCCACAAGCAACATATATTCAAGGCTTGGGAATAGGTTATGTTATCTGAACCCAGTCATTAGCTAGTATGGAGAAAAGTGTGCTCTAGGAAGAGCTCCATACACAATATATGTTAGCTTTATACTTTAAACATGTTTTGCTTTTAAAAATGGGCTGTGTAACTTGGAAACTTTTTACCGCATCAGCTGGTGTTATAAAACATTAAGTTCGTCCATCACTTGGAGGCAATCTGAAATTTTCCTTTTTAAATCTTTGGCTACCTAATGAAAAGAGAAGACTCACTGGAGAAGACCCTGATTCTGGGAAGGATTGAAGGCAACAGGAAAAGGGGATGGCAGAGGATGAGATGGTTGGGTGGTGTAGTCAAGGCAATGAACATGAATTTGAGTAAGTTTTGGGAGGCTGTGGATGACAGAAGGACTTGGCGTGTTTTGGTCCATCAGATCACGAAGAGTCGAACACAACTTCACGACTGAACAACAACAACAACAACATGATGATGATGATGAAGAAGATTAAGATTGGCACACTTCATGTGAACATATCATGTACAGAAAACTACATACCCAGTATCCATGATTATTTCTTTTAAAGCCATCCGTTTAGAGTCCCAGTCCAGTCTTCTGGGAGTGAATACTGCTGCTATGTGCCATCAAGTCATCTCAGACTTACAGCAAGTCTATGAATGAAAGCCTCTCAGAATGTCTTGTCCTTGACAGCCCTACTCAGCTCTTGCAAATTCCAGGCTGTAGCTTCCTTTATAGAATTGCTACATCTCATAGTTGGTCATCTTCTGCCTTCAACTTTCCTTATTGTGATTGTCTTGTGTTACATTCTAATGATGTGCCCAAAGTATGACAGCTGTGGTTGTGTCACTTTTGCTTCCAGGGAAAGTTCTGGCTTGATTTGAACTAAGACTCACTTGTTCATCTTTCTTTCAGTTTGAGGTATTTGCAAAGTTCTCTTCCAGCACCATGTTTGAACATATCAATTTTCTTCCTGGCAGCTTTCTTCATATTCAAGCTAGTAAGAGAGTGAATACCTAAACAATAAGATGGTTTGAACAGAGGAGTTTTTATCTTGTGCATCAACCTTCAACCTAGTGTTGTAAGTCATTTTTGGAATTCTAGTCTCATTTATTGCTTGACTGCAGTCTGGGTTTTTCTGCACTGCAACATTTAGAGAATCTAATGAGTTTTTCTGATGAAGAAAAGAAAAGGGAAACTGATGTGGGAAGGCAGCGAAGAATTGTAACCAGTACTTGAATGACCAACTGGCAAGTTTAAGAGTTAACACTTCTAAATATGTATTTATTTGTACTATGTATGGCTAAGTATTTAAAAATCCACAAGCAGTTTCCATTCTATATAGAGAAATAATACTATTAAAAACAGCCTTTTCTTTGCATAAGCAGCACTTCTGCTGACAATGTGCCTATAGCAATGGGATGGCTGTGATAGGTTGGGTGGGCCACAGGAACTGGAATGCTCAACAAGATTAAGCATGCCCTTTGTCATGAACAAAGGATCTGTAATACAGATCAACTGCGTTAGAGATCTTCCCTTTTGTGGATACTTTCAGTCTGTGCTGATAGTCCCATGAGAGGTATCTGAGAGATCCTTCATGCGGAGCAGGGATAAATACTAGTCTTCGGCCTCTCTCCAAATGCTTTGCCAAAAGATCCTTTGTCTCTGGCGTTAAAACAGAGAAATTTTGTGTTTCTTATCTGAATTTGTGAACAACACAAAATATTTTAACACATTTCAAACTTTAGTTCAAATATACCAGGTAGATTATGGATGTAGCTTATCCTAATAGTAGTGACTGCGTCTTCTCTCGACATATACCACACTGGTCAAACCTTACAACTAGAAAAGTAAAACTTTAAAAATGCGTAAACACCTACAACTCAGCACATTATTTTTGTGTTAGGTGCTGAGCCTTGTTTAAATTGTCTGTGCATATACTTTATGTTGTTGTTGTTGTGTGCTGTCACATTGCCTGCAACATATGGTGACCGTATGAATGAACGCCCTCCAGATTGCTCTATCCATGACATCCCTCCTTAGCTGTCCTAAATTCAAGGCTGTGGCTTCCTTTATGGAGTCGATCTAAATCTTCTTTGGGCTTCCTTTTCTCCCTTCGACTTTCTCTAGCATGATTGTCTCTATAGGATATTCATTTTGGCTATTTATATCTAGCCAGCCTATCCCAAGGGCTCAGGAAATGATGAAAGGAAGGGGAGGAATAATTGTTAAATGTAAAATACCCAGCTAAAGCAAAACTCTCTTTAAGCCTGAAGTCTGTCCATTTCAGGCTTATGGGACTGTTTTTTCGTATAACTGCAGGGTCCACCAGGCAGAGGATGGTACAAAAGAGTGCTATAATCAGGCAGACACAGAATTGTAGAAGATACCTACAAACATATCCTCAGCCTAGGCAGATCCACTGTTAAGAGAGGCATGGCTAACTTCATGCTCAGGGTGTACACCCCAGCAGGGACTCACTGGTAAGCGCACCCTAGCATTGCTTTTCCTTTTCACCATTGCAACCTGCTTAATCATAAGTTTCTTGCTTTGTCACCAGGCAAAGGTGGCAGTGAAAAAGAGGAGATACCATTGCCTACTTGCCCAAGGGCCCTCTGGAATCTGAAGCCAACACTCAGCCAGGACTATGTTTTCAGTACCAAAATACAATGTGCACACAGCTGCTCCTGTTCTTTTCCAAAACCATTCTTAATTTCAGCAGTCTAGCTGAAGGGAGGAAAAGGCTTTTGTTAACTGAGTTAAGCAGTGGGGAACTAACAACCCTTGCTGATCCAGTGCAGGTCAGCCTGAGATCTGCCAGGAGATCTTGATCTACCTCCTTTGTATCCATACTCTTGGATTATTCCATGAATAATAACATGTCACAAAGAAAACTACATTTGCACCTTTCTCTTTGCTGCTTCATTGACAAGCTTAGAAACTGAGTCTTTGGTGCTTATCTTAATAGGGCTAGATTCTATTAGTGGGTGGGTTCTGATATTTGCATCCATTTTCGAGATGAGAATTTTTCATAAGCATCCTGGTCCAGTTAGTATGAAATGTAAACTCACTCCTCCCTACCTCATGGCTATTCTGTATGGGAGCGCCTTCACAGATCTAACCTCCAGGAGGCTTCTGAGGGCAAACCCTTTACTATAGTGTGGAGCACTCACCCTAGTATGCAGCCACTGATGCTGTGATTTTGTAAGAAAACAAGGTGCAACTGTTTCTGGCACCCCTTTGCAAACTGTCTCTGTGATCTGAGTATAAAAAGATGAATAAGCTGGTTGGAGGCTCTTCACCACTGCAGTATAAGCACACTTGACTGAGTCTTCCAGTGGGTTTCAGGTTTTTGCCTTGCTCTCCCCATGTAGAGTTGGTGTCAAGGGTAAGACTTGGCTAGGCACTTGTTGAAGGCTGTACACCCTAGCAGGGGTCTACTGACAAGATCCTTCTGGACTTGCTGTTTCTCTTCCCCTTGTTCAGCTGCCTCTTATTTTGGCCCAGACAACAGGGGAATGGTAGATGCCATTTTTTCACTCAGTTACTGCCTTTCAGACTTGCATTCGCAGAAGTGAAAAGGCATGATAGCTGCTGACAGTGACAGTGAGAAGGGGAACTCAGTGAAAAGGGGAAGCATTGAAGGGTCTTGCCCAAGTACCCTCCAAAATCTGGAACCAGATCTATCTCTTTTGTCTTTTAAACACACCCACTCACCCACCCCTGAATGGCATGCTTATCTTGATGCCTGAAGGAATATTACTGTTTGTAGGCCAAGCACATGGAGTATAAACATGGCATAACTCTAGTGGTGTTTTAGTTTCTGACCGGGGCACTCTTATTCCACCCTTGAGGGAAAGGATAAGATGTGAAAATAAATGGTTCAGTTGTGCACACAATACTTCAGCTATTTGCTTAGGATGTATATGCACAGTCATTTACTGAGCATCAGTTTATGATTATATGGATATAATAACTTGTAATGTCTTGCCATGTGGTTGGAAGAGCCCTGTCCGCTTACTGGCTTTTCCAGATTTCTTAGTAGGAGGAGGTCGTGTGGTAAGATACTCCTCATCATTGGCAGGATGACAACTTATTCCACTGGTATGAAACTTTTTTCTGATATTAGTCACTCTTGTTGGTAATGTTGGCAAGCTGTTTAAACATTTTCTTAAGCATTCAGAGATAATACACTTTTAGTTTCTCAGGTTCAGGCTCTTCCAAAGGGCCCCTAAATCCCTTGGATGAAGGGTAGATGTGTCATGATTCTAGTCCTCATGAATGGTAATGCAAATGCATGGACATGCACACTGCCTTGTAGTGCTTACCTCAGTTCCAACCTATGAGTGCCTATCTAGATAGTGGAAGTTATCAAATGTATGTTTATGCTACAACTGTTCTGGACTTACAGCCAGAGTCATTGCTAAGTTATGATCCATTTACTAATCTTGTTTCAGAAGACCATGCAGGGCACACTGGGTACACAGCAGCATAGGCAAGGACACCTGTTTAGCAACGCATAATGAAGGGCAGGGAGCATGGTTGACACTAGATCAAAGGGTGCAAGGAGTGTCTTTAGGGCTATCTCCATTTATTGAACTTCAGAATAGCCTTCTATTTTACTGCCTTTGCAGCCCATTTCATGATGTTGTTGCTTCTGCACCAATTTTGATGCTTCTGATGCTTCTGATCACGTACTTGATCATTTTGATTTGCCATTATTTCTGGGGAATTTACAGCATCAGCACCTATTCAATAAGTGGTTGCGCACAAGTGATTGCAGTATCATGTGTACCATAGACGTAAACACAACTCTGGCCGCAGAGGTCACCATGGCCAATTTTTAAAAAGAAGATTATTGGTCTCTGCTATTTTTTCCAGCTGTTTAGTGGTATAGCAGAGTAGATTGCCTGTGGCAGGTGCATGCCAAGCCCAGGTGCCTTGGGCGAATTCCTGTACCTAAATCTGTCTCTGATAGGGATACTTGGGCAGTGATGCTAGTGTGAGAATGAGGGTGATGCAAGTGTCTCTATTTTTATTTGTGAAATGTTGGAGGATATGCTAAGATGAGTAATTATTTGAAGACTGTAATGAGGTCCCATATCACTTTGTAAATTAGTAGCTTATATTCACTTTTTCAAGAGTAACCAAGGTGTGCAGCAACACTGTGGATCCAGTAACTAATTTAATTTCATCTCAAAGTTGTTTGATGCAAAGCAGCAGCTTCAAGTTGTTTGATTCAAAACAACAGCTTCAGTGATTTGTAGGTAACAGAACAGAAAATACGTAAATAAATTTCAACATAATATAGTCTTTTAATATCTAGAAAATTGTGTAGGATTGTTTCTTTGAGCTGAATACTGCTCTGTGATGTTTTCTTGTATGACATTTAAATAACAAAAGTAACCATCTAGTGTTCTGCAGTAATTACATACAGCACACTTCAATTTCAGTATAAAGTACAAATTAATGTAATAATCTGCTTACTTCATTAGTAATTTTTCTGGGAATTGGTAAGACAAGCTCAGACAGACAGAATTAGCAGCTTTGAATTTGTGACTGGAATGCTTTTCAAACAATTTGAACGTGGATCATACTAAAGTTCCAAGTAGAATCTTACACCTTGGATTCTAAGTAAGAATTTTAATTTGGAAGATTAGTTACCCCAAAGATAATTTTTGTTAGAGAGATTTGCAGAGTTATTCCAGTTATTTCTCCCAAGAGGATGCTGCTAATAAAAGATGAGGAATCTAATGGTTAGAGAAGCCATCCGTAGTTAGAAGATGTATTTATTTCACTCTCAGTTTTAATTCATCCTTTAAGACAGAGGTAAGCAAACTTTGGTTGCTGTTGCATGCTGCATTCCCTCATAGGAATTATTATTATTAATTTTACTGATATATCATCCAATAGCCAAAGTTCTGTGGGAAGTATACAATAATTGATAAAGTATAATAAAATACAGTATACAATAAGAGTAACAATAAAATCTTGCAATAAAAACAATAAAATTTAATACCAAATCTTAGCAAACAGCTAGTACAGATTCATATAGGTCAGCTTTCTTAAAAAAAATCCCTTCCCCAATACTGTTTAGAGATGTTAAAGAGCTCTGCATAGAGGGCTAATGTCTGTCATTGAAAAGTTGGCACTAGGTGAGTCTCAGTGGGGAGATGATTTCATAGTTTGGGGGCAACCACAGAGAAGGTTGTCCTCCTTGTTGCCATCAACCTGTCAGGGTGGTAAGTGGAGGCAGGCCTGAGATGTTAAGCAGTCTGAGTAGACTGTAGCTGGGAGTCTTCCCATCATGTTTTGTGGGAAGCAGAAGTCCGTGCCTGGTGAGGCTGAAGCTGGTGGTGGATGGGGCCAATTCCCCCCGTCCAAAAGGTGGATCACTGCTGTTCTTTCACTTCTCCCCTGTTCCTCTGTCTACCTCTTCACTTCCATCTAAATAGCTACCTGGAAGAAACAAGGGACTGCACTATTGGCATGGAGAAGGTTTTTGAACTCAGGCTAGGGGTCTGAAATGGCCTTTGCCTTGGCTCACGAACTGAATCCGTTCCATGACTCTGGTTGTGACCCAAACTGGTTGTGACCCGAGTCAAATTTCCCCAAAAGATTCAATGTAAATAAGGTCAATCCGTTCTGTAACTATTTTTTTATCAGAAATTTTGAAACAAAGTGACAAAGAACAACAAAGTAACAAAGTACTGTACACTACAGTGGAGAACACTAACCTAGGTGGAGGGGAGATTATTGTTTTGAGAGAGAGTCCCCCTCCATAAGGACATTGGGGAGATCTCTTTCAGGGGTTTCCTCTCTTCCTTGTCTCTTAGCTACAGGGTCAATTTTGGTGAAATCTGTCTATAGTCACTTGTTTTTTTGCAGGAGCACGCCCATGATCACACATGTCTTCCCTGCATGAACGCAAGAGCAATCGTGGCCATCTACCCACTCAGGGGTGGGGAGATGGCTGCGATCTTGGAGTTTGCGACCCAGGTCAAAATGTTCATGAAATTTTTGTTCATGACCCAATTTGGTTGCAAACCAAGGTTTTCGTGAGCCAAGGTACCACTGTATATGCCTAAGGGGCTCTCCAGTGTGGCTCATGACTTCCCAGAAGCACAAATTCCTGATTCATCTTTCAGGACTGCAAAGTTGCTGCTCTTAGAGAATTAAGGGATGGATTCACTGATGGCTGCTACTGCAGTAATTTGAATTTCCAAACTACACACTTCAGGAACCCATTCCTGTGGCATTAGATGTTTTGCACCAAGCTGGTTCTTGAGAAGACTGTATGATTTGTAGGATCCCTTGCAGTTTCTTGACCTGGCTTCAGAATATCAGAAAGTTACCATATTGTGCTGCAAAAGCTTAGGAGATTTTGTATATAGAACATTATGCTTACACCAAGCAGGTTCTCAGTGTCTTGAAGCACCGTCTCTCTGTGTTAGCAATATCATAAGTTCTCCTTCCATCTTGGCCTTTTGCAACCTTACTGTTTGATGTGCAGGCATGAAAAGGAGAGGAGGCAATTCATACTGGCAGAAGTGCATGACTTTAGGGAATGATTTGTATTCCCCCCCACCCCCCTGCCCAAATAAATCCATAAAGCTTTTTCTTGCTCTGGAGATGCACTTGAAGATTCTATACATGCTCCCTTCTTTTTTGAGGCAAAATTGCACAAGGCTCCCACATATGTAAGCTTTCTGTAAAAATTCTTCACCTGACATTGGACAGATCTACACAATCATGGAGTGAAAATAAACCACAGTGGGTTATTTACTGTCCCCAGTGCTTGCTGGTTGGAAGCCACCTATGTGCATGGTTACCCTCACCAGATTTGGATTGCTGTGATGTACAGACATACTGAAGGTGGGTGGCTGAGATGGCTTTGAAACTACCCTGAAACCCTAGAAGAAGCCATTATGTGAACCCACCCATTATGTATTGCTCCCACTTGACTAGTTTGACCAGAGGATCTCCTGAGATCCTGTCTGGCTCTTATGGATCTTTCTTAGGCACACATATTTGTTGCTATATTAGAGGTGATATGTTACCACAGGAACAAAACTGTAGGCTGATGTTCCTCAGTGTTCCCTTACCTATCAGGGCTTATCAAGATATTTTGCAGTCTCTTTCTCCTCACCTCCCAATGCTTCATAGAGAAACCGACTGGACTGGCAGCCAAATCTTACTCCAACACTAGTGATGGAACAGCATCATCTCCCACAACGGAGAGCAGCAGGCTAATGTTCTTCCCTGCCTCCCTGCATCTGCTGCCTCATTCAGCCTAACTGTAAGGCAGCCTTCTTACCATTAACCATCAAAGTTCTGAATGGGATGCTGCTTTAACTGACTTTCATCCCTTAGGAATGATGTGGGGAAGATGTCTGTGTGAGGAAACTGCCATTTAGGGCTAGAACTCTGGAAGAAGCATCTTGGAGGTGCTGCTTATATTAGGATATAATGTTGAAGCAGTAGATTCTGGAGTTCCTGTGTTAAGCTGCTCCTGTTGCTAGGCACATAAAAGTTTGGAGCCCCTGACTACAGGATACATATCTGCATATGCTAATTTATATCAACAAATTTAGAAATAATGAGCAGGTTTATTTAAATTTCACAGAGGCAAACCTGGCCAATTAATTGCTCATCCAAATAATCTCATATAAAATAAGTTCTTATATGACATACTGACACATTATCTTAAATGGATGGAATTCCCCCTGCCCAGCTCAAACTTAATTGCCATACATGGGGAAGGGTTTGCAGCATGGGAGGGAATGTGAACATCAACCTTTTCCTTCCCAGAAACAATCTCCTTGAATATTATCAGCTGCATGACAAATAAACCAAGAAAAAAAATCCACTGGTACTAGGGACTTTCTGAAACCTATTTGGACTGTGGCCTTATGGGTCCAGGCCTACTTATGCCTTTGTTTCTACTCATGCACAACCTGTATATTTTTATATAATCACACATATTGCGAAATGGTATACATTTCCAGTGACCTGATTCCAAAGGAGGCCTAACTCTGGATAAGTGCTACCCCCTGGAAATGATGGTGGCTCTAAAAATTGGTGTGTGCATAACACTAGGAATGTACTCACAACCTATATATTGTGAAACATACATTTCTCATTACTCGAGGTAACATACAACAGGCAGGCTAAAATGGAATACTGTCCAAAATCATTACCCTGGAGCAGAAGATCTGCTTGTGCTTATGAATCTGCTTCTATGACGCCACCACTTTGGCTTGGTGCTCCCTGTCCTCGGATGATATCGAGTAGCTTTTCAGGGGGTGGAGGCAGGCTGAGGGGGTTGCTTCAGGGAATAGAAGTGTTTATGCTTCCTTTTACTATTAAAACCATATCACGCTGGAATGGAAATACGCAGACACTGGTGATGGCAATGCCTCCCAACCAGACTACCAAAAAAAACCAACAACCAGGTCAACCATTTTTCATCCACGTGTTCTTTATGTTTAGGAAATCACTCCCACAATGACCCATTTGTTCTGCTTTTTCCAGGTTCTATAGTTTTAAAAATTGATCCAAGTAATTAATACTTCTGTAGAACATTGGAATATGCCTCCTGATCTACAGGAAGAACGTAGCACTCTGAGCTGCTCTCGTGGGTTGCTAGATTAATGCAAACAGCTGTCAGTATGGGCAAAAAACCCTCTTCTCTGTCAAACTACTATGTAAAGCAAGATTTAAGTTAAAGAGCTTACGAGCCTGCGGTATAATGACAGTCGCTGCCTGCACACTGAAGGATACGATGAGAGAAAATATCTTGTAAAAGCTTGTCTGAAGCAGACAGAACACCAAGCACATGACATGCTGAAATAGGAAGTGAGCAGGCCTTGTCTATTTGTTGAATCTTTCTGCATGTCTAAAGGCTTTTAAAATATATCTGCCCTTTGAAACAATATGCAGTCTTAAGGCTTGTTGATGAAAATGTCCTGATTGACACTGCACTAACATAACCCAAATGCTAGCAGAGATAAAGGCACAAAAGCACTGCTAAGATTTGGTGACAAAACACAGATTTCTCCATTTACTTAGTGCTAATAATGATGTGCTAGCATTGGTGCATGCTGCTACAATTTCACTGGTGCTACCACTGTGACCACCAATTTAACTGTGTCTATTGGTGCTACCATTCCGTACCATTTGTGCTTTTAAAGGTCTGCCCCTTGCCTGGATGGCTTTTTAAGATGAGATATTGATTGATAATAATGCTGATTGTGCATGTCATACTTGTTATCATGTTCTGTGATGAAAAGTGCTTCCATTTAATTCTATATTATGGCTTAGCCTATAGTTTAAGGCAGGCTCCTGTCTTCTGGAATGACTGGACTACAACTCCTATTATCCCTGGTACTGGAGGGGGATGAGAATGGTAGCCCAGCACCTCTGAAAAACACCAGGCTGGGGAAAGCTGGTTTCAGAAAAGTATACTTTGGGGGGATACTTCTCTGTGAAGCTGGAATTTTTATGCAACAAAGCTGAAATAAGCAGTTCTTTGCAGAATGAATTAAGTGAAGCTTAATTTTAGTGAACAACATAAAAGAAAGGGAGACAGTTCAGAACTACTGATAGCTGGTGCTGACTAACCAGAGGAAGCTTTCATAATAAACAGATGTTCTGATTTTAAGTTGCCCTTAAATTGTGTAAGATGTAGTGGGGAAATAGACAATGCTTTTAGTTCTTCCTAAAATAAAGTCAGGTTTTTAAAAAGTGTTTATTTGTCTGCTTGTCTGTCTGTGTCACTGTACCACACCCACACTGTCTGCTGTTATATCCCATGAATGAAGGACATAGGTGCATATTCAGCTACATAGTTTTTATCCATATTTTTACCTGGGCCTGTGCGTAGAGGCCCCTTACAGCACCCTTGATCTTTTGGACAGTAGTGTCCCCCAGTGCAGATTTATTGCAAAGTATTGGTTAAGTATGGGAACTAGAGGTTCAGTGAGATCATGATGGGGTCAATACATAATGTGATCTTTATTGTTGGTTTAAACAGCAGCTCTCAGTGTAAGCCATTGCATGGGAGGAAGGAGGGTTTAACTCTACTCCATACTCAAAGGTGACATTTCAGGGCAAAAACCATGGTTAATTCCTGATAGGAAAACAGTGCAAAGTGAAGAGGTTTATTTTAAATGGCCCATGTTCTGATTCTCATACACATCCTCCAGCTGACATGTGTGATGCTGCATCTAGTTTTGCCCTGAGCCGAGGTTTGACCTTGGAAGGACCAGGTCCATATAATACGGGACTAGTTAATAAGCCACGGTGGCTTATTAATGATTCCTTCATGTGCTGTTTATGTACCATCCGATTCACCTAATTACTTTCAACAGGCATGGCTTGTTGTTATATCCAGTCTTAATGAGTGTGGGACAAACAAACCATCATTGCCTGTGACCTTTCTTAGGATTGCTGAGTGGTTTGTAGCTTGGTTCAGATATCATAACAAGTCATGCAGAAAGCAGATAATAAGGTACATCAAGCAGCAAGTAACTGGCCCGTGTGGTTGGGGTTAACAAGCCACCATGGCTTATGAATCACCTTCTTGCCATGTTAAAGTGCCTTCACTGTACCTTTTTAGCTGGTAAGACGTTGATCATTCATAGTAAGGTGTGAGTCAGAAGTCTAGGTGTGGGACATGCTCTTACCATCGCTGCATTCTCTTTGCATTCATTTGAATGCATTCTGTGCTTGTCAGACAGGCAGGCTGATGGAAAACTCTGCTTGCTATGCTCTTGTGACTTCAGTTGTGAGAGCTCTAGTGTGCCAGCAGTGGCATGGAGGTTGCTGAAAAACACTCATCCATGCAAACGCTGCTCTCATAACTAACATAATATATACACCAGCCCAGGCTGGCTATTTGGGTAACAGTATATTGTCTTCTAGTTAGAGTGGGCATGTGTCCAACATTTCAGGGGACAGTTAGCAATACATAGGCCTTTCAAAGGGCAGCCTTCTGTTTGAGGGACTGTCTAGTTTAAAGATAATGAACCATCAGAAGGAAGATCTGGCCTTGAAGGTGCCCATCAGCAGTTATCACTTGGACAGCAGACTGAGCACAACACACAACTCAGCTAGACGTGGTCTTAACGCAGTATGATGTGATTATGTTAAATCATAGCGATCTTTCTAAATGTTCATTGCTGCATCTAAATTAACATGTGCACATTTTATACACATCTGTCCTTCTCATTTCATTTTTTGATGATATGTAATATAGTACATTCAGGGGATGGGTTCCATGTGTCTATTCAAATTCATGTAGAGTGAGAGTCTGAGTTAAGAATGTAAGAAGAGCCATTAGACCAAGGGTCCATCTAGTCCAGAACTTTGTTCGCAAATTGGACAACCAGCAGCCTGTGGAAAATCCACAAGAAAGCCACAACAAGGTTTTCACATTCTTCCAGTCTACCAATTAAATTCTAAAGAGGAAGAAATAAAATGAGAGGAATAAATACCTTTCTCTTTCCATTTGTTGAGAATCTTCAGCCTGAGATGAGAAACAATACCATGATCAAAGAAGCACCAATGCCTTGTTTTATGCCTTGAAGTAGCATAAACGATAATCATATTTATATACAAACAAAATTGATTTAATGATTGACAAGCTGCTGTCTGGCATGAACTAATGAGCTTCCCCAGTTTGGTTGGTGCACACTCCAACTGCCATTTGCCTGAAAAAGAGTTTCCGTAAAGCTAGTTGTGGCTCAGTGAAGAAAGCATTGGCTTTGAAAGCAGAGAGTCATAGATTCAGTACTTAGCATGTCCAGTCTAGAAGATCAGGTAGCAAATGATGGAAAGGGCCTCTTCTTGAGCCCTTGCAGAACCATTGCCAGACAGAGCTCTTTTCTATGCCTGTTTCAGTTTTCTACTTTCCTTTCAAGCAGGAAAAGTAAAGTATGAAATGTTTCTAAGATTGTTGCTTTCTTCTGCTTGAAAAGTTATACTTAAAAGGCTGGATGGACAAGGGGCCTATAATGGCGCTTCCTGTGCTCTAAGGATCAGCCGCATTATATGTCTAGTTTAAAATGAAGGTTTGAGCTGGGTCTTTGTTGACATTATTTTTGAATGCTGACAGCCCCTTACAAATAATGCAAATGTGGTGGATGTTGATAGTACCAGCATGAGTACTATCATGCTGTATAGATAGATACAGTATAGATGGGGCAATATCTATATTTTCAAACATTCACAACATGAATCTGCTATAGTCATGCGCAGGTGTGTGTAAATGTCTCCTGTGATGCTCACTATTGTTTTGTAATTAGATGAAACCATAGGAAAATAGGTTGGTATTAGGTAACGGTTCATTACTAATGTCGACCTAGGAACAATTTCAGAGGTAATGAAAAAGTCAAGATAATAGTACCTGGAGATTTTAAGCAAGCATTTTTTATTGTAACAATGTGTTTTTAGAATTATACCTGTTTCATATTTCTGCTTTGCTTTCAATGCCAAGATCATTATGCTGAGATTCAAAGTATGAAATGTTTCTAAAGCAGTTGTTTTCATCCTTTGGAAAGATTGCCTGGGTTAATGGTCTCTAGCACAGGTTTGCTTTCTGATGCTCCACACAGAGAACATTTTCCTTTGTTTTCAAGGACAACAAATGTGTTTATGTATTTAGTGTGTGTTTTTGCATTAATAATTTTTACCAGGAGGAAGGGGCTGGAACAAGGGTGCAGAACCTCTTTCAGCCCAAGGATAGCAATACTTTGCAGAGAAGCTTTCAGGGGAGGCAATCCAGGAGGGGTGGGAAAGATGGAAAGCCAAAGATGCCGGGTGACAATAACTGCATGTTTTAGTCTGAAGTTCTTACTGCCGGTAACTAAGCCTTGGGAAAGGCATTTCAGCCTTTTAGAATAAGAGTAAAAAAAAAAAAAAAAAAGCTTCCCTCAAAGCCTGGAAATCACCAAAAAGTTGGTGGATGGAGCAAGGGGAAGAAAGGGACGCCTAGTGGAGAACTTAAGAGAGCCAGAGTTGGTCCTCAAGCCCCAGTTTTCTGGTCTAAAAATATTAATGCTGCTTAGTATTGTTTCTCATGACTAGGCAGTGAGACCATGGTCAAATTCAAGTAGGAAAGTCAAGTGTTTCCTGCTGCGAGTGACTTTTCAGTCATTTGTTTTCAGCCCATGTTGAAACCATGTTAACTTAGGACACACGGCTCTAATCATATCTGCTGATAACTTCTGTGTTGTCAGGGAATTATGAAAACTACATTGGGAGAATTTACTTTAAAAATACAGCTGCATGAACGATTCACAATGCAGTTCACAAGGGTCACACATCAAAGAAATCTGTGTTCTGTTTTCCTGCTGGAGGCTGTAATCTGTACACAGCAGGACCTCTATCTCTACGGGTTCAGTTATGGTGTTTTTATTTAACCACAGTTGACTCGGAAAGAGAAGTCATAAAGTCCCAAAGAGAAGTTGTAAGTGCTTGCTTTAAGTGAACATTCTCGATGTAACAGGGAAAGAAAAAAAAATTGTGTGCTGAGGTTGCTAGGATGTATGGTAAGAACAAACCTATCCATGAAATTGTTAAAAAAGTATATGTACAGTATAGTGTTCACTATTATCCATGTCTTCAGGCATCTGATGGAAGGCTTGGAACCTATCCAGATACGGGAGTCATCCTGTATCTGGCCCAGGTTAGCACATTTTAACAAGGCAGCCAAGCACTATCTGTTTAGTCTGGATAGTGTAGGATACATGCAAGGTATTCAAATGTAGTAACTGTACAAAATCAGAGCTATTTGAAGCCAGTACTTTGTTAAGAAAATTATGTCATATACCAATTACATTGTTCCCTATGAATTGCTTCCTAAAAATCAGAGAAAGAGTTGTGGGGTGAGCAGTGCAGCTATGTGATCTGGCTATTGGCTTCAAAGGAGGTGAATGAAAGGGAAAAAAATATAGTAAGGATCAGGAAAAATTGAAAAAGATTGTTAAAGCAGAGGAGAGAGAGAGACGTCTTTGCTTATCATGCTGTCTGGAAAGTGAAGGATGGAGCAATGATTCATGGTGGGCACACAGCTGGAAAGCTCATGAACCTACAGGAGGGGGAGGAGGAACTCTGTAAAGGTGGGGAAAGAGTTTAGAGAGCTCTGGATTACCCAGGAAATTACAGGCTTCATTGTTAAAAATCTTACCAAAGAAGGGGATGGACCTAGAAGGGTGATTTTGAAACTCAACAAAGAAACATTACTTTATGTGCATTGAAGGGTGGGATTACAGTTCTTCACCTTTTTTTCCCCTCTTAGGGATTGAGGTAACAAATTACTATGTGGTGTAGTGAGGCATGGTTTAGATTAGAAACTGGAGGAAGCCTTGGTGTTTCTGGTTTGAAGAGATAGCTTGCTCACTAAATAGCAGGTGGGGGCCATGTCAGAACATTTTGGTGTTGGTCTTTCAGCCTGATTTACTCTGTGTGACTTGATATGTTGATAGCTACATCTAGACAAGATGAAAATGGTTTGAGCCAAGGTGAGAGGATGCGCAACATGATGGTGGAATTTTGTTCTCTGGCCACAGCCTAGTTCTTGGTTGATGTTCCTGCATTCCTCCTCATACGATTCCAGTTGCATGGGGGGAAGCCGCATCCTTCAGTGATGGCCCCATAGCCTTCCAGATGCCTAGGACTGAGTTTATGCAGCAGAAACATTTCTGCCTGCTAAGGTAGGCTCTCCAAGTGAGCATGAATTCAAGTGTCTCTTTGCTGCTGAAGTGAGCTCCCACATATGGAATGCTGCAGGACTTGTGACGGGGTCAAGATGGGGACTCTTCATTTGAATCTGATGGTACGATGGAGGGAACTGTAGTGTAGGGGAATTGTACCTCGAGTAGCAAAGCACCACCTCAGATGACTTGTTGTGTGTAGTGTAATAGCTACTACACTGGATGAGGATAGCAGATGTTTAATGTATAGTGTTGCAATTTTCAAGAACTGGCTGTGTGCCATGATCACAGCTTCTGTTAGTCTTTCAGTGTATGACACTGGTGGTAAAAATAAATTACATGTCAAGCCACTGTGGAAAATGTTTTTCGGGAGCATCACATTCTTTTGTGGATTTATTGTTTTGAGTCAAGGAAATGAAGATATTAGTAGCATAGAAAGAAAACAGGCTCGAGTCTAGGCAAACCATTTAAAAACAGAAAAATAGCTTGTGGTGCTACTGTTTCCTTTGCCTGACATGGAAGTGGGGGAGGTAGAGAGAGAGGGGTGTCCCTTAATAAAAGCTCCAGCTCATGACTTCCTTCGGTCATAGCCAGATCACCTGTTGTAAAACCCCCTACCCCTACCTAGTATGGCTCCTTTGCTCACTGATAGCTAAAGCTCTCCATTGATATGGCTGCATGTGTTACACCTTTGACACGCAAAGGATGTATGTCTAGGCCAAAGTTTTGTCTTGAAACATAAGCTGAGTCTGTGACTGCTCCTACCTTCACAGTCTATCACTCATGTTGCATTTTGACCAATGCAGACAGTCATACCAGAAGCGAGCCTGGAGAGGAGAGAAATGCACACACACAAATGCACCCAGTGCACAGAGTTCTGTGCGAGAAAAGGCCGGGGAAAGTTTCATCCTCCATCAGTTCTCCTTTAACTTACTTGTCATCCTGCAGTCCAGCTTCCTCCTTCAGATGTATTTAAATAATTTATTATGCTTGGTTTTAGTGTAGCTGGATATATGGTCCTTTGGATACCTTTTTTGCATTCCTTATTGTCTGCTTGCATTTGAGGCAAGTTTGTGTTGTTTTGCAAATGATTTAACTTGATTTTCCTTTTTTACCAGTTCCCTCATTTTAGAGATGCTTCCTTTTTGGAAGTCAAATGTGACTTCTTTTGAACTTCCTTGGTAATTTTCCACTTACATTTAAACTGGAAGTAGAAATTTAATTAGTGTTGAAGGTTGATCAGTTAAATATATAAAGAAATAAAAAATACTGAAGCAAAAGGCATCTTTGTTTTTTTAGACTGTGTATGTGTTTGCTATTCTCATTTGGAAAAGAAGAGGAAGTTATGATTTCAAAAGGGTGCTTTACTGTCCTTTGTTTTTATAACCACTTGCTTTAGTACACTTTTAAAAATTGCAGCCTGATTAATTAGAACATCTTTTAGTTGATGAACAGGTTTTCAGATCAATCAGTGAGTCAATCTGTCTTGGCACAGTCATATGGGTTGCATCTTTGATACTTATAACCCCCAAACTCAGAGTCTGATGTGCATCTGGTGAAGAATAGGAAGAATGGCAGAGGCAATCTTCACCTTGCTGCTCCTCCCACTTTGCATTTTAACCATATGTCCTTTTTGGTCCTCTAGTAGGGGTACTTCAGAGTGGGGGATGGAGGCTGCAGAGGATGCAGGAGAGTGTGTACCCTGACATCTGCAATCTCCTCCCTTTTCTAGACTCCTTCCTGTACCCCTTCTTCAAGAACGGGTTCATGATCTTTATTAAGATCTACCTGACAATCAAGTGGTTTCTACGTTATCATAGTTTTTATCCCCCCCACTCAATTTTTCCACTGTTGGCATGTATCCCATCAGCAACTGTGCCTGAATTCTGTCCCAAGGTAGCCCCCTCTCCAACTTCTTGCTTGGTGACCCAAACTTAGAGACTGGGTGGCTAGATCAGTTCCTAGAGTTGTGGTAGTTGCAGGACTGTAGAAACCATTATCCTAGGTTCAGAGCACATGACAAGTCATGGTGATACAGAGACACCATAAAACAGCCTGTTGTTTTTTTATCATGCTTTCTCAAAACCAGACTTACCATGGTGAAATACCATTGAGTGGGTTCAGACAACATAAGGCGCTGTGGCTTGTCATGCTGCCTGAACCCAGTCAACGTCTGAGAGACATAGAATTTCTTTTAATTGATTTAAATATGCATCATTCTTTGGGTAGCTCTCTTGATCCTTTACAGTTTGTCACAATGGCTTCCGAATTTTAAACACATGCATCATGAAGCTAAATGAAGTCTTACCAGAATTGGGCAGAAGTGTGCTAAACATTCTCGCTTTCTGTATTCAGAGTAGTGCTGTTATGATAAATTTTAAAGTACAGGCAACATGGCAGTCCCTATAGTAATACCCTCAAGAAAAGTCCAGAATGACAGACAGTTGTGTTGAGTCATATCAACAAACCTGTTCTTAAGAATTTTCATCTGCTAAGAGCAAGTCTTTGGTCAAATGAGTGGGTCTTAATTGCTTATTCAAGACCAACCTACCAAAAAGAATGTGCATTGCAATAGGCAACAACTGAGCGTGTTCTCACACCATGACGACCCACCCTCTGAATAAGTTGCATAGTTTGGCTTGTTCTTGGAACAGCCCACAGTGCTCCTTATCCCACACTCCTCCCGCCAATACCTCTGGGGCTAAGGCAACTAAAGCTGCCTTGTCTTCATTCCCCATCACCTTTGTGAGCCAGTTTTTACCTTAGCCTTAGCCTTTCCCATTTATTTTTAGAGATTGTTTTGTGTAACCTCAAAATTGGCAGCCAGTGGCAGTGCTCCAAGTGCCACCTTGGAGGAATTAGTTTTCGTCATCACTTTGTTGTTTTAATTGCAAAGAGTTTGTGCAAATTTTGTCCTTTTTTGTGTACATGTGCACATATGTGGGTGTCCAAAATGGGTAACTTGGACAATGTCTTGTGAGTTATTTGCTGTCAAAGGACAACAGGTACCAGCCATGGCTATGAACCCAAAGAGAATGCAAATGAGGATTTAAACAAAACCCACAACTTTGTGACCTTTTATCAGCTGTCAAAGGAAGAGCAAAGCTGCACACTATCTTTTATCATGAAATGGGATGGTCAGTTGATCATCATGGCAATTCCTTCAGTTGATTTGATTGCACCTGACTTTTCTTGGTGACTTCAGACTTTCCACTCTTTCCCAAAGGTACAGATGCTCAAGAATTACAAAAATAATCAGGGATTTTTAAAAACATACTGTTTACATATATGTCCCTGTCAAAAAGCCTGATTTAAAAGGAAATATAAACTCCATGTTCTTATCATTTACTCAGGCAAAGCTTCCCATTTTGGCCTGCTACAAGTTACAAAGCTAATTAGTCAGAGGCTGACTAATTAAAGAACAATGAATCTATTTGCCTCAAATCCTTGCACTTGAAAAAACAAAAGTGGGTGGTGAACCAGTGACATCCCCCCACTCCCCGTGTGTTGCTTGGGAATGCTGGAGGGACTGTCACTGGATGGAAACTCAGAAATCATGAAAAGCGACTTCCAAAAAAGAGGGGAGGGGCACCCTCCAAAAAGGGCTCAGGAGTGTGGCAGGGGACAGTGAGCCAGTGACCACAGCTCCACATTTCAGCATTGGTGGAGGACCTGGGTTTGCTCAGCAGAAGAAGCAAGGGGTTTTTGCTGCTCTTGCTTCTACCTGCAACCTGTGATGGGATTGTTCACCTGGGTTTGAATAGTACAATAACCCATCATGGATTCAGCAACCCCAACAACAAACCATGGGTGGTCATTGTGGCCAATTTCCCTGCCTTGCAGAAAGTACTTGAGCTTCACAGGACCCAATAACAGGACACATGATTTGTCACCCAGAATGGGTTGCCATGTTGTGCAATCTCAGGCTCTGTTTCTGGGAACTAAAAATCCCCCACCTCACCAGCTAATTCAAAGGCAACAGGAAATGTGGAGGTGGGTGGCAGTTTAACTCAATGTCCCTGCAATAAAAAATGTCAACTCTGCATCCTTGTGGTCCCTGGCTCCACAATGCCTTTAAGATATATATTTTAGTGCAACTTTATGCTGATTTATTCCTTGTTTGATGTCCACCACGACTGGAATGCTGATGTCTGCATTGCAGTGATCATACTATGAATTCTAAAAGAATTGTTTTCTTGCAAAGAACTGAATAGATCTGGTGAACTCCTGGGATTTAATAAACCAAACAAAGGAGCTCTACATTTCCTGCCTCGCAGAAGTAGCTATTTTAGGGGGGAAAATGAACCCCCTGTTAATGAGACTGTGGGGAAGGAAAATGGGGCTTTCTTGGGCACTACACTAGCAACTACTAGTCTTTTTTCATACTTCTGCCTACATTCAATGAGTCCCTGCTCCACATTTTCTAATAATCTGTTCCAACAAACATTAAACTTGCTTTAGTTTACAATTAGAGAGTGAACTATTTTCTTCTTGGGTTTAAGCAATTTCATAGAATCTTTGAATTAAAAATGGAAACAACCTGCTCTTGTACATTTCAAACTAATTAGCCCGTTAATAGGAACCAGTTTGCTAGTACTTTTGGAGAGGAGCCCAGCAAAATAACTATTGTGTTAATTTTTTAAAATGTTGTTTCAAATGCCTGTCACAGCATTTGCAATACTAGTGTAGTCTCTACTAATATACTACATGGTTGGCTGGATTTTGTAGGTGAAGGGTGCATCTTTCTTTTTTTTAAGTGAACATGATCATTGATGGCATTGAGTTGATGATGCCATGTGTATTTTTGGGTCTACTGAGATTGCTGAATATTGATGTGACACTGTTTGATGTATCGATGTAGAATAATTTGATTTATCTTATCTACCTCTAGCTTTCTCTGTGTGCTTTTAAAAATGATATTCGAATCCTTCTTCTAAAACTGTTAATCACTTTAATGTCTTGTTCAGTACAATGCTATGCACTTCTTGGAAGTACGTCCACTGTGTTTAAGGGAGTTAACTCCCAGTTTAGGACTGGAGCTTTAAATGTCAACTTAATTGCAGTAATTGTGCAATGAAGGAGCTGCATATATGAACACTCTGGGTAGTATCCTATCATGCTCATACTTTTGTGGGACCCACCACTCATAAAACAAGGACAAGCTATTTCAGAATGGTTCATGTCATCAGAGCTCATTGAACCTGGCCTGTCCCAGTCTGGGAACTAGTGTTTCTGCTCATTTGCAAGATTATTTTTAAAAGCACCAAAGACCCTTTGCAGTAGAGGGGTTCCCATGATTGCTGAGGAGCCAGTGAAGGTGCAGTGACCCGTTGGATACTGTCTGTCTATCTTGCTCTGGTACTCTTCTGACTAATTGAGCATACAAATGCAAAGAAAGTAACAGAGAATCCAACAGTAGAAGTATGTAGTTAATCGATGGTGTTCATGAGCACAGGGTCATTCTAAGAAATGAAGATTTGCTGCTGTTTTTCAGCCACTCGGTTGTGGGACATTAAATGACTGTGGTTTCAGGCAACATAGTTTTCCTCACCTGATAACAGGTCTACTTCAAACAGATAAACTATTAACAAGCTGACAGTTATTTTTATGTGACCCACTTTGCACAGATTGTAGGCAGAGGTGGAGATCAATACCATAAAATTCATATCACTGCTTATGTGTATGTGCTATAATGTGTGATGAAGCAAGCCTATACACTTAAAAGGAGATGAGCAAAAATGAAGAAAAGAACAAGTTGAAAGATTAGAAATGCAATGTTAAGGGATGAGCAAAAGACTGCTGTTAACTCAATGACTGGAGAAGACTTCCATAATATATCATTTCTTCTTCTAATGAGCACATGGCAAGTATTACTATCCCACTACTTCATTCTTCCCTGTTTGGTGAGCTATAGGGTCCCTTCTCTCTTTTAAGAGATACAGAGGCTGCTTCCAGATAATGGTTCCTAGCGCTGAGAATCAGAGGCATTGTGCACTCCTTCTGCCTTTCTATCCTTGATAGCTTTTTTAAAAAGAGAAAATATGGAAGAAGTGGTGGGAAAATGTGGAGGGTAGCAGTTTGATATTGATGAGGTGGGGTGATTATGTAATAAAATTGTGTCTGGAAGTGCCTGCACACATTGTCTCAGGCATAATGAATTGGAAGCTAGGCGAAAATCCAACGTTGAAGGAACAGAAGTTTCTTTGTCCAATTGGACTTTCTCCTCTCCTTCCTTCTGCAGGCCTACACATTCCCTAAATCTCCCTGATCTCCCAACATTCTGGATAAGATTTTGAAGACATGTAGGTGAGGCTGCAGTTGGTATAGAGAATAATTTCCTTCCTCGTTTGGTTGAAAAAAGACACTCCAACGGAGGAAAGTGTTGGGTTCCACTGCTAGAGTTGGGTTCTACTCCTATTTCAAATAATCACTCTGATACATTTGTTTGTGCAAAGGTAAAGATATAAATGAAATCAACATAATTTTCAGAAAATGTATACATGAGTTAGGGCTAATTTCAAAGACTGGACAAGGATCAAACCTGTAGAATTTATGCAGATTTTTTTCAGTGGCAATGTAAGCTGTTTCACAATTACTTCAACCTGCACATTGACAACAGCATTAACGGGGAATTGCTGAAAGAACAATACACTATCCCTTAATCTCACCAGATTTCTCCTTCTCCTGCTTTTGGAGTTACTAGCATGTATGTTGGTTCATTTGGTAATCGCAAAACAAACTTTCTCCAGTCTGGTGCCCTCCAGATGTGTTGAGGCACAGCTCCCATCACTCCCTGCACCAGGCTGGGGAAGGCTGCGCAAAACTCACATGTAGCGTTAATAATCAGTTCTCCTATAATTGCATAATCGTTGCTAATTCAATCTACAACAGATCAATGGTCATGAGCTAAGAAGTACATCACTTGTAGTGAGTCACAAGTACTGGCTTGTTTAATTAACATTTTATTGAAAGGAAGAAGGATGGGTGTCCTGAAGGGATAGGAGACTTGAAATATAAGTGTGCCTGCACTTTCTCTTTCATGTTTATAAGTATGGCTGTGCATTTGTGCACACAAGACATGGGCATCCAGCCCCTGAGACACAATGTTAACTGTCCCTGTGAAGTAATGCCACATCTTTTGGCCATATTCTGTCAAGAATGTGCTCCAAGTGAATGTTTACATATTTTTGGTTTAGGAAGTCTGACACACGTATACAGTAGTGAACAGACTTGCTTTCATAGAGGTTGAGACAGGCCTTTGTTCCTATTTTTAGTTTATTACCAAAGCCTTTAGACAAGCTTTTAGCCATCCAAAGTGGACAGCCTGCCAGCAACTCTAGGCAGAGCCTCTGCTGTGGTGCATGCAGATAGTCCTCTGAAGAAGGGTAGTCCTCTGAGGGAGGACTGCCCCACAGGCATATAATTCTGCCCCTTAGCCTACTGATCTCTTCTGGCTTCAAACTCTATTGAATGCAGAGCTATGTGCTGGTTGAACATGTCACGGCGGACTTCACCACATGGGTGCATTTAAGGGCACAGCCCTATGGGTTCATGAGAGAGCAACCTTTGAATGTGAGGCCTTCTGTGTATCCAGTACCCTGCTGGCTATTTTTGTGTACCTGTCCTTGGATCATTGCATTTTCTGCTAGATGGGCTTTTGGACAATTCTGCAATGGTCCAAAGAAGAGAAAGGGAGAGGCTTGGAGAGGCTCAGATTGCTCATACCTTTACCTTTCTAGTTGCCTCCCCATCCCTACTGTGCTCTGGAGGATTCTCTTTGCCCCTGCTCTCAGAAGCCAGCCTGAAGTTATTCTGGTTGTGAGAGACGGATAGGGTAGGATCAGATCTCCAACTCCCCCTCTTCCTCCAGCTCCCCCCGCCAAGACAATGTCTGCGGCCAAAGGAGTGCTTTCTGTGTTAATTAAAGACAATCAGTGATTGTAAAAAACAACAACTTAATGCTGAGGTGTACACTTTCAGGGTAGCTTTTACCACGTTTCAAGGTCTTTCTTGGGTGCATGGCAGTGATGGATGATCAGACAGAAATGTACCTAACATTGTCTATACAATTACTTCATACATATTGCAATTACTTTCCTCCTTGTTGTCACTTTGGTGAACCTTGATCATGAAGTGCTGTATTTTCTTGCCCACTTCAAAGAGCCCCACCTCAAGAATATATACCAAGTATACTTTTACAATTAGTCCAGATGCAGCTCTCCAGAGGAGAGATTATGACAGCATAAATACACTTTATAGGTCTTCAGCTGATGTGCAAAATATAATTAGGGCTTTAATGTTCATGGCTCAGTCCTAGGCATATCAATTCATAAATCTATCCTATTGGCTTCCGTGGGCTTACACTTACGTAAGCATGCAAAAGATTGTAGTCATCATCAAGAGAGCTAAGAGAGCAATCCAGGAGTCCCTAGATTTTTGTCTGAGAGGGCAGAGGAAACTGTAGATTCTCCCCTCCAAGGTTGTATTCAGTGCTCTGAATTCAGAAGGAGTTGGAAATCTAACATCTCTACAGCTCCCCTCCAGGTTCAGAAAATTAACCTCAGAGAAGGGGAAAAGATTCCATTGCAGTGGGTGGGGAAAGGGCAGTCTGGAGAGGTCTGCTAGCCTTCTTCCCTCCCCTTTTGAAGTGTGTTTGCTAGATGGGCAAAATATCAATTTAGCAAAAAATGCAAGGTGAGAGGAAAGAGAAGCAAAGATCACTTCTGCCACTCCTCCTGCAGTATACTAGATTATTGGAAGCCTCCACATTTGATACAACTGCACTGTAAAATCTTTTTAATGCCTTTAAAAGGTATGCGCCACTAATGGAGCAGAAAATCTTTTTTTAATGCTTTTTAATACACACACTTAAACCAGAAGTGGGAAGTGCTGTGTTAGAGACAATTTCTTCTTTGGAAGAAGGCTTCTTCTCCTGCCAGGGCACATGTGTTCATGTATTATCTAAACATGTCTGTGTATTCATGGATATATTTATGCAAATCAATTAACTGTTTATAATCACTTAGAGTTTTCATATGCTAAGTGGTATATACATTAACCAACTAAATACATAATACTAATTAATTGACATAGAGTTTCATCTCTTTGTGTGACAGTGCTAAATTTATCAGTGCTGCCTTGTTTTGCAACTGGCTGAGAGGTGATTATGACATGTCCCTGTTGGAGGACTGCCTTGCTGAAGAGAATCTAGACTTCCTAGAGCCTAATGCCTTTGTGCCCCCTGTGTCAGAGAAGTTTGTGGCCTCAGGTGAGATGGCCACAGGCCCCTCTCTGCCAGGCGACATTGCATCTGAAGTAAAGAATCTGCCAGCCTCTGGCCCCTGGGTGTGTCATCACCTTAAATGGCAGGCCTGTAGGGATCCTGTGAGGAAAGTAGCTCCTCAGTAGCTCACAGTGGGAAAGCAGCTCCTTATGAATACGCCATGGCCAGAGAGCTCTAAGGTCCTGTAGCTGAGTCAGGAGTAGGATTCAGTAGTGCTTCTTTCTCATGATAGAAGACTTTAGTGTCTGGGTTGAAAGCATTGCTATTCTTCAGTTCCAGTGCCTTCTGCCTTGTTTCTTGGACCTTGTCTTCATGCTCCATGCTATTTTGTACTCCTGCTTGTCTCTGCTTCTAGACTGTTTGTTGTATCTAGCTTCTTAAATGTGCTTTGACCTTGTTCTTTAACCCTTCCTGCTTACCAGTTCTCTCACTGGTGCTTGACCATTTGCCTGTGTTGTGACCTTGCTTTTTTGATTGTTCAATCTCTCAGTCAGTTTCAGCCAAAGTGGGACAGATCCTTCACTTTTGCAAGATGATCTATGGTTTACAAGGTGTTTGTACTGGAAGAAGTGGTGTGCATCAGGGTTAGGCAGAAAGTAGATCTGCACATTTTGGACTACGCTTTTCAGCATGCCTGGCCAATTACCTTCTTACTGCCCCTGATTTAGATACTAGAGGTAAAAACACTAGATACTAGAGCCCCCGTCTACTCAGCTTTTGTGCCAAATCACCCTCCCTAGGGGTCTTTAAGTCAGTGGAATAGCATCAGGGCAAGTGTGCAAGCCTACGGCACATGCTCTTTTTCTCCTTTTCTAGCATAACCACAGTGAGGAGGTGGGAAGTTTTTCCTTCAGTTTTAAAAACTAGTCATCACTTTATATTCAAATGTAGACAAAATGTGGTTAGGTTTGCTCTGAAACATGCTAACTTCAAGCATTAGTTTTTGAAGCCGGCTCACTTCAGTCAGGCACAATTAATATTAGCCAGAGATGTGAATTGACACAGTGGCGATTTGAAAATGGGCTTTCCAGTCTCCTTGTGGCCATGCTGAAAGAGGAAAAGAAAGGACTGTGGCCCAAGCCTAAGGCTCATTCATGTAACAATACATCAAAGTGTCACAGAATCATAGAATCTTATTTGCCACATGGGAAGAGAAACCTGGAAGTGCCTCAGCTTAATGCTTGCCCGGAGTACAACAGACATGAAAGTTTTGTCAGTATAACTATTAAAAATTACTCATGAGTAACTCTTTCCATTAGATGAAAAGTTATCTGAAGCAGCTCTACATATCCCTAAGTTTCTTGTTCCTGAGGGCACCTGTTAGTGGTAACTGTAAAAGCATGCTTGCTTGAGGGAACTCTTGTGCTTTGTAATAAGAATGATAAATGAATTTTGCACTAAAAAGTGCTAGGGAGACAGTTAGGATGTTGGGAAATGGTCCAAAGCCACTGGTTGCATATGCTTTTTATTATGAGCCTATGGTACATTTAGCCTAAATGCTTTATTTTTTAAAGTTGAATTCATATTTAGAGCTGCTCTTGGAGATTTCATGAGCCAAGTGTTAGGTTAAAGCAGCACTCTTTAAATTGGGAAATTAAGCATTTATGGGGGAGGGGGGAATGAAGTTCTGTATTATGTCTTTTGAACATGACATAATTGATTCTATTCAATATTCTGCCATTTAGGCTCACAAACAAAGCTCACAAACAGAAATGTTTTTCTTAGGTTTAGTGTCTCATGATTCCAGCTGTCCGTTGCACTCATAGAAGTCAGTGGGGGCCAAGAGCGCTTAACACTGTGCAGGATTGGATCATTTTGGCCTATGGACTTTTCTTGTGCCAGGATGATCATTGTACTACTGCATCAGGAGCTCAGTTCTATCTTTGGTTTTATTAAGTTTCAAAAGTTCCAGTAAATACAAGCTTCTTATGTATGACTGCAAATGAGAAGCTGTTTAAATTTTCTCAGTTTAGCTGTCTGTTTAACATTTGCTGGCTGGATTTTCTTGAGTTATTCATACAGAAGTGGCTGTGCTTTGAGCAAACTGAAGTGAAACAATGTAAAAATGGCGGCAGTTAGTGAAAGTATGTTATGACAGTGCAGTAAATAAAGTGTTTCTCTTTGTTAGATGGTAAGAACCAATAAAATGTGCTGGTCAATTGCTACTGTTCTTCTCTCCCTACGCCCATTCCTTGGAAAATTGCTCCATGTTCAATGAGCACCAATACTTAGTAGCTTTTCTGCTGGGAATGTAATGGTATCAGGACTTTCTCTGTCTGTTGTATTTATTGATAAACAATTTTCTGCAGTGTTATAAATCATCTTCTCAAGTAAGGCTGTAGCTTCTTGGTCAACGCAGGAGCTGATGTTTGCTACTTGCAGTGTGCATGTGGTTTGCTATTTATTTAAAACAATAAGGTCAACAGTACATTAATAAAACAAATAATACAGCGAGAAGTTGCTATACTGATTGTGCTTGCCCCCTCCAAAGGGCCTGGTGCAGAACCCAGTGCTAATATGCATGGCATTTGCCAAGCAATGTATTGCAAAAACAGGTTTGTCCTTAGAAATATGGAATATGACACCTAAAAATCACAGGTGCCTTTTACCAGCAGAGCAAAGCTCAGCTTTTCCATTTGGAATATTGTGTATGCAGAAAAATTGACACTGAATAATTTCCTTGTGTGTGTTTGTGTGGGCCCAAGGGCATGAGGGTGAGTGACTGAAAGTGAGGGTCACAGAACAGCCTTATGCAACTTGGTGTCTTCAAATGGGGATAACTGGAGGTGTAGTACAACACATTCTGGCGGCTGACGGGTTCAAGGAGGCTGGCATAGTGGATGTCTGGGAATCTTTTGAATGAGGTCCAACCAGCTGAATCTCCACCTTGGTTGTGGAATGTCCCATGTTTCTGAAGATTTTCTCAGTGCCCGCAAAAGGGACATTTTAGAGCAAGAAGATGTATGTCCCTTCAGTGCCATAGGACCTATCTTCTTGAGTACTTAGGCAGTGCTTTTTATTACATGGTGCAGCAGCACTTGTGCAGAATCTTGCCCTTTCCTCCCATACTATGAGTATCCAAGGTGAAGACAAATATTCCACAGCGAATCTTCCCACATTTTTTCCTTCTTTTACCTGGATGAAAGGAATTATTTGTATTTTAAAATGATATAAATTATATATTGGATTTTATATTTATCAATGTATAGTTGCTTTGCTGTTTTTATAATGGCTTTTAATTGTTTGATTGTTAGCTGCTTAGAGATGCCAGGGACACAATAGGTGGCATATAAATGTTTTAAATAAATAAATAAGTTAGACCAGGATGCTTGGATTGCAAGTCTTTTTTGTTGGGTCACAGAGGTTTGCCAGGATCCATTCTATGGTGGATTCCTTCTCACAGGAAGGCAAAGTGAGATGAAGGTTGCCACAAAAATTAGGTGAGATTGTGCCCAAGAATGCTGGGCCAGAAAGATAGGAGGCAAGTCTGGAAACTGGAAGCAGGTTACAGAAAAGCTGGGAGTAGAAATCTGGGAGACAAAGGAGCTAAGAACACTGTCCATGATTGTAGTTAAGTGACACAGTCCTTGCTATTTCTGTACTGCGGGTGGTGTCAGTGCTGGCACTTAGGAACAAAACAGACACTCCATTAAATCTGTACCTATGTGTCAAAGCCCATCTCTTGTCTTACTTCACTTTGACTCACATGACTGGGTGTAGGGATCTCACTCCCTATCTTGAATATCTTCCTGTGCCCTATGCTCAGCTCCCATTTCACATCAGGACCCTCCCTACTCCAGCATTTATTTTAAAGAATGGCTGCTTATTACAGATCCAAAGTAATATTTGTTTTGGTCCTTAACCTGGAAAATGGCATTTAATCAGAATCTGACTGGTGTCCAGACGAAATGCAGAGAAGCCCCTTTTCAGTCTCATTCCTGGCTGCCAGTTTTCAAACTGTGAACGAAGATTGTGTGAGAGACAGCGAGAGATCATGTGTGATAGAAGACAGAGTTCTCATTGTAGGCCAAGTGTTTCTCTTTTTGTGTGTGTTGGCATGTGTGTCATCCAGTGTGCAGCAAGTGGCGGGAGGGTGGCAGACAGCTTATCAACTCTGATGCACAACTTTCTCCATACCTATTGTGTGGAGTGGATAAAATAACCTATCCCATCAAGACTGAAATGTGCAAGGCAAATGAATCTCAATGCACAATGCTGATTTTGGCTGCGACTGCTACAGTAACCTAATTCCATACAGAAAATGGGACAGAGTTCAGCTGAGCTCATTCCTCTAACAACCTTATCGACTAGTTTTCATAGCCTCTTTGGCTTTGCATTCAGTACAATCAAGCATCTCTTTGGTAGTGCTGAAGCACAGACATTCACATAGCACATCGATACTTGCATTAGAAACCTGTCATGGTATGTTAATATTAGATATTTTGGACTAGAGCAATTCATATATCATTTTGATACAATGTAATAGGAAAGGAAGTGATGGGAAGGAGTTGAGGTGCATGTACACCAATGCTAGGAGTATGGGTAATAAGCAGAAACAGCTTGAAGCTCTCCTGGGAATAGGAGGGTATGATCTGGTGGGAATCACAGAAACTTGGTGGGATGAAAGGCAACTCTGGAATGTGAACATAGAAGGGTATCACCTTTTTAGAAAGGACAGGAAGGGAAAGAGGGGTGGGGGCGTGGCTTTATACATCAGGATAGGGATAGGATGCAGTGAGATAGAATGCAGCACAGATGGGGATTCGGTAGAGGCAGTCTGGGTGAAACTTAGGGGTTTTGACAGGGAAAGACACCTGACAGTGGGGGTATGTTATCGCCCTCAACCCTGGATGATGTCCTGACAGGCCAGATTCTAAGGCTATCTCGGGGGAGAGACACAGTAATTATGGGAGATTTCAGTCTCCCGGATATTACTTGGGAGACTCACTCAGCGGTGACAGCCAGGTCACGTCGCTTCCTAGAAGCTATTGAGGGAGGGTTTTTCACATAGAGGGTCTGAGAGGCAACGAGGGGGGGAAACATCCTTGACTTGGTCTTGACCAATAGGGAGGAGCTGATAGATGAAGTACAGATTAGGGGAGCTCTGGATGCGAGTGATCACTCCATCCTTTGCTTTGAGATCAGGGGACTGGGGGCGTGCAGCAGGTCAAGCACTAGAAGCTGGGACTTCAAGAGGGCCAACTTTGGCCAACTGAAGGCCAGACTGGGGAAAGACTCCTGGGATAGGTTACTGGAAGGCAAGCGAGTTGAGGAGGGGTAGATAGCACTCAAAAGGTAAGTTTTGGAGACCCGAGCCTTGACGATACCTCTAGTCAGTAAGGTGGGGAGGCGGAGGAGAGTGCCGCCATCGATGCGAAAGGAGGTGATTAGAGGGATTAGACAAAAGAGGAACCTCCATAGGAAATGGGTACTAGGGCAAATAGACAAAAGGGTATACCAGGAGGAGGAGGCCTGTTGCAGAAGGATTCTTCGCAAGGCTAAGGCTGATTACAAGCTGAGACTTGCCAAGAATATCAAGAGCAACAAAAAGGGCTTCTTTCAGCATGTAAATAGGAAGAGGAAGGGGAGACAAGTGGTGGGACCACTAAATAAGGAGGAAGGAGATCCAGTGACTGATATGAGGAAACAGGCACAGATGCTAAATGACTATTTTGCCTCTGTGTTCTCCCCAAAGCAGGACGGGGGATATCCGCATAGGAGATTGGATGAGGCTGGGGGCTTAGGGGCACAGATTAGAGTCACCCCCCTTGAAGCCGAGGGGCTCTTTAGGGCATTGGACATTAAAAAGACACCACGCCCTGATGGGTTACACCTGAGAGTACTTAGAGAGTTGGCAGGAGTTCTCTCACGCCCGCTGGCCTCCATTTTTGAAACCTCGTTGAGAATAGCTGAAGTTCCGGAAGACTGGAGGGTGGCATCAGTGGTCCCAATTTTCAAAAAGAGTAGTAGAAGGGACATGGGGAATTATAGACCTGTTAGCCTTACGTCCATTGTAGGAAAAACAATGGAAAGGCTCATAATAGAGAGAGATCTAGTGCTGCTAGATAGGGAAGGGAGGCTGACAGCCACACAACACGGCTTCTGCAAAAACAGGTCCTGCCAGACAAACCTTGTGGAATTCTATGACAAGGTTTCGAGATGGCTAGATGGAGGGGATGCAGTGGATGTGGTGTACCTGGATTACAGCAAGGCCTTTGACAAAGTGCCCTGTGATATCCTGGTGGAGAAACAGGAGTTTTGGGATACACCAAGGCACTGTCCGGTGGATTAGGGCATTGTTGACTGACCCAAAGCAGAAGGTAACCATTAGCAGGTAATCATCGGGATGGCGGACAGTGACAAGCGGGGTCCCCCAGGGCTCTGTCCTGGGGCCGAACCTGTTTAATCTTTTCATTAATGACATGGAAGAAGGGGTGAACAGTCTGCTGATCAAATTCGCAGACGGCACTAAAACTGGAGCAGTGGCCACAACTGAGGAGCAGGTACTCCAGATCCAAAAGGATCTGGACAGACTATGGAAGTGGGCAGGAGACAACAGGATGGTGTTCAATGTGGATAAGTACTAAGAGGGGTACTGCTTTTATTAGAGCAAATCTGCATCACCAAATAATGTGCAAGCTTTGACAGTTTTCAGAAGTCATCTTCAGGCAAGATGGTAAACAAAAATGGGGAGCAGGGAAGAATTAGATTGTTGATGTTCAAGCCATAGAGTTTGCATACAGTTACCATCTAAAGATGGAACATGGGAAAAGGTTGTAAACATTCAAATAAGCTCCATACAGTGCTGAGATGGTTTTAGATTGCACCTAGGACTCTTTCTCCTGGGAAGAAGAAACCAGTAAGTGATTACTGGTTCTGTGAAAATAAAATTGAACCATTACTCAAAGAAGGTCTCTATCCTTAGCTGAAACGCCTAGGTTCTTTGGTAAGTGGAAGACAGAAGCTAGAGAGAAGCTAGACATCACACCATTGATCCAGGTGGGCAAAAAATAGGCTGCAGTTTGAAAAATAAAAAACTCCAAATACTCTTTACTTTTGTTGCTTTGTAGAGTTAATGGAATTCATTCAAAAACAAAAGTGTCTTTGTTCCCCTGGGTTTAGGGTTCCCCCAAAAGGGTAGTTTGTTCCCCTGGGTTTAGGAGCTCCCCATTTTACTGAGATGGTACTGTTTGTTTTCAGTATATTAAACTGAAGCAGGGATTATGTTGGTGGTCTCCCCTTAAGCTAGGGTGGAGCTCTAGCCATCTTTTCTGCAAGTATCCTACTCTGAGCGAGTTGTGCCATTCTTTCTGTGCTCAGGGCTACAATAACAGATTATAACATGTTATTTTAATGGGGGATTATGTTCATATTTTGATTTCTTTCTCTGTAGTAGTTTATGTGAGCTTTGACCAGGATACCACATCATTGAAGTTGCATCAATGTATGATTTACTACCACAAAGCACCCATTTCTCCCCAACAAAGCTAGATGATTTTGTAGCCAATGTGTAGCTTCTGCAGCAACCTTATGGACAGGACATGTTGAAACAGCAAATCCTGCCTCCAGTATCTGGACAGTGTTCCTATGTGCAGCAATTGCAAGGGAACTCGGGGCTGTTAGACTCATGTCCTGCTCATGGGGTCTCATGGCCATAGTTTGGCCACATGTCTGAACAGAATGCTGGATTGGATGGACCTTGGTCTGAGCCAGCATGGCTCTTAGGCTCTTTCTTTACATAAATGAAAAATGTTACAATCCTGCACACCACCTATACAGGTAGCTTACTGAAAAGAGGTGAATAACTAAAATAAATAAATGAAATACGAAGAATCTAAGTCAGTATTCTTTCATGGGGAAACAATAGCCTTATTTCCACATGTGTTTGTGTACCCAGGGTATTGATGTTTGCTTTAAAAGCAACTTGGAAAACAACTCTAAAGAAATATTAATGTTTCAAAGCCTCATTTTGTTGGCCACCTTCAAAAGTATGTTTATCCGATGTGCTTTATATACAGAAGAAGTGAACTGATCATGTACACAGGTCATTGCACACTGTCAAGATTCTCTCTCCCATTTCTTCTTGTGTTTTACTTTTCACCCAAAGATAACATTGATTTCATTCTTTCATTGAGGTGTTTCCTTGCTTTTCCAGTAATTGGCATAAATTGGGTGTGTTGTTGGTATAATACTGATAGAATAGTAGTACTAGCAGTAGTTATTATTTTGGAACTGCAGCTTTCCAATACATTGTGTGTATGAATTCTAGGATCTAAAGGTGTATTGCAAATATACTTTCTTGCCATAATCTTTCTATAGATCGGCTTCTGCTTTTTGTAACCTCTTAGCTAATGAAGATATCCGAAGTTCTCAAATTAGAGAGCCAGTGTGGTGTGGTGGTTCAGAGCATGGGACTGGGACTCAGGAGATCTGGGTTCTAGTCCCCGCACGACCATGGAGCCAACTGGGTGACTTTGGGCCAGTCACAGACTCTCAGCCCAACCTACCTCACAGGGTTGTTGTTGTGGGGATAAGATGGAGGAGGAGAATGATGTAAGCTGCCTTGAGCCCTTTGTAGGAAAAAGGCAGGATATAAATCGAAGAAAAAAAAATTACACAGTATTTTGTGATCATTTGAGTTGGTCTGATAAAAGTCTTTCCCTAATATGGATGTTCAAGTATTAATGTATTTTTCATTACACAAGTAATGTAATGTGGCATTCCTTTTAATTTTTAGTCTTGATCCAGTTTTCTTTAGTTGGTTAAGGACAGCAGGGCCACTTCATTCAGCCAGTGTAGATTTTTGCATTGTTGGGAAATGTCTTTTTTGAAGTTAGCATCCTTTGGTAGGGTGAGCATGTGACCAAACCCCATGGAAATCTCTTGCTTGATTGGCTTGCTTGTTTCCATACTATTAGCTGCTTGTTCACTTTGTGTAAAACAAGCATGACTGTGTGGGTAGTTCATGCTATACGGTCATAATGGGTAAGGAAAAGGACTGCTTGTAGCACTCTGAAAGGCACAAATTAACTTTTGGGAAAAAAAAGTGCATCTATGAAAACAATTCTGTAAATTATGGCACATATTGCCTATGATGCATTGCTTTCAGATTGACATGGGCAAAACCATTCATATCAAAACCTTGGGGTTAATTCATGTATTGGCCACTGATGTGCACAATTGGTTCCTACGAGCCAAGCAGCACACAAGGATAGAATTCATGTCATTTTGGGAATCAGCTCCAAGAGTATTGCCGGGGGGGGGGGGGGGACCACGAGTCAGACTTCCTAGTGCACAGTGCAAGTTTCTCCTTGGTATGTTACACTGCTCCTATGAGCAGACCGCATGATTTATCTCTTACACAAATACATCAGCTGTTGAATTTGACACAAGTCAGTCTCTTGAGCCTGCCTCTTTTGGCAGCTGGCCACTCACCTAGTCAGAGAAAAAAGTAGAATTGTCCAGCTATCCAGCTGGCACAGAGAGAGCAGATTGCACAAGCAGTTCCATTAGCCACGTGGGTGACAGCTAGGTCAGCTCAGATCTGGATTGCAGGAATCTGATGTATTGTGTGAGCAATCTTCCAAATAACATGCCCTCAATTCCAGACTTTGAATTCTGTGGCAGTACAGTTTCATATTTATGCAAAACATATGTAATGGCTATATTTGCATATCTTCCAACTGTCATATTAACATATATTTCAGCCAGATCAGCAGATTCTTTGAAAGGCGAGTTCATAAATGAATTCTTCACTCCCCTTTTTTTAGTGAAATGGCAACCACAGTGAACAAGAGATTCTTGCCTTACACACAGAGAATCTTGCCTGCTTCCATTGATCCTAATATGGTAGACATAGCTTTGTCTTTCTAGTGTCCTTAGAAGTAACCCAGCAGTAGATTTAGATCAATAAATGTACAATTCATAAGACACTTGCTGTTTCATGGTTAGTGGGATTTCTAATTTGGGAGACAATCAAGCTGTAACCATGCCTTGTTAGGGACAGAAGCACACAGGGATTGCACTGGGAAGAGGATGCCAATACTGGGTGGTCCCATTATGGTAATGCCTCAGAAACTCTGCTGTCTCATTAGCATGTATTTAAGGAACTGGAAGAAAAAGACAATGCAAGGGTCTGGACTACTTATTTCAACGTTGAAGCCTGTTCAGATGTTACTATGTTATGTTGAGAGTCTAATACTGAGGTCTCCAACCATTTTGGACCTCTGGAAACCCGAAATCCAAGGGTATATTTTGACAATTCTTGCACAGTGTAAAAAGCACATGGAATAGGAAAATGTGCAGAAAACAATGGCTGAGTGCCAAGGATCTGCTAACTAGACTCTTCTTTTATCTTTACTCAGCATAAGGCCTATAAATCTGAATTGTTGTTAGTTGTGAAGTTTCATCCAACCCATCACGACCCCCATGGACAACATTCCTCCAGGCCTTCCTGTCCTCCTCCATCCCGCGGAGTCCACTTAAGCTCACACCTGATGCTTTAGTGATGTCATCTAGCCACCTCATTCTCTGCCATCCCCTTCTTCTTTTGCCGTCAGTTGTTCCCAGCATTAGGGTCTTCTCCAGTGAGCCCCTCCTTCTCATTACAGTACCATAACTAACAGAACAGAATTATAGTAACACAACTAGAGGAAGTGTGGTATTGTGGTTTAAGATATGTACAGCAGAACTTGTGATTCTGATCTGGACACATACATAAATAACCTCCTAATTGCAAATCACTGTTTCCTCATTTCAGATTTAAGGATGACTTAACAAGTGTAAGAGAGACATGGCAGGAACCTCAAAGAATCAGGTTCGAAAAGACTAAAATAATGTAGAACTTTAACCATCTGACTTAATGACCTGACTTTACACACATCTTCATACCCTGCAGTAAAACTTTGTTTGTCCTTTACTTCCCATACTTAACTGATGCTGGGTTGCCTGTACCAGCACTCTTTTGCTTCTTCAAAATTTAAAGGGGAAGATGAAATATGGATAAGAAATACTGTGGAAAGAGAAGTGAAGAGATTTGCTAAGTTCCAGTAATGTAATAGAAAAATATTACCGTATTTTTCGCTCTGTAAGACGCACCTGACCATAAGATGCACCTAGTTTTTAGAGGAGGAAAACAAGAAAAAAAATATTCTGAATCAAATGGTTTACTAAACTATTTAATAAACTATAACAGAATACAGTAATACCGTATTTCAACCTTGTAAAGTGAACAGCAGTCAACAGTGGCATTAAGAGCCATCATCATTGTCATTAACAAAAGAGAGACTTTAAAGTTTGAGTACTCTTCTAGTTTTCGTTGAACCCATAGAACTCATCATCACTAGAGTCAGAATTTATGAAGCTCTGTTGTTCACAATCACTGACATCACTTTCTTAGTCAGTAGTAGAATTATTGAAGGAATCCACAATCTACACCAGTTATACAAGAGCTGCTGCAGACAATTCAATAACAAATCTAAAAAAGCCAGTAATGTCCACGCTGCCCTACTAGTAAATAATAGAAAAAAACTTCTGACAAAAAATGAGATATTGCACGGTAAATCAAACACACAGCGGACTAAGTAGCCTTTGAAGAATAAACTTCATACATGAAGGTAATGCTGTTCAAATATCCACTGATCCTAAAAAAACGTGTCTGATCAACTAACAGATAACTGATCCATGGAAAGCTTCCTGATAATCACAGGCACATTCCTCATCACTTCCTCATGGGCTTCATTAAAAGACGGGTTGCCATTTGAAAACACACACCGACCTGTGATTAACAGCTCTCACCTGCGCCAGAGGAGGGGGGTGGAGCAGGGCGTGCCCAGCGCATGTCGGCCAGGTGGTGCCACATGGGGCCAGTAGCATGCTGGAGGTGGTCTTCTGGGCGGTGTGGCGGTGGCAGCAGGTCTTCCCAGGCGGTGGGGGTGAGCAGTTCCCGGGTGGTGGGGGTGAGCAGTCCGTCTCTCCGTGGGGCCATCGGGTTAAAGCCCGCGGCTCCTCCTCCTCCGCACGCCTCCCCCTGAGTGGCACAGCTCTCACCTGTGCTGGAGGGGGGGCGGAGCAGGGCGCGCCGAGCATGTGCTGGCCAGGTGGTGCCACGTGGTGCAGGCGGCCGGCAGCGTGCCGGCGATGGTCTTCCGGGCGGTGCGGTGGCAGCGGCAGGTCTTCCCGGGCAGTGGGGGTGAGCAATCCATCTCTCCATGCAGCTGGTGGGTTAAAGGCCGCGGCTCCTCCTCCTCCGCACGCCTCCCCCTGAGCGGCACAGCTCTCACCTGTGCTGGAGGGAGGAGGCAGAGCAGGGCACGCTGAGCGTGTGCCGGCCAGGTGGTGCCACATGGTGCAGGCGGCTGGCAGCGTCCCAGGCGTCAGGCACACACACATTCGCTCTATAAGACGCACAGACATTTCCCCTTTTGAGGGGGAAAAAGTGCATCTTATAGAGCGAAAAATATGGTAATTGCATTATTACATCTACTATAACTAGCAGATATGGAGATTTATGTTGTATTTATGGAATTATGCTGTGCTCTTCCTTTTAAGTGGAATTGAAAAGAACTGCATTGAAAAGTTCAAATTCTGTCAGCTGGAATTTAATAGTTATCTGGTTCTTTTTATTTTTGGATGATGGGTGTCCATAGCGCTAGCCAAACCATTTCATTAATTACATGAGAAGCATCACTGGCTGTGCAGGGCAGTTTTGGTGTAAGGCAAAATGTAGAAATATTACTTACTATACAGTATTTCATTCTCATTGTAGTACTTCATTTCTGCAGAAAAGAATGGGATGGATGTGCCATCTAGTAATAAGAACTAGAAATCATTTATGGAACAAACAGCTGTTTGGTTCCCAAGCAATTCTAACTTCCCAGATATCCAAATGGAATTGAAATTAATATTCATCCATGACTTGGGTAAGATCATTAAAGTTAATAATATTAATAATAAATTAATAGTAATAGTGCATTCTTGCAATTGACCAACTTAAAAATAGTATTCAGATTATCACCCTATTGTGATGTGCTATTAAAATTTCAAATGCATCATAGATGAAAATGCAAACCAAGGAAGAACTTGCAGAGCATGTGATTGGTGAGTTGCTGTACTTGCCTCTGGGCCCTGAGATTGCTTTCTGAGCCTGGAAGTATGAGCTCACTAATTCAAATATTGGTGTGCATGCATCTGAGGTCCCTGGACCAACCAAACTGAAAGGGTTGTGTGTGTACTTCACAGTTGCATGTTTGCTTTATGTCACACAAGGGGAGTACTGGTGTTTCAAACACAGTTATATGATGCTGCCTGCACTTGAATTACAGGGAAAGACAGGGGGCCCTTAATGAAATAAACTCTCCAGCCCTCTCTTCCAGTTATAACTGTAGGAACTTAAGAGCACTATGGAACCAGAGCAGCATCTGATTTAGATGCATATCTTATCCGCTTTACCATTTCTCAGTGTGGCCAGGCTGCTACCTCTGGGAAGGGGACAACCAGGACACAAGTTGCTTCAAAAGCTTATAGAAGCAGTTTTGCAGCATTTTTTCTCAAGCTTCTCCTTTGAGCTCAGGCAGTCAGGAAGAGAGTGCAGGAAGAAAATCAATAGGTGCCCCCCTCAACTCCCCGCTGCCACATTTCCTTTCCTCCTTTGACCAGGGTTGGTATTTGCTATAGTATGTGATATATCTTTGTGGTTGTTTTAAAATGTGCAGGTGTGAACCATAGAACCTTTGAAATAGGCCTTCCTGCACACTTGTGCAGATGTGCATGTATATACTAGAGGTTTTTTTCATTTTAAGACAAAGAAACATTCTCTGCAGTTTCAATTCTATCCCCATGCTTGTGGCCTGCACTTGCACTATCATCAAAAATGATAAAACACGCATGACCTTTCCTAGTCCCTGTATTTCTCTTGCAATTGCAACAGCACACACATGGTATGTGGCACTTGATCATGTTAGAAATATGGTAGAGCCCGTCCAGTATTTATTAGCATATGCCTATGGAGCAGTGGTTATGTTTGAGGAAAAGAACTGGTGCAGCATACTAAGAATGAAAGGAGTTCTGTTGTAGGTTCAGCCATAGGTTTGTAAAAGTTGGTCAAAATCTTTTTATGTTTTTGTGGACACTGGCTAGGTTTCGGCTTTTTCTGGTTAGCTTTTGCTGCTGAGTTGGTTTTAAATATGCTTTTCTGACCTTTAATGGTTTAATGTTTTGTATAATTTGTACTCTGTTTATGAGGGTTTCTTTCAGGGCTCTTGATGAGCAGATGGCAATATATGAATTAAATAATAAGCAGGAGGTGAGGTTGGCTAGTTTTAATTAGTCACTTTTTCTTGTTTGACCATTTTGTGTTTCATAAAATAGACGAATATAGGCCAAGCCTTCACTGGATTAAATAATGTCAAAACAACTTCTTGGATATGGAAGTAACATAAAGTTTGGCAATAGGGTAGTCATATGTTCACTTTTACAGCATTGTCTTCTGTTGGAAGGGCTGTTGAGTACATGCCCAATCTGAGATAAGGAACTAGCAGAATGGAAAGCAGGGGCTGTGTAGTTGTCCAGTAGCGGTGAGCACTTGGTCAAGAGGTAGAGTAGGCATGCCAGTCACCTGGTCTGATGTGCAAGTTAAATTAACACATGCAAATATTGTGCAAATTGACACCCCCTTTGTTCCATTTCCTAGAGTTCTGCAAGTGACCACATTATATTGATGCCAGTAATTTAGAAAACTGAAACCACATCATGTGCCTGTCTTGAATATTTGGCTGAATTCTTACTGATAAAATAATAGCACTTCATTTAAGGTCAGTGAGAGTAGAGAATTTCAAATGAGTATTGCTTTCGTTTCGGCTGTCAGCCCACTTTGCAAAGGGGGTCTCTGTTCATTCCTAACACCAGCGCCTGAAAGAATGAGTTGCCAATGTTTCAGACACTATGCACATGTTCTCTCTGCCAGATGAAAATAGAGTTGCTTGGGTAGCTTACTAACAAAAGCATATGAAACCTAGCAAGTGCTGGCAGGCAAACAACTGCTTTGCATAGTTTTATTGACAACAATATGCATAAAAATTGAATGAATCTTGTAGGCCTCAGGCCATTACTTGGGATGCTGTTTTTGCAATTTCCAGGGTGAAACCAAAGGTGGCAGTTCAGACATTTTGGAAATGGTAATTGAAATTTCAATGCATGCTTGTTTAGCAGTACAAATTCCCCCTCCCCATTTGTACATTTTGCCAGAAACACATATATTAATATTACATGAAATGTACATATTGTAGCCTTCCTCAAGATGAGTGGAATTTCAGGATTATGAGATTCTTAATGTTTTATTCAGCATCATTTGCTTCTCTCCATGTTCTTAGCGTCACTTCACCATGCAGCATTCTATTTGCAATAACTGGGCCTGACTTCTTAAGCAAGTGAGAATTGCCCATTGCCTGCTGATTTTTCTAACACCCTTGGAGGGTTCTCCTTTCCTTTTCTGGAAGTGTGGGGAGCTCTTCTGAACAATGGTGGGTGGAAAAATACATAAATGTTGGCTTATGTCCTGAGACAAGAAAGCTTCTTTTCCTTGCCCACTCCCCATTTAACCTCCAGAGATCCTTTTCAGGGAGTGGTGGCAGGAAGGCAGGAAGCATTCCTTCTGGGAATTTCCTTCAGTTAACTTATCTTAAACCTCTATCACCTTCTCACTCTCCTGTGACGATTCTTCTGGAAGCTTCTAATAAGATGCTTAAAAATATAGAAGTTTCAATAAAACAGAATAGTGGCAAGGTAAAACAGTGCAGCAGCAGAATCAGGTGGACTCTTAGTTTCCCCAGCCTGGAGCTAAAATTCAGTTTAGAATTAAAGTTATTCTGCCCATCTCCAATTCAGCATGAAATGGCAAAGCAGAATGGAGAATAATCTTTCCCAGCATTTGTTTCTCTCATCGTTATTCTCCTTGCTCTTTGAGGAAGTTGCTGGTCATTTCTGCCAACTGGAGGAAGCCTGTTTAATACACACTTCCTCTTAGCATAATTTTGACTCTTGGAGTGGTCAGTGTATGTTTGCAACACATAGCAACAAGAACGAAAGACACCATAAAATGTGAACAAGATATAGACAATGCAGCGGGAGGGGAAGAGACAGTATAGCTGTTCTAAGGGAGAGAGTGATTGCTTTTGGCATAATCACTTGATCCGTGACATTTCATAGTGGTGAATGTTGTCTGCTTTAATAGGCCAGATTTCTGGTAGGTGCTTCTGGAGGGTTCCTTTCTGCATTGCAACACTTTCCAGAGGATAACCATGTTAGTCTGTTGTAACAATAGTCACAAAAAGCCTTTTGGCACATGAAAGCCTAGCAAAATCATTCTGGCGTAAGCATCAACAGATATGCAGAGCATTATGGAGAGTTTCATTTTATAGAGTTCCCTTGATGGAGGAGGAGTAAGCATCAACAGATATGCAGAGCATTATGGAGAGTTTCATTTTATAGAGTTCCCTTGATGGAGGAGGAGTTGCTAACAGTGTGACAGAGCACATACTTTTTCATATGAAAGAGGTCCCAGGTTTGATACCTGGCATCTCTAACTAGGGCTTAGAACATTTCCTGTCTAAAATTCAGGGAGTCACTGTCAGCTGGTGTAGACCAGCCGTTCCCAAAATAGAGTGTTCCAGATGTTTTGAACTTCAGCACCCATTCACTCCACCCAGCATGACCAAAGTTCATGAGGTTTTGAGGTCTCCAGGTTGGGGAAGGCTTGTGTAGACCATGACAGGTTAGCTGGATCAACTGTCTGGCCTAGTTGGAAGGCCCCTTCTTTCATTTCTGTATTTGGTTTGGTCATATGTTCCAGATAGTGGATGTGTCAGAGAGACAGTGTGGTGTGGTTAGAGTGATGGTTCTCAATCTTTTTTACCTTGGAGGAACTCCTGAGCCAGAAAGAGAACTTCATGTCTTTAAGCAAGAGAACTTCATGTTTCTTGCTTTAAAATTATTACAAAATATTTTATTATAACAATCATTGTAAATCCCTCAGTTCAACCTGCACTCAGAAGTAACATGAAATTAAATTTTATTTATATTTACATTTTATATTATTAATTTGACATACCACCCTGCTCCCCATCCCATATAAACTGCTTCACGGATTAATTGGGAAAAGGCTTCTCTAGTTTAGCCCGATCTGCCTGTGGGAAGGGTCCATCAGCCAGACACAAAGGTGGCAGCCTCTTCCTCTTCTTCGCCCCAGCACTGTGCCCCAGAAATAGACTGCCTCTACCTGTGGAGACTTCACCTGTGACCTACCACTTCCTTTTTCACTTTTCTCAGGCACTGGGCCCTGTCTCTCACCCCTTCATTTCATGGCCAGTGCCTGTCTGTAAATCATGGAAGGTGGGTGTGATGAAAGGAGGTTGTAAGAATAAGGGCTGTTGTCAGTCATTTAATGCCAGGCACACACAATCGCTGCCATGGCATTCCTCATGAGTCTGAGGTGGATGCATTTTCCTGCCTTGTGGGCAGGGGATCACCTGGTGCCTTTCCTTCTCCTAGGTAACTTCTCCTAGGCTGGATTGTGAACCTGGGAGATCCAGCTTTTAGTCCCCACTTGGCCGTGAGACTAACTGGGTGACTTTTGGTCTCTTACTCACTCTTAGCCTAATCAGACCTCACAGGATTGCTGCGTGAGGATAAAATGGAGCTATGAAAGCTGCCCTTGCGGAAAAAAGATGGAATATGAATACAATGTAAGAATAATCATATTTAAAAAGGGGTTTTCTTCCTTAAAAACTAAATGACAAAACATGTCCAACCCTGTTGCTGTGTGTGTGAAATTTTGTTGCTTTTTAAATTTGAAAGGGGAGGATAATGTGGCAGGAGTTTGGTAAATTATGGAGATCAGTAGTAGCAAGATGCTGAGGTTGTAAGGAAGAGCTGCACATTTTTGTGGAATCTGCTTTTGTGACTTTCCTCTCTCAGTCTCCCACAAAATCTGTCTGGAAAGGCAGCTTCTATCCCACTGGTGACCAGTTTATGCCTGTTTAATATCTGGGGAAATCAATTTTGCCAACTTAAACTGGGAACCCTTTCTCTGTTGACTGCATGCCTGACTTGTATTGGGGCAGGGCAGCTTGGCTGTAGTCGTATCATACCCTATTGGATTCCTAAATGGACCACATTACTGATTTAATGCTGGACCTGGCTTAGTGGTAGAGCATTTTGGTATTTTAGCTCTGGGGGTCCAGTACCAAGTCATATCTTGACTGGGCACCCTTTCTTGCAGTGCTGTCATATGCTTGCATTTTGAAGGCTCTGTTTTGAGATTGGTATGTCAGGCATGACTGTGAGAAATTTATGAATTGCTCCCAAATTAAGGTGCTTGAAATGTGTTCGCTGTGAATAAAGATTATTTCCTTAGGGTGTCAAGAAGGTAAAAGACTTTAAATTTGGCTTGTTGGAGAATTATTGGCCATAAATGCTTGTGCAAGCTGAGATTAATTGTTTATGCCCTGAGTATGAATTTGAATGAGTTTATGCTAATAGCACTTAAGGTGTCTTTGTGGTCCAGGTGGTACACTAAAAAAAAAGAGTGACAATCTCATCTGTAAAAATGTTTAGTTGTATACTAAAGCAGAAATTGACCTCATATTTCCTTCTATCTTGGCAAGCCTCCAGATACAGGAAGAAAATAATTTGCTTTGTAGCAGCTGTGTGTGTGTGTGTGTGTGTGTGTGTGTGTGAGAGAGAGAGAGAGAGAGAGAGAGAGCGAGCGAGCGAGAGCAAGCATTTAAATATGAATTTTATTTTTTTAAATTAAGAAATCTTGGAGCCTAACTGATTTTCTTGGCTGAATGTCTTCTTTCCATTCTTCATTCTATTTCCTTCCTTCTGCATCTTCTTTATAAATTGCCCAAAAGCTGCTTGTGAGACTGAGGTAATGATTTTTTCCAGTGTATAGGTAGAGTTTGAATTCACTTTGAATTCAAAGAAAACAAACTTTAAAAATAAGTCAGTACTAGTTTGAATGTTCGCCCAGCGGTGAGTAACCTCAGGTTTTGTTTCATTTTTTTTGTTAAGTATCAGTGCATGGTTGCATTTTCAAAGAAGTTGATACTAAAGTTGCTCTAGATCTGGTTCACATGTAATGGCAGCAAATAATGTTTTATGTAATTTGAGGAAAACTCCGGTGATGTACAGAGCAATGTTATGTGAGACACACTTTAGACTGCCATAGGATTACTCAGCTCTCCAGCTAACAGTGAAAAAATAAGTTTTAACGCCCTGCCAAAATATGTGTATCTGCCAAATCCCCAATGGTATGAAATTCCACAAAACAGGGGCCACAAGTGAAAATTCCTTCCTCTACTCCTCTCTACTCTTGAGGACTACTTACTATCCACAGTTGAAGGCATTTCTGGGGAGATGCTGCAGAGAGCATTGTGCCCTCATAGAGTAGTCACTTGACTCCAATGGTAACTGGGTTCATAGTTTTTAGAAGAGTTAAGTGAGTAGCATGCTGCAGCGTGGAGAACTGAAAAAAGGAACCAGTCTGTCTACTTCTCTTCACTGCCAGCAGACATGAGGGCAAGCCTGTTCTCTTAGTCCATGGCAGCTATACCACACTGAATGCTTTCCTGCTGCTTTGCAGCCTAAAACCAGCAAAGGGAGCACTGTTCTCTCCCCAGCTTGGTATCTTTTGACCTTTTCACTGCAGATCTCACTGCCACAGGTATCTGTTGGAAAGAATGGATTTTGTGTACAAAAGGAAATGTGAGAGAATGTGAAGCTCACTACTGAACAAAGAGGCTGGAAATGGTAGTGGGAGACAGTCTCACCTGAAATGGGCACCTTTGTCTTAGAAGATGGGAACAGCAGGCTGCCAAGCAACCTTCACATAAAATCAAATATTTGAAAGGAGCAGGCAGGGAGAGGGGCAGGGGGTGAAGGAAATAACGATAGAATGCACCAGTTGGACAGCAGCTGCTTGAAAAGCATAAGCTGAATGCATATTTGTGCTCTTACTGGAGGCGCTTGTGCACCCTGATGGCAATACTCATCAGGAAAAGGAAGAAGCAAAAACAAAACACACTCAGACTGACAGCAGAAGAGTAGGTAGAGCAAGCCCTTGCTTGCATGCGGCAGATGTGCAGATTAGAAGCTGAAACAGCCCACATTGCTCACAGGGCATTTCTGCAATTTGATGCATGCAAATCCAAACATAAGATTACATCTTGAATAGACTGTTAATGAAGCTGCTACCATTCTGGGGAAAGAGACAATTTGAGGAGGTGGGGATGTTGATGTGAAAACCATGTGGGCTTTTTCTTTCTTTTTTTAAAATCAGGGACAGAATGAATCTAGCACCTCTTTGGTTGATGGTAGAGATGAAATCCCAAATGGAGAGATTGCATTGTTCTATCACTGTGCTATCCACTTGTTGAAAAGGGTTGCTCTCCTATCAAGCCCCCTTAATGAGCTCTGTAACCATAGCAACACCCACTGGCAAACAGTGAGATTACAGTACCACTGTTGTCCGAACTATAATGTTCCTCTGCTCCTCTTGGCACACTGACCTAGAATGCTGCCCTATATCTTAGCATAAGGTTTCTTTTTAATTTTCCCCTTCTGCTAAGACTTAAACCCCAGGAGGATATTAAAGTTGATTGCTTAGCATGTTGTGATATGAGAAATTGGTTTTAATTAGCTTTCAAGCATTTGCTACCTTATTGTTTAAAAAATGCACTGTTTTTGTGGATTTGGCTCCTGCCTGATTTCACCCGCCAGAGGTGCACAAGTGCAGCTGCTACACTAGTGTGCTGATGAGGTGCTAGGCCACACTTCTTCCCTCAGTTTCTGTTCTGTTCAGTGGTTAATAACGTCAAGTGGTACATTTCTGTCATTCCAACTGAGTCAATTGTCATGAGATGTTGGAGATGCACTTGCACAATTGTGGTCTACTCTTGGAAGCATATCATGTGGAAGTAGAGACTTGCACAAGATTGCTTATATTCTTTCCAGGAACTAGAAAATTGCAGCCAGAGTCAGCATTCCATGTCCCGATGGAATTAACTCTCCATTGATGCAACTCTAGCATTTTTAAAGGCTCATTCAAATTAAAACCTGAAGAAGCATGGGACCAATTTTTAAGTAGATGGTATCAACAGGCTCTAACTGTGCAGACTTTCAAGATATCCAGAACTCTTCTTCAGGCAAAAAGTTACAAAAAGCAACTTGACTGCAGAAGGAGGCAGAAGATTTGGGAGTGGAAAGACTGACTGGATGTTGTACTCAAGATGGCCAGAGTCCTAAGGGGATATGAAGAAGGAAGGCTTGCAGACATTCCAGTTGGCCCTGCCAGGAGATTTGATGACTTCATATTTAATTTCTACCAGTACTATTAGACTATATGGACTTTGACATTATTCTTATGGCCAATACAGCTGCCTTTCTTCTCATTGTCTTTCTTCCTCTGCTACATTACAGCAGCTGCTATAATATGACAACAGACTTTAAAGTGTTATGTCAACCCCTGAAAGTATTTTTTGGTGTTTCCATGGATGGACTTACCCTCTTACCTGTTTCCTGGCTTCAGGCTCTGATTTGCAGTCCTGGTTTGAAGGACTTATAAAAATTACTGTCTGCCTGTTCAGATGTAACAGTATATTATTTACATAGAAAGAAGTGAGAGTAATTCATCAATGTGAAACATGTAAGGTAAGTGGGCGAAGGAAGGAGCCCATAGGAACAGGGCTCATTCATGTAGCAGTTACGGTTTGGTGTTTCATGTGGAATGGCATAACATCATTTTCTCCTACTGAATCGGATTTCTTTGATGTATCTGCAGAACATGTAACAATGAACCCTTTGTTGCCTTTTTCTGTCCACACATTTGATCAGATATCATTATTCTCAAGGCATGCACAAGTTAAATCCAAACTTGTAAAGATTAATTGGATTCTGTTCCATGCAATATTTGGCATCTAAATAAGTCAGAAGTAAATAAATGAATGGAAAGGCTTCTGTTGTGTTCACTAACGGGTATCTGGCATGGTGTGAAAGACTCACATTGCTGGCCTGAAAGGAGCATGCTCAGTATTTCCCTTTCTATTATGTGCCCTTGCCCTACTCATACTGTTATCAGAACCCATGTCTTTATCCCAAACAGTGGCTAGGTGATGTCATACATATGAACAGACCATTACTTGATCTTGAAGCTAGTGAAAAGCTGCCCCCTACCCACATTTCAAAACTGTGCTTAAGGTTGTGGTTGTAGTTGTAGTTGTAGTTTGGGGTATAGTTGAGGCTTAATAATTCTTCTGTTAGTAACTTCATATTTTGTAACTGCAAAAATAGTAGGTGATGATAGAGACTGGTATATAAGTATGTCTTCCAGATCTGAAGGGTCTGTCACCGTTTTGATGCTCTGTTTTGTATACCCCAGTTATTGTATGCAATTTATACATATAATTTCATATACTTTTAATAGAATTCATAGTTAAAAAAAATACTTGGGTTGGCTTAAATGCATCAGCGCACACACGTGTTAATTGGCAAGCCTTATCTACATATTGTCCTCAGAAGTGTCTGCTGTAGAAATGCAGAAAGCACCAACCATGGTCATTGACCAAGAGATGCTGACAGGTTTTTTAAAGGAAAAAAATTACTTTCCCCTAACAGATGTTAAAAAGTGTGCTGTCAAAAGGAAAAGGAAAACTTTGAGTGATCTTTGTTCCGAAAAGGTGGTGGACCCATTCATAGTGAGTTCCTCTAATTTATTTCTGAGTGGATCTTATCTTTTTCATGTTCTGCAACTTTTTTACCCTTTCGCAAGACATAACATGTAAATAACTCATTTTATGGGAGCTACCTATCAAGAAGCTTGATTTTAAAGGGGTTTTTTGACAGGGCTAGCTATCAATTTTTTTTCTGATGTATGCACATCCAGATAGTGTGACAATCCATTATGAATACAACCCCAGGAACAAGCCATGGATTGTTAGGGTGACTTGTTGCCATCAAACAAGCCATCTTGCCTGAAGTGGTCTGTATTCACATAACTTGACTACCCACAATGGCTTGTCATCCCACAATGGATCCTTTGCTACATAAACCCAGTTATTCTGTTTGCCTGTGGAATGTCATCCCTTGTCTTAGCATGCTTGATATGTTCATGAGTATTACATGCCAGTGAATAACTGGTGTTGGATAATAGCTAACAGAACGAACTATAAATTGCAAAGTCCTTTGTTTGAATCCCATCTCTGTTATTTTTTTTATCTAAGTGCCTCTCTGTGTTATAGGAAAGCAATAATACTGAATTTGTTTGTCCGTCTTTCCTTTCTGCCAAAAGTGGTGCTCAGGGCCTCTTCTTTATACGGTTATTGTGAGGATTATAACAAATATAATTCATGTGAAGTGTTTTCAGTTCTTAAAAGCAGATTCAGTTGTGAAGGGGGAGAACTTGCAACCTTCCAGATGTTGTCAGACTGCATCGCATAGCTTATCATGGGATATAATGGCAGTTGTACTCTGACAGCACTTGGAAAGCCATAAGTTGCTGACCTCCTGATACAGATGGCAAATCGTGTGTGTGTGTGTGTGTGTTTAGCTTCACAAAAAATGTGATAGATACTGTAATGTATTCCAACAGATGCAGTCATCTTGGGGGAAGATTAGTAAACATTATCCCCTGTTTAGGTATGTCCATGCAATGAAAAATTGATGCTACTGGGCCATCTGAAAACCGGCATGCTGCATAGGGTGCAGCTTTTATTAGGCTGGTGATGGCCATTGTTCCTTTTTGGCTTGGTGTCTATTTATTGTATCATGGGGGATCTGCATTCTGTACCCTGTGTTCTGCTTTCCCAGAGATATTTTAAATTATTATCCTTTCTGAGTTCAATTCCTCTTGATTTTTCTCTTGGTTATGATCATTTATAAGTGACAGCCTTGACCTAGATAGGCCATGAAGCTTGCTATCCTTTAACATAAAGAGAAACCTGGTCTTTCATTTTTTTTAAACCTTTCTAAAATTAAGCTCTATTAGAAAAAGGCAAGAGTCCAAGTTATACTTTCAAAATACTAAATTAAAAGTCCTTTAGATGCCAGAATTGAAGGCATAATGTGTGTGAACTAATTCAAAAAGCACTGAATAATAGCTAAGATGTTCATATTCTGTGAAGGTGATCATTTGAGAATAAAATCCATGTGAGAATAAATGTGGCTGTAAAATTCTATGCTTTTAATTCACCCAAATATAATACATCATAATTTCTGTATCTGGAGATGGGGACCATGCTACCTTGTTGCACCTCTCATTATGTGATGATGCTTCCATATTTTGAGAAGTTGAATGTATTCTTGTATTATGAACTCAGTTAATGCAAGAGAGCCAGTGTGGTGTAGTGGTTAAGAGCATGGAACTGGGACTCAGACGACCTGGGTTCTAGTCCCTGCTCAGCCATGGAGCCAACTGGGTGACTTTGGGCCAGTCACAGACTCTCAGTCCAACCTACCTCACAGGGTTGTTGTTGTGGGGATAAGATGGAGGAGGAGAATGATGTAAGCTGCCTTGAGCCCTTTGTAGGAAAAAGGCAGGATATAAATCCAAAAACAAACAAATAAATAAATAATTTCTAAGTTACAAACAAGGAGTTTGGCGTGAGCTCTTTGTCTTTTAAAAAGTCCTTTTTGATGGACCTGTGGCAGCATTCATCTCCTACTAGTGGGCATTATAGGTATCAGCTAGAAGACTACCTCAGAGTTTGTAGTAGGGCTTTAGTTAATCTTATCTATGCAAGGGAAGACTTCATAGTGAATCCTCCTATGTGTATAGACAGTCCTTGGAAAACTGCCCTACTAGTGTTTGTCAATTTTCTAAATGGAGCTGAGCATATGTTGGATGTTGTGCTAATTCCTTAGGATAGTTTACCAAGAAAATTAATGTAGAATTGTCTTCTATAGCATAATGGGGACGGAATCTAGAATGCAGAATTCTATGGTTCCTCTTCCTCATTCCTTCAGTTGGGTTACATTCCCTTTCACAGGTCTTAGACAGGTCTCAGCATTCTTCTTGAAATCTGTCAAAATGTATCGTGTTGAGTTTTGTTGAGATGCTAATCAAAATCCTACTGAAATAAGGTGGGGGAGAGAATGAGTATCGGTCCATGCTATGGCCAAGTGCACTGAAGCATGGAGACAGCCAGGGGCACTTCATGATGGGGAACCAGGCTTGGGTCCAAATACATACCTCCTACATACCAGGTTAGCATTTGTTGGCTACATGTCCTACCTGAAACAGCTGATCCAGAATAATAAAGAGCTGATGATAGAGGACCAAAGGAGATTGGCCTTGGCATATGGGGAGAAAGGACAATTTAGACAGGAAACAATTTTATCCAGACGTGCTTGTGACTTGGAGAGAAAGACTGGAAGAAGAACTTGTCCATTATCTAACATTCCAACATGTCTCAGGAACTGTTTAGTTTGCTGAGATAGGCCTACAACACATGACATGGAACTTGAAAAAGGGTGAAAGGGGGATAGAAACCTGGCTATCAGTGCTGCTCTTCAGGATTCACCCAGCCTCTTCCAGCATGTTCTGTTTTATCCCCCCAGCAATCAATCAATATTTTTTATCAGCCTACGTATTCAGTCATAGAATCACAGAACATAGAGTTGGAAGGGGCCATAAAGGCCATCAAGTTCAACTCCCTGCTGTTGCAGGACACTATGGTATACCATCCCACTCAGACGGCTGTCCAGTTTCTCTGGGCTTCTTGACTCTCCCCACCATTTGCAGTGTTTTCTGCTGCAGATTTGTTTTGGTTCTGTAAACTTTGGGATTTCCCAGCATGTTGATACTTCCCTCTAGTCAGTGGTGGCTAAGTTTTGAGGGTCCTTGGGCAAAGCACTGTCATTATATTCTATCTGTTAGTGACTGGAGTCAAACAATAGGACAGCTCACACTTGAGTATGGTTGAATGTTGGTAAACCATGGGTTACCATGTGGTTTTGGGTTCAGAACAGAAACCTGTTGTACACTAGCAACCCACACTCAATCTGTACTCAACTATTGAGACTGGATTATCTTGTTGTCTGAACCCATTCAGAGCTGATCTTCCCACTGCCATTGTGAACAGCTGCCACTACTCCTAAATCTCTCAGCCCATTGATTCCACTTTCCCGCCTGACAGGTAGAGAAACAGTGAGCAAGTTGAGAGTGGCATCTGCTGCTCCTTATTCTCACCAGCTTTGTTGTTTGGATCAGAGAGATGCAGGTTGTAATGGTGAAGAGAATGAGAAACTACTGGGAGCTCTTGTCAGCGGGCTGCTGCTGGGGGGGTCTGCTCTTCGCCGATGCTCAAATTTACCCTTGTTGCTGAAATAGGATATTTCGCTATTATTAAATATCTTCTAATCAGTCCATTAAAATTAAGGGGCAATAAAAATTGAGAACCTTCAATTATAAAAAAACTAGTCTTAAGATATCATTGAATAAATTTTTAAAACTTAAAAAAACCTTATATAGCACAGCCTATTATACCCCAATTTAGGGCTCTGTGGACAGTGCATGCGCTCTAATATGGGAAGCATGTATTCTTGAATATAATAGGCAATTTGTCTTCTTGAAAAATAAAAATGCTGTGAGAAATAATTTGCTCCAATCCCTAAAATTGACTATCATTTAAAGACAGTATTACAAAATGATACAGCAGATAGGACACATGGGCATAAAGAAAAAGGATGAACTGACTGCATCCAGGATAGCAAGTCCCTCTAAAGCATCCGGATCCGGCCCGCCGTGCCCGTTTGGACCTGCCCCATGTGCCCGTGCACCTGTCGCTGCCCACCTCGCCCTGCACGCGGGGAGGCAGCAATTTGCTCACCTGGAGAAAACGATCTCCAAGCGAGCAAGCCCCTGCCTTGTGCATCTGCCTTGTGGCATGTGGCTGCCCACGCCTCGCCTCCCCTTGCGCATGCCTGCCCGCACCTCGCCTCATGCCTGCACCACGCCTTGGCTTGCCTCACCTTCCCTCGCTGCGCGCCTCGCACACGCTGCCCCTGCCCGCGCGCACCGCCGGCACCACCTTTCTGGCCCGCACCCAGCACCAGCACCTTTCAACTGGCGCCCTGGTGGAAAAGTTTGGGGACCCCTGCTCTAAAGCATAACACTAAGTGCTCCTTTCCAGGTTCTTCATTTCCTGGAAGGAAGGAAGGAAGGAAGAAAAGTTGCCACTAGTTATCTCCTATTAAAGGTAAAAGGTAAAAGTAAAGGTTTCCCCTTGACATTAAGTCTATTAAATGCTCTCAAATTTCTAGAACTTTGACTTCCTTTTCAAATTGAAGTTTGGTCCATAGCAAGAGGAGAAAATACCAACTTTCCAAGCAAGGTGATTTACATGACATTAACTATCATTCTTTGCTTACTGTCAAAATTCTTTAAGCTTGCAGTGACCTACTTAAGGGTCTTATGACAAGATTAAAAATCCCAGTGAATTCCATGCACTACTTTTCAAGCATTCCTATGTATATTTTCCACTTTTGTTTCTATGGAGATAATGGTCAAAATTTTGCAAGCTTATGACTAAACTCTTCTTCTTAGCAGTTTGTTCTCACTGGCCTTTTCAGTAGAGGAGCTAGTTTTTAGTGGATTTATGTTTCCTGTTCAACATATATTCATGAGGAATTTTCAGGAGCAGCCCCTCTATATGTACAATTTTATTCATTTAATCTTATAATTTCATCTGTCAGCACTTGTTCTAAACACCTGTTTTCTGTGTGTAAGTCAATTCTGCTCATTTGCTTAGAACTGAAGATAGACAAACTGCCTCTGTATATTACTGATACTCCCTTTGCAAAATGAGCTGTCTTATTTTTTATTTTTATTTATTTAACGCTTTCATGGACCATCCCATTACAACAAGCACAGATTAAAAAATGGCACAGCATCCAGCAATTCACAATAAAATCACAATTAAAACCAATTAAACATTAAAATAACGGGAGAATAAAAAGGTTTATGTCTGGTGCCAAAAGAAAAAAGTGCGCAAGGCCATAACAGCACATCCATAATGGTATGGAATTAAATTCTCTCTTCAAAACTTTCTCATGCTTCAGCATGTATGTTTGCATTCACACAGCAGTTTCTTTTTATTGGTTTACAATTTTGTTATAATTGAAGCCGAGCAATAACATCAAAGAAGAACAGCAAAGCCAATCTAATGTTCATATAAAAAGTTGGTTTCTGATAAGATTAAATAAAAAGTTGCTTATTTGAGAACACTTTAATTTTATGGGCAATTTCTGCTGCCAAAATTATTGTCCTTTGACAATGCTTGTATTTGAGCATAATGCTATGGTTCAGAGCAAGTATGGGCCAACATGTTTTGCAAGTGCCTCTTGTAGAATTTGGGGGGGGGGGGGTTGGGGAGGGAGAGGTGTTACCATTCCTAATTTTGTGTGGTTGTAAAGAAGGGGTAGTGAGTTTCCTAGAAAAAAGTACACAGGGAGCATACTACTTTCTTGGAAGCAGATTCTCCCAGAATCCTCTTGTGATTCAGCTGGGATGGTTCTCCCCTCTGCCCCCTACCACATGCACCTTATTTTCCTGCAAGATTGCATTTTTTTAAAAGTAATTATTTGTTGCTGCTACTGCAAGAAAAATTCAGCAATAGAAGGCTAATTTTGGTGGTGGCATCAGGGGTTGCAGTTCTCAGTGATTTCCCTGGTTTTGCATTGAAGGATGATCCTTAAGCTTATGAATTATCCCTCCCCTGTCTTCCAGCGTGGCCATAAATCAATTGGGAGGTTTTCTTTGTATTTTTAGATAACTGTAGTTATTCATTATCCATACCTAGACTAACCGAGGTTAGCCTTATCTTTGATTTGGGGGAAACAAGCCAGCTATGGATGATTATCCTGGCTTTACCCTAGTTAAAATTAATCATGGTTCCAGAATTGAATGTAGCAATGAAACACAGCAATTAAAAAGGAAAATAAGTATTTCAGTCTCTTCACAACAGCACTAGGGGAGTGGAATGGGAAAGAACACAAGCTTGAAGTTTACACGTGTAATACTAAACTGTAGTATAACATTCTATCTGAATTAAATCAAAAGCAATTGAGAAAAAGTACCTATTTTCTCTCACAGTAAAAACTTAAATGACTACATGTTGACATAAAGCTCCTTTAAAGCAGTCTCTAGTCTTAAATCATTTTGTAACTTCTACAATTCTTCCTTTCTGCAGATCAGGGTAATGCTTTTCTTTGCATTTTCGAAGCAAGTATTTGTTGTTTAAAAATTAATGACCTATTTAGGAAGAATCAAGTCCTTTGAGGAATTGGGGCATTTTCTAGATTTTCTGGAAAAACTGGCCATATATTTAAAAAAAACTTTTAAAAGCTTATACCATAATAACCTTCTCTGTGAAATACTTATGGTACATTTCCAGATGTGAACTTCTACTCAATCCATTTGTGAATTCTGATTATGTATTCCAGGCACTAGATTATATAGCACAAAACTACTAAGCTTAGTATTTGAGCTGCCCACTCATCAAATCTGTCAGGGTTTTGTTGCTGAAGTCTGACACCTGGTTGTGATTAGTGACTGTTTAACTAATTCCTATTTTAGAAAATGGAGCAGTTTAAATAAAGCGGCAAACACCAAGACTGTGTTCTGTACATTCATTGGTGAGAACATAAAGCTGATATGGAAGGCTATGTGATTCATAGCGCACCTAACATCAGAACTATGGAGGGTTGGATGGCTTGAGAGACTTCATGCAGATTTTAGCACCGTAGCTGTGATGTTCGGTGCATGGTAACTACACCAAACTACACCAAAAATGTGAAGGAATACAGCCTAGCATTCAAGGCTGAACTTCACATTGAATTTTACTGTCATTCATGCCAGATGTTGCATTCTTTCCTTTCATGGCTAGTAACCCTACCAAGTTTTAACAGTGATTAATCCAATCTCCATGAACTCTTGAAATCGCCATTGAGGTGCCATGAAAGTTGGCTCATTCTGAGTATGAAAGTACAGTGTCTTTTCCCTGGCAACGAAGATGTTTATTTTTAAAATTTCTGAAGTGAAGAATATAAGGAATTAAATTATAGCTTGCCTCCATATTTAAACAGCCTTTTGAAACAGTAGTACCAAGTCCAGCTAACCCAGAATGCAGTGCAACTTGACATAGACTGTGGGCTGGGGCTGACAGAGATGGGAGAATACTTACATGAAATTACCAGGTTTGGACAATCTGCCGCCATTTTCTGCTATTCAAACTCTTCCCCATAATTCAACTTTTCTTAGATGCTTTTCACATAACTCCTTTGGTTTCGTCCCCAGCTGGAATGAAGCTGAAGTTAAATGTGCATTTGCTCATTCTGACTTTCTTTCTGTTATCTTATGCCTCTGCTGAATTTTGGATTGTAGGATTTCTGGTGCTCCACCCTTTTTCTTCCTAGGTTACTCTGTTAAGCACATTATGGGAAACAGTGACCACTAGACCAAGGTTAAAAAGCAAAGGATGTCTGACCTAATGATATAAAACAAAACATCCTATCCATGAAAATCTTTTTAATAGACCAGTCTCAAGTTACATACATCAAGGTAAGATTTAAAACAACAGCAAATAATAAATAAATATGAGGAAGCAGGATGTAGCTTTGTTTGGACAAGAGGACACCTTGTCAGCATGGAGAGAGTCCATGACAGAGAGCCTCTTTGGAGGCCTATCCCAGCCCTGGCTCCATATCAGCCCTGTGGCTTAGGGGGATGGGGATCTGCTTTAGGAAAAGGCTCTAGTGGTATTCTGTCCCACCCAATTCTGTAGACACTAGACTCTTGGTTATCCGGAACTCAAGCAACTGACACTCTCAAGCAACTGACAAAAATTGGAGAAATAACACTTTAAATAAAAATAAAAATTGAATCATTTTCCAGTAGAAATGTCTGTTTAAACTTGGCATGCTGCACACCGTGCACTGTGCAGTAAGCCCACATGTTTGTCTCCCACTCCTGCCAATTCACCATGTGTAAACATTAACGGTGGGTTGAGATCTATTGTTATTCCAATTTTCTGTTCCCACCCAGCCCCCAAGTATGCTGAAACAGGTCCCAAGTAAACTTAAACACCTACCCTCAGTGCTTATTTTCAAGCAGAAGATGGAAATATGCAAGAGGCTTGAGGAAGCTGAGAATCATTCATGGAGGAATATAATATTGGTCTGTCAACAATCTGCGACATTAAGGCAGAAGTTTGTCTTAATTTGCTTTTAATTTCTGCACTTTAATATTAATATCAAGTCAATACAGAAAGTGTGGTGTGGTGTGGTGTGGTGTGGTATGAAGTATAGTGTTACATCACATCATTTGTACAGGATCACATCATTTTAAAAGACACTAATTTGATCCTTTTTATCTTGCTTCTCCTGCACTGTGAGTCTGAATTTTTTCTTCTTCTTTCAAGTCAGTTTTAACTGTAACCTCCCTATTTGGTGTGTCTGTGCTGAGGGTGATGGGCAGTATTTTTTGACCAGTCCTGGTGGTCGTCTACATTATGCAAAGAGAAAATTTGTAGAGGGGAAATATTATGCAAACAAACATCTGACTTCTTCACTAGTAGATAAGAAGAATCTGCTCTTATAGTAAGAACAAAGTTGAAGAGTCAGCACAGCGCTTTCCTACCAAACAATTGTATCATGACGGTTTCCTGTTTCTTCAGTGCACTTGAACATAAGTCTGCGGACTTTGCCGGGCACATTTGCATAAGATCAGCTTAAATAGTAATAGCTGGAAATCTTCTGTTCTTTCTCATGTTCAGGTCAAAATAACTGTGAATACCCCCATCCACTTTGAATGATTATTAGGATGATATAGGTAGTTTTAAAGGTATGTTTGCTCCACGGAGGGGTTTTTGTTTGGTTGGTTTTTTTGTTTTTGTTTTGGCTTTTAAGTAATCCCCATCATCCCCTCACATCAGTGGTTAACACATATGCCTTAAAGGATTAGACGGGATTAGGTTGGTCATATAATGGTATCTCTCACCACAAGCAAGCAAACCACCCAATGAGCACAATTACCACGTCTTCGTTGGAACTAATGAATTGCAATGCCCCGCTGAAAGTGACTGCAGCCTGACCTTTCAGATAATCCTAATGAGGTGGAAAGTGGTTCTGGCTCACCCACCCCTTTTTAAAAAGTCCGACAGCGGTTTGATGGTTTAATACATTGTAGAAAAGACACAGTCAAACACTTAAATATAACAAAAATATATTCTAAAGATTATTTTGCATTGAGTAGTGATACCAGCTTTCTTCCCGCTGCTTTATGTAGGCATATTTCAGGAAGAATATTTTCTGAACTCGGATACTTGGCATTTGTACTTAGCATTTTTGTTTATTATGGAAAATTGGTGGTTTCATAAGCTTATGGACTGAATGTGTGCAAAGCCCACAATACAGGTTAATTGTGCAGTGTGGGGGGATACAGAGTTGTACACAGATGAGATGCTTTACCATGGGTATCCACTGGGAGAGAACTATATGATGTTCCTTGTCTAATTATCAGCGGAATTATAATTTCTAACACTGGAGCAGGGAGTACACCACATTCAAACCAAAGGGGCAAGCAGTTGTATGGCATTGCTTTGCGAGTAGATGGAACATTTATAGGTGGGTACACTGAAGAGAGATCTTTTTGTTTTTAATGGATTCTTAACTTCTAGTTCATGCTCTCTGGATCCCCAATCCATAAAACTTGTGCCAGCCATAGAGATTGCTTCCATAAGATGTCACAATTGTGCAGCAAAGATAAATAAAATCTGAAAAAGCTGCATTCTTCTTGGAGGTAAGACTTCATATGAATTCCATTTTTTGTGCTGTGAAAATGAAAATAAACTTTGTTTGACTAAGGAAACTTTTAAAGGACTGGACCATGTATGAAATGGCACTGCATAACCATTTCTTCACAGTGAAATGAAATTTGAATGTCAAAGAGATAAGCCCAAGATAACGAGAGGGTGAGGTTAAAGTGAGCTCAGCACTTGGCAGAGTCAGAAAATATTGTCAGTCAGAGGTATATGAAGTGCTGATTTCAACCATTAGTATTCCAGTGAGACTTTGACAAGTCCAAAACAACACCCTGCCCTTCAAAATGAACAGATAAAAAACAGGCAAGTAGGTTTGATGCTTTTCTCTTTCTTTTTTAAATGAAGGATATAAGGTCACATGAGTTATGTTCATGACACAAGGATAACCTTTTTATTTTTGGTCCCAAAATGTATAATAATGCATTCTAGTTTTCAGAGGCACATTTGAGGCATTCTCAGTTTGCTAGAAACAATGTCAGATGCAAACATAACAAAATCAATGTAATAATTCTCCTTAGTTTTCAAAGCCATTTTACATGCTCATATGATCTCTGAAGTCTTTTGTAATGCCATGGTAAACTAGAATTGTAGTATAATCTTCCTATTACAGATGGGGTCTGAGACACTGACTATAGTAGGATGAGGTTTCTCTCACTGCTTCTGTCCTAAGTATGGAGAAAGAGAAAAGGGAGGGAAGGCGAGGGAAACATAACAATTTTGCTTTTTCCTCATCATACTATGGGGATTATTTATTAAATTTATATCTCACCTTTCAACCAGAAATGGCACTGAAGAACTTGCTGGTTGGTTATGATGGAGTTTGAATTCAGCAAAACCTGGTGGCACAAGATAAAAGAAGGGTGGCATTGACAAAGACATGCTGCTATCTATCCCGCTTTCCGCATGGGGAGGCAAGGCGATCATTTTGGGCTTGCTAGGAGAAAATGATCTCCAAGTGAGCAAGCCGCTGCATTGCGCACTCACGTGTCCGCCCCTGCCGTGCTTTGCCTCCGCTCGCCTGCCCACCCGCACCTCACCCACGTGCCCTGCCGGCACCACCCTTCTGGCCCGCACCCAGCACTGGCACCTTTCAGTTGGCCCCCTGGTGAAAAAGTTTGAGGACCCCTGCTCTACAGGCTTTGACTTAGTATTTTAAGTGTAAGCTGTGTTCCATTCTGCTGGGGCTTGTGGCTCACAGGCTAGGTGGTAACCAAATAATGTAGGTAAAATCACATCAGGTAAAGTCTCTTCTGCTCAGGTCAAGATTCTTCAAGCAGAAGTCACAGCAGTCCAGACCATGAAAACCTTCCAGTAGCTCTTACTGCCTGGAGTTTTCCTTATTGTAGGAAATGGAAAGATCTCTCAGGAAAGAGGGGAATCTCAGTGAACACTGCAAGGCCACAGCTTAAGTAGTTTGCCCATTCTTCTTGGAGAAACTGGCTGTGCCTTTTGAAGGGCCTCTTTGACTCATTCAGCAACTGTTTGCTCCTGCAAAGCAGAGAGAATTGGAGATGTGCTAGAAACCATCCTGCAAGTCTGAGGAAGGTGGAAGCTCTGTGTCCTCAGATTGGGTGTTGGAGAAAGAGAAACTGGAAGTTTTCCCTCCAAGTGGTGCAGCCTGATTTTGTGCAATTATTCCTTGTCGCATTGCAGAATTCCTGGCTTTTAGAGATCAGGGGATGTTTGCAGCTAAACCCACAATGAGGAAGGAGTTCAGTAGATTGTTCCAGTGAATTATATCTTGCCACTGTTTTAGGTATAGTTCTGTAGGCACCTAAAGTCAGTTTTGCCACTACCCACCCTCCAGTATACAACAGCCAATGGATACAATTGGCTAATGCAATATGCAAACTACTGAATCTTTGTATCACTCCACCTAAGTGTTTCCACCATATGCCTGTTTCTTCTTTTAGATTACACATTTGGACAAGCTATGGAATGAATCCTGCTGTGTTTGATAGAACTGATCCCAGAAAGACTTTCTCATTGATGAGCTTCATCAACATGCCTACAGGCTCCAGAGGCTCCTTGATTGTTGAGTGCTGCAAGGAAAGTTGTTGTTATCTCCATTGCTAGAACAAATATAAAACATGACATTTGCTTTTCTCAGGCTCAGCAGGACAAAAGGCTGAGTTAATCAGCAGCCTTTAAAAGTAAAACCAAAGAGATTTTCCCCTCACACCATTTTGATCAAAGTAATATACCAGCTAGGGTGAGAACTGTGATTAGCAAAAGTTAGAACATTACTGCAGCATTTCTCTTGTCTCCAAACTTACATCCTCTGGCACAACAGTGAAAGCTGAAAGCTGTTACTGAACAGAAGGAAAATTAATTTCATGAGCTAGTTTACACATGGCAACATTCCTCCCGTTGTGTGTACGTTTTTTGTGTAGTCCATATCTATGCAGTAGGCTAATTTCTACCTAGGGAAATTATAGATTCAGGTAAAAAGCTAAAACTTGTTTTTCTTCTCATTCTTTTTATAAGACATTTTGGCTGGATTGGTAGTGGTTGTGGTAAATGGTTGATTCCTGTAGGTTTGGATATTTAGTGAATAATTCTTACTGTTTTAGATAATATGGCTTTATCTTTGATGTTGCATTTTATGGTCTTTTTTTTTTTAAGACAGACCTGATTCGCACATAACAACCCAGGTTATTGGCTGAATTGTTGAATTGTGCGTTGGGAATCCTGCAATGCAGTTTAACTACAGGTTGTGAACCACAAACAGGCTAGAAAGAAAACTAATGGTTGGATGTTTGATTGTGATTTCTGGATTGTTTGGGGTTGACTATCACAGTGAAACCACAAAGCAGGATTTGCATGTAATGACAGCTCATGATTCAGCAACTAGCCACAATTCAGTGACAACTCATACTTCACATGTACTCTGGGTTATCTTTATGTATGAGCCAGATCTATTTGTTGGCTGCTGTCATTATATTGAGAAGAATGAAAGGATGCAAATTCTTCAATTAACCTCAAGAAGCCTTCTATTACCATTCTTCTTCCTGCAAGTCTCCCCCTTTTTCTGATGTAAGGGACAGTTAAAATTTCTGCTTATGTCACTACAACAGCTAATATGAAATAAAATTTATTTTTCAGAAATAAGTTAGGCTTGGTACAAATGTATTATTGTTGAACCCCTGGGTCTACTTCTTATGTATTTCCTATTTATTATTCTAGAGAAAGTTATCTCTTCCTGTTCCTTGTTTGCTTTGTCCATGGCTTAGCATTTCATGTGAATTCAGGATAACCATGGTTAATGCTAACCCTTCTTTTTTCAAGGTTGAAAGTAGGTTTTCAGAAAAGGTATTCCTTATATGGGACTTCATTCCTCTTTTCTTTTGCTTTAGGTTTCTCCTCTCTCCCACAGGAGGAACTTCTCTGTCCTCTGTGCTAAATGTACTATACAAATTTCCTGCTCTTGCCCATGTCCTTACAATGTAGATAAATGTTAAGAAAAAGGGGGAAAATGTGTTACTGAATTACATCAGTCTTGCTGCTCCTTTTAAAAAAAATTGTGTTACTCTTTTTCATATTTCATAGATGAAACAGAGAGAACAGTGTTTTGGTTCAGCCTTCTGAATTTCCATGCTCAGTAACTTTTTCTTGGATTCTTATTTATGTTTTACTGATTCGACCTAGAACTTTCATTGCATTGATTAAGTTCTCAGAAAGTTAGCCAAGATTCTCACAAAAGATAACAATTATAGTTAACTAGAGTAATGAAAAGGAATGGAAAGAGAGAATGGACTTACTTTAGTTGTGTGTGTGCATATGTGTGAATATGTGCATCTGAGAGGGAGAACTATATTTACTGCTTCATCCATCTTTGTGGATAACTAGTACTGGATGAATGGAAGATAGAGAAGAAGCTCTGTCAGCTTCTTAGACAGGCAGATGGCAGATTTAGAAGGAAGTGAATAACCTTCCTTAAAAAACAAAAAACAGACAATTGATGCACTATTATTCAGCATTATCGCCTGTGTGTCCACAAGTAAACAAACCTGGATAGTTTTAAAAAGCAAGAGTAAGTATTGATTTTTAAAATGTCAATGTGGAGATGAATTCTGGAAAGTAGTGTCCAGACGCAGATAGGTGACCTTTTCAACCTGATCATATAATGTCCTAGGGACAACCAAATTAAGGTTCTTATAAGCTCAGCATTCCTGCTTTGGAGAGTGGTGTACTTTCAGAAGATAATGGATTATTTCTTTAGAGGGGAAGTTAGGAAGTTGTTCATAGAAGAGGCTGGGAACAAGTGTGTATTTCACACTAATAACAGCATCAGTGCATCAACTCCCTTCTACTGCAAACATGATGTTAGAACTGATCAAATGACCTACAGTTGTATCCAGTGTTAGTCTAATTTAAATCCTATTCATTTCAGAGTAACTTCTCTAAGTAGGAATGGCACTGGATGACCATAGCCACACAAAAGAAATGCATAGAAAGTGCAGTTGCTGCAACAGACCCTACTCCAGGCCTACACGCAGTCATCACCTGAACAAATCAAACCCGGGTAGCATAGGACATTGCTTTCTGCAGGGATCTCAGCCATATGCAGGATCTGGTTCTGGGGGCCAGTTGAATGCACAGATCCCTGTTACTGGGATCCCACTCCTCTGCCCTTACATGTTTCTTGCACAGGGTTATATCCTCTGCTGACTGCTGCAGCTTTTCCTCTGCCCTCCTTCCTGTAATGGCACAATTGGTGCCTCTTCAGATTTCATCTAGAGGCCTGTATGTTGTCTGCAGTGGGCATGGAGCCAAGCTACTAGTGATTTCCCAGCACATAACCTTGTTTGTTGAGGAATTCATCTGCCTCTCCTTCATGCTACATCTTTACAATGGCAAACATTTGTGCAGTAAGGACTGCTGCACAAAGTGAAGTAGCTCTAATCATAATCCATTTGAATTTGGTATCTGCTTGAATGGGGTGTTTTAAAAGAAAAAGAATCTAACTTCTATACACACTTTCTGATTAAATAAAGTAGGTATTGTCTTCACTAATTTGGCCCAAAAGTCAGGCACACATGTGTACACACACACACGCACAAACGCACACACAAGCTTTTAGATAGTTGATCACTTGTGCTTAAAACAGAGACATCACCCCATCAGTTGATCTTTGTAAAAGTTCCATTTATACTTGGAGCCAGTGTAATTCCATCAAAAGGGCTGGATTGTGTTCTCATTCAGTCATGAAATTTCTTGATGGTCTCAGGCCATTTTATTCTGCCTCAGGCTTGGTTCCCACTGACCTGCCCTCTAGAGTTGTGAAAGGGAATGACAGAGTTATTTTAAAAAGCTCCCTTAAGGTGCAATCCCATGCATGTTTAGGTGGAGAAAAGTCATAATTCCAAGCATTCTTCAGCCAGCCATGCTGCTGGGGAACACTGGGAATTGAAGGGCTTCTTCTATCTAAACATGCCTTTTGGTTTTATTATTATGCTATAAACATAGCAGCAATGCTTAATATGATAGTTGTGCCTACCTAAGACACAATTTTAGATAGGTGCCTTGAATGCAGTTGTTATCAAATCAGGCAGTACTAATCGGATACACCTTGGTGTTAGACAATTTCTATCCCCCCCCCAGCACTTAATATCCAGATTCTGCATGAGAATTTTAAATGTAAATATTGATTTTTGCTTATTAATTTATTACTTTGAAATTCAGATAATGAAGTCTATTGCTCCTCTTTTTTGAGGAAGGTGGAGCCAAGCAACACTGCATGTCACAAGTAAATATAATTGGATTTGAATAGCAGTATGAAATACTTGAGGGGGTATTTGGCAACTAAGCATCAGATGCTTGGCAAAATGCACGTAACAAAATTTTAGAAGGTGGGATTAGGTGGGGGAAGTAAGTTAGGGAATGATCCTCTGGCCCATGAACATTACTTAAAAAGCCATAGGTTAGATCAGATTCCCTGGCTGAGGATCAGAGACAACATCTCAACCTCAGAGCTAGAAACTGGTGCACAAATTCCTCTCTTCTTTCCCTTTGCAGCAGGCAAGGAAAGTACCACACTCTCCACTAGTCCTGGAAAGGCTGTGATCTTGAAGCCTTTCCAACCATCTTTCATCCTCCTCTGAAGGCCAGTCAGCTCATGTGCAAAAATGCCCATTTACTGAAAATGCAGGGTAGGAAGAAGATGGGGCAGCCAAAATTGCTCTGCTTATTTTCCTGCTGCAAATGGGATGAGCATGAGCCTCTGAGTTTAAGGGTTCCACACATTACCATAATATTGTGCCTTTAATGCCCCTTTATCTGTTATCTAATGGAGCTTTAGTATCTGAAGACTAAAGAAATAGGAAATGGGTCTTAAATGAGTTAACTGCTCTATCAATGTCTACCATCGAAAAGATACACAGAAAGCAAACATACTATGTCAGATTTCAATTGTGGTATAAAAGTACATCTGTATTGCAATAACCTTCTCTTTGCTGCAGTGAAAGGCAGTTAAAGCTTAAAAAGATTATGAATTCCTTGGCAGGCTCCATTAATTTTTATTATATCCACAGGCAAGCCAGTATTTGAGCCTTTAACATGTTTCTGTAGATGAGGAGGGAAACATGTACACTTTTAACTTGGACAGTTGCTGTGGGGTTTTCTTTCACAACGTAGATGAGATTTATCATATCATGCTGTTTAATGAGAAGAGTCTTCTGTGACCATCCTGTTCATAGATGGGATAATATAGTGTTTCAGCCAGTAAGGTATCAGGTGGTGAGAATGCTACATTAGGCAGTTTTGTGCTTCTGTGTGTAGTTTCAGCTTGTACAAGACCTCAGTTCAGTATTTGATTGTGTAGATATATATCTCATCTATCTATCCATCTGTTCATATATACATACATGCCAGGATTACTAGAAATATTTCTGAGGTTTTGGAATTCGTATTAAATGTTTGACCCATTCTGATATAATTAATATAATCAAAGGCTAATTCCCTATAAGTAACTCAAATATAAACTCCATTAAAAGTCAAGTTTAAGTACCTTATTTCTCACTGGGGAACAATAAAAATAAATGACCTTAACACTGTTTTCTCTACCTCCCTCCTGCAGTGTTTCTTTTATATAAATTACCTGTTTTGTTCATATATTTCTTTGTTAACATTTCTGTACTGCCCAATGGCTGAAACACTCTGGAAATTTCACAAAACATGACTTATAGTCATGAAATGTAACAGCATCATTCAAACCTAAAATAAAAAGATTACAGAGTTTAGCCAAAGGAAGTGCCAGTAGCAGTAAAGGGCTCTTAACATGCATCTAAAAAGTCCTGAAAGTGATAGGGATTGTTTCTGTCCAAAAATGCATAGGATTATGCCCTCTCATGTTAAAGAATATCCTGGAGGACTAAAAATCTTAATGAAGGGAGGAACAGAAGTAGGAGGTGACAAGAGACGGAGCTGACTGACACAATGGGGAAGTCAATTGAGGGATGCCTTGTTCAAGGTCTCCCCTACCAAAGAAAAGGAAAAAGAAAAAGCTGTTGGTGGTCTTACTCAGGTGGTCCGTATATAATTTGTGGAAATACACAAGCACCTGAGTGAGTCTTTTTCAGTGCAGCAGAACTGCACATTCTTTTCTCTGAAAGGCACAGTGGAAAGGGCTCTGCATTCTTTAATAAAACTATGTGGAAAAAGTATCAAGCTTCTCAGAGAGCTTGTGGGGGAAGAGATTTTTAAGTATAAAGCTAAAAGTAAATAGAAGGCAAGTCGTTTTGTAAGGGCAAGCATGTGTAAAAAAAAGGGGTGAAGTGATTGTATTAAAACTTCTGCTCAAGACATTAGCATTCATCCCAAATAATCCTCTCAAAAGTGACTTCCAGAAATACTACATTCTGTTTCTTAAAATAAAATGATATTTATTGGTGCCTATGATTAATTTGGCATGGCAGGAAAATAACCACGCCTCTCCAATGTGAATCCCCATCTATCCGCTGAAGTATTCTCTTTGTGCTGAGAAATGAGCTGATCCTGCAGACTTTGAAATTTCTCTGCAAAAGTACTGTTATGGATAGAAAACAAAATCATTGTAAGAGAAGCAGAATTGTTTCACTTGCAATACAGTTTTGTGAGTGCGTAATTTTGCCCTCGATGATAATATCTTGAAGAAAAGCCTTAATACAATTATACCCACCTACAAATGTCCACAAATGTTTGCTTGTCTTAATAGCCAGTCATTAATTTGGTTCACTGCTAATTACTTTTCCTGAATCTTCCGCCCTGTACTTATGGTCTGGGAGAGAGCATGTTCATAGCTTGTTAACCCTGTTACATATAGGAGCTACATTACCCTAATTAACCTTGCATGCATGTCAACGGAATCCAGGGAATATGGCTTGTTTGAAGGGGCAGCAACCCTAAAATAGTCCTATTGTTGTATTATATGTGGGTTGCTGCCCACCCCAAAGTCATGTTGCCTAGGTTCAGATTAATATTAGTATTAGTAGTGGTCATTTCTATACTGCTGAATAGTCTAAGCTCTCTCAGTGGCTTGTGACAATTCATAAAATTAGAAACCACAAATACATGTAATAGAACACCACATATATTTCAATATACAACATTTAAAGTGATTTATATAGCTCAAAACAAATTTCAGAAGAAAATACTAGAAACGTTTGAAAGACAGGTGATATAAATGTCCCATCACAGGGAGCTGAATACCAGTAAATGCCTGGAAGTAAAGGGCAGTCTTAACCTGGTGTCAGAAATGGCAGCATTGGCACCAGGTGGGTCTCAGTGAGGAGATCATGCCGCAACTGGGAGACACCACCAAGAAGGTGTTCCTTCTTGGTGCCACTCTGCAGCCCTCCATTGCAAAGTAAAAAGCTGCTCTTTAACTTTTGTGGATTATGGGAAGTTAAGAAATGATAGGAAGAGCTTCCACTGTGTGGAAGTGGTGTCTGCTGTCCCTTCAATACAGTGGACCTGAGATGTTTCGGATGCAAGGTTGTGTGGTGCCAAGTGTCCTCTTTGTGACAGATTGTGGTCCATGCAACTGGTGAGCTGGGGAGTAGTTCTGTTTTGTTTTAGATGCCTAGCCCTGTGTGTGATTTCTTAAGCATCTTTCCTCTTTGCCCCATTGCTAAGCCCATTTCTAAGTTTATTTAGCAAACTCAGTGCAGTCTTGGCTTGTGCCATGCACCCTTGCTGCCTTTTGAGTATCTCTGCTAGGAATGTGGGCTACATGTTTTGAGGCTTACCTTAAAATGAGATCTCTTAGTATTCTGTGTGTATTTTGGGAGGAGAGTTCATGAACATGCTGGATCCAATGTTTGCTCTCTTCTGCCTTCTATTCAGTCACTTTTGACAGGTTACCACCTCTTCTGCAGATTTCCCTATATTGTGTTGGCATTTGTATTTTAAGATTTATAGCATTCTTCTACTTCATAGCAGACTTGACTTCAGTTAGCATCTCTTGTATCAGCACATTTCTAACTTTGACAATGCCATACAATGCAAATTGGCCTTAATCTCACATTTATGTGGTTTTATGTCTACAGCTGTACATGCATCACACAAGGAAGAGAACGAGGTGGCAATTCTATGCAAGCTTACCTGGGAGTAAGTTCCATTAAACACAATGCACAAATGTAGAGGAAGCTATAGTAAGAGATCATTCGAGATATCTTGTAAGCCAGGGCAAGGATTTGCAGCATTGCTAGTAAATCCAGTACCATAAAACATGACATTAAGCACTTGTGCCAGACCTCCTGGTACAAATGTTCAGGATTAGTCTGACAGATGGTCAGTGTTATTCTCAACAATAGAATAAATACAAAATATTGAAAAATATTTTAGAGTGCACAACAGTATTCAGAAGTAGTGAAAATGACAAAAAGTAACAGGAAATTGGTGGGTGAAGAAGGAGGTAAGAAAAGTGAGTGTTTCAGACAAGGTTTCCTTCTACATTGCTCACAGCTGGGATATGATTCATCCTTATGTTGAATGAAAAAGACTGTGTGAATGCACTTTTGCCTTTTGTTTTAGCTCTCTCTGTTGTTTTTAATCAAGCCTTGGGTGTTATTGGTAGAAATACTACCGTGTCACTTGCTTAGATAAAAGTGGTAAAAGTATGACAGCCAGTGTGGTGTAGTGGCTGGAGTGTTGGACTGGGACTTGGGGAATCTGGGTTCTAGGCTGCACTCAGCCATGAAACTCACTGGATGACTTTGAGGCAGAAACAGACTCAGCATAGCCTACCTCACAGGAGTATTATTGTGAAGATAAAATGGAGAGGAGGAGAATCTTGAAAGCTACCTTAGGTACTTTGCAAGAGGAAGGAAGGTAGGTAGGATATAAATGTAATGCAGCAGCAGCAAGTGATGATTGCTTATTTATACTATGTATAGAATCAAACAGGTCACTTTCTCATGAAATAAATGTGAAATACTGATAAGCATAAAAGGCTTCATAGAGTACTCTGCTGTCTGTTTCAGAACTGGATAGGATTTTCTTTTTTGCATGACTAAGGATAGAACTAGGAAGAAGCAGAAGAACTGACCAGTGGCTTAGCAGGTCATGACTTTCCAGGTGTGCCTTTAAGAACAGTGGAGGCACCCATCATGTTGCAGATAATGTGTGATTACTGCTCAGTATCTCTGAACACATTGCTCTTTCTACATACTAATATTTCTATTACTACCAACACTGAAGTTGATGAACATATTCACACTAAATTCATAAATCCTTTTGGGGGTGTGTGTGTGTGTTTAAAACCTTGTGTCGCTGTTCTGTGCTAACACTGTAATAGTCACTAGGTTTGGACAAAAAAAGAATATCGCATGCTGTTAAAATACAGGAGCTTGGCTCCTAAGATAAGGACCTGGAAGGAAGTGAATCAAAGGATAGTTTCCCCACATGGTTCAGGTGGGTCCTCCAGACCCTTCAGAGGGACTTATAGGGTGGAGGTGTGCTGCTGGTGGCTGCTGATAGTAGCATGTAGGAAGTGTTTTTCTATGTATTTCCTCTGTTCACTTCCATTAGAATCAAAGCCACTGTGTTTTTGTGATACCAAAGAGCAAGCACACAAACAGATTCCCTCTTCACTGAAATCCCGTCTCTCTCCCATCACCACTGAAGTCTGAAGTGCTGCCCCTGTGCCATAGGTTCACATAAACATGTGGACTGATTGATAAATGTATACCATTTTTCATGATAATATAGGAGACATATTTTTGCAATGACAGTAACATTGAAAAATAGCTGCCTCACTTTTTCCAGTCCATGGAAACATTGGTTTAAAACACCACTGTATGAAAACACAACAAACATCAAGTGTCTCCCTTCTCAGTGGTGTTTTATAAAGATACTTGTTTTGTTCAGCTCATGTAACTGGATGCCTTAAGGGGAAGTGCCTTCAGGATTACTGTTTAAGGGCACTATTGACCTTGCAGGATGCCCTGCACACCCCCACTTCCCATTGTGGGACTTGTTCACAAGCAATGTCTTTGAGAGAGCAGCTGGTACTTTCAAGGCAATTTGTCATGTAGCTGGGTCTTGAAAAATCATTGCAGTTCCTTGATTGGACTGATAAGTAATTCTCCGTGCACATCTGCAATTCCACAGCTGCTTCCTCCTTATTGGAGTCTTGCTTTCTCAGCCAGTCTGATGGATTTCCTTTCATTCTGCCTGAACCCATAGTTTTGTCTATTGAAGGTTTTTTCAGCTACCAGTTTCTGTTTCTCCCTTGGGCTTATGGAGCATAGCACGCGCTTTGACCCAAACGTTAATGATATTACCACATTTGCTGAAGAGAAATGGGACAAATTTATTGCCAGAGTTTGGATAGTCATCACTTCCCTTTCCTTCCCATTAATATATTTTTACCTACCCATAACAAAATTAAAATGCATGTAAAATTAGGTTGAAAAATTAATATAAAGGCAGAGAAATAAAGATTCTTATCTCTTCAGAACATGTATCACATCATTTGCAGGACAATTAAATGCACTAGCAGCTTCTCTCAAAAGTGGCACTGTTATTCCTATAACTAAGCTTCCTGTTTCAGGATTTAGCGCTCTCTCCCTCTCTCCCTCTTGTGCACAGGCTGTGTGTGTGTGTCTGTCTGTTCTGTAGCTTGTAATGTGCTGAAATCACAGTTAAAGCTCCATGCTAGCTTATTTAAAGTCACCTGTAATGATAATACAACAAATAGTTTTGAATCTGAATTAATTTACCAGCAAGGTCTAAGCTGGAAGCACCTTTGAATATGGCAAGATCTTCACACTCTTGCAGAACACAGCAAGAGGCAAGCTTTCTTAAGCAGAGGGTATGGGATCTATGGCCTTCTCAACTGCGCCTTACTAAAGGATTTCTTCTCCAGTAGCATGGCTCTGTGTCCTACTTTACAGAGTATAGTCCTCTGCTTGAAAGGCTGCTGAGGTATCCCCTGAAAAAGGGGATATTAATTTGCAGAAAAGTTGCACATACAGATTTACATGCACAGACAAATCTTTTGAAGTTTCAGTGCATTTACGCTAAGTGTCATCATACTAGAGAAGATTGACTGGCTGAATTGTGTGGCTGCTCAGTCTGTCATTCAATTGCAAATTGTTGCTTGTTAACTTCGGGGCTGCAGCTCTCAATTGTTATGGTTCTTGGATGTTAAACTGCACTTGAACTGGACACTTCTTCAAATGGAGGGCACCTCCATTTCTATCAAATAGGAGACTGTCCCCTGCTAGCTATCCAAAATAGAGTACTACCTCATTAAAGTAGGGTACCTCGCCCTCCTGGTCAGAGGGCAGCCCACTGAATTTTCTATGAAGGCACATTCTATTTGAGAACTACCCAAGCAAAGCATAATTAAAAGATAAAGAAATATCAGGAGAAATTGATCATCAGCCGTCAGTACCTAGATAGCAGGCCAGTGAGGCACACAGTGTTTCATGCTATGATTAAATGCATTGTGGTTTTATTTCAATTATAACAGTATTTCAAATTATTTCAATTATTTCTAAATTTGCACCTATATACATATTGGCATAAGCAAATATATAACTTCTTTTTTAGAGGAGGTGATGCATTTCTTTTCTTTTTGGTGGTGCATCAGGGGTTACATCCTAAACACAAAATATCAGGAAATGAAAAGACTTGAATTGATTATAGGCAGGTAGCAATCACAGCCTTAATTGGGAGCATCCTAATGCATTGTCACAGTTGAGATTCTTACTTTAGTGGTGTGGTGCTCTGTAAAATGTTCCTTTTCACACTATGTCTGGCTCCAACCTAGTTGATTTAGAAGGACTATGAAAGGTATCCAAGCACTCTGCTGCTTCCTTGCTAATTTCTTCTATCACTGTTAAGCAGACTCTTTTTTACTGGGTAAAAGTCAGGAAAAAAATAAGCTGCAACTGTCTACCCGCAAACTACAAATCCAATAATGTGTTATTTATAGTTGATAATAGCTTACAGCACTGTGATTTTTAGAAAAATCTGTTCATTTAACTGCCTTGCCTTGCCTTGCAGTGTGAAAGTTTAATAGCAAATGTAGCTTGTTCAAAAAAGGATGGTGATGATTAATTGGGATTTAATATCTCTTTCAGTAATTGCAAGTTTTCGAGGAGCGGTCCCACATGGCTTATCACTGGAGATTGGAGACACTGTTCAAATACTAGAGAAATGTGATGGTAAGTGTTGACATTAGCAAGCAACTGTCAGCAGGGAGGGAAACTCAAGGTCATCTCTCCTAATTACACTGAGGCAGAATCCCAGTGTTTGCTATAGATGAAGGACCATTTAATCAGAAAATACAGGTAAACTTTAATCTTTTAGGAGCAAAAGGCTATAGAATTCAGAGATGTTCATGTAATGTAGAATACCTTGTAGTAAAATGCATCCCATCCAAGATGTCTCACATTAAACTAGTGTCTCCAGGTATTGTGGAAAAGGTTAGTATTGTCACTGAGGAAAAGAATTATTCCATACATAGCAAGCACTTCCCATTCCTATCACGAAACAGTGACCCAGTTCACGTGTCACAGATAATTCCTGGGCTGTTCGAGGAATTCATAGGGCTGCATAACAACTCATTGCTTCTGCTTTCAATCAACTGTAATCAATTATCCAGGAAACAACCTAGAGTTTCCCACTGTTTTTTCGCTTTGTTAAGATTTGTAGGCTCAGATCTCACAATAACGACCCAGGAACTAAGCATTCCTGGATTGTTGATTGAAAGCAGAAGCAGCAAGTGCACAAGAAGTTGTACAGTCACTCATTCCCACTCAAGTACATCAATTCTTAGGTTAAACAAGCCAGGAATTGTCATGTCATTTGAACCTGCCCTAAGGTATGCCCAGGTACATATGTGTATTGTTTCCACATGAGAGCTTAAAAAAAAGAATGCTTCAGAATTTTAAGGTAAAGATTATTATTATCAACCATGACTGAGGTATCAGATTAATTCAAAATGTGTTATTTTAGAAAGTGCTCTGTGCATGGGTGTGTGTGTGAATATTATTATGTTTGGGTGAGAGAGGGGAGATAGTGTAGCTTTGAAAATGCCATGAGTTCTTTTATCTTTTCATTTGGAGGTTTGCCAGTTGCATAAGTCTGAGTCTGAATGACTATTGTGTCAAACTAGGAATGGGGAGATCCAAGTTCAAATTCTCACTGGGCGGCCCTCGGCCAATGATCAATTCTGAGCATATCCTATCTTACAAGTCTGCTGGGTAAAGTGTGTGTGTGTGTGTGGGGGGGGGGGGATATATATGCTGTTGCCTAAATCTGAATTACTTACTTTCAAGTACTCATTTCTTACAAGTCCTAAAAGTACATCTAGGCACTATTGGTTATTGTCTCCTAACTTTTTATGGCAAGTAGCGTGCAACATCTGTAAATGATTAGTGTGGAAGGGAAGAAAGGGTTTAATCCTGAATAAGCTTCTTCATGTATAACTACCATCAGAAGAGTGTTGGACGTGCCTGTACATAACTGCCAGTCCTGTATTATCCAACAAACCTGCTGACAGTTTTTATTATTTGAAAAATATGTGTGGAAGAATTTTAACTTCAAAGTTAAATGCAAGTTCACATGCATGTATTCTTCTTCTACAGGCTGGTATAGAGGATTTGCCTTAAAAAACCCAAATCTAAAGGTAAAATTGATTCAATTTCTAAATTTCAGAAGCACATAAACTCACTTTGAAAGATTTATATAAAATGTAAAGGTACATACTCTGTGTTGCAGCTCAACATATGCCTTGGAATAAGCACAGCAGTACTTTTTCGAATGTGAAAGAAGAGCTATATCTGTAGGAAGAACTAAAGAGCCTGAGAAATACACTATATGAAAGGACAAGCCCTCTCTTGCATGCACTGACTGATGGGGAGGGGTGGAAATGTGGAAAATTAGGACCCAGTTGTAGGTCCTCAAGTGCTGTTCTATGTTTTTCAATCAGGATTTGTTCTCCCCCAGAAATCAAAGAGAAATTTAATCACTTCCAAAACCACTGATTATCCAGTCATTGCAAATATCTCCTTGGAACATCTGAATACAGGAAGTTCCATTGTAGTTGCTTTTCAGCAGCGTTTTCTGCTTTAGTCATAGATACTGCAGATTCATTTTTTTATTTCCTCACACATGCAAATGCACACCCCCACATTAATTGTGTATTTATGACATTTTTCTCTCTCTGTTTTGCCAGTTTTCTTTAACAATTCTTCTCTTTCAGGGTATCTTCCCGTCCAACTATGTTCACTTGAAAAATGCATGTGTTAAGAACAAGGGGTAGGTAGAAATTGAGTTCCTACATTAGCAAAAGAAAATCAGCTATGGGGAAATGGCAGGTTGTTGTAGTTATTGCATTTCAGATGGACATATCTATTGAAACAAGGGTCCATCACACCATGCAGCACAGGTACTTCAGAAGCTGGAATCTGTGGGTTTAGGTACCCATCTATTTTCCTCTTTTCATTTTTGAAGGTTATCATGGTACAGTGTCATATTTTCACTTGCATTCAAAGTAAAATGGTTTTGTAAACTAAACTTTGGTTAGAGAAAACAGCTGTGCAAATATAATGCTATTATATAGTTAGCTTCAAATGAAAAATGGAGGCCAGGACAGTTTCACAAGAACGATGAAAGGAATATGAAATCTGTTAGGGTACTTCTGGACTTCTGATATGGTAGCTAGTTAAGAATCATAAAAAATGAGGAATTTCTTTACCAGAATCCAGAGCAATATAGAACAGTGATCAGCATAACATTTGTGTATACTAATAGAAATGTTGGAAGGATTACTATAATTTAAAGGGAAATATAGACCATCTCACCCTAGGGTAGAAGAGTATGACCAAGTGACCTGTGCATCTGTCTGGTCAGTCTGGCCTACAGATCCTGTTGATGTGCTGCAGTTTTTATAGCTATTTGTATTTACACAGAAATGAACAGGAGAGCCTTCCCTACTGAGGATACCTTCAAAGAGAGGACAGTCCTCTGTGAGCCTTTAAAAAGAGGGCTTTCTTCAGCAAAAAAGAACACCTGGCCACTCCAGCTCCTAACCTTGATTAGAAAATAGACAGCTTATGCCTATGTTGGTACTGGGATCAACTGACATTTGTTATCTGTCATAGGATTCTTTGGTTTTTGTTGTTTTCTCTCACCTGGTTGAACCATGCTACCTTTCTGAAGTGAAAATATTAATGGAGGTTAATATAATACAGAGATGGCCTTAAATCACTACATGAACTGCAACTTTCTGGCCCTGATACAGTAGTGTTAACTAGGGGGTGCTTCCAGATGTAGGGTTTCAAGGAATTACAATCAAGAACATATAGCTGTTCCATCTTTGGATCCTTAATATTTTTTTCCTGGTAAAAAAGCTAAAAAAATCATAGGATGACTACAAATTGAGGACAGTATAATCTCAATCTGCCATGAAATTCTATGAACAAGACAGTGTGATTGCACAATAAAACCTCATCTGGTAGTACCCTAAGTTGATCCAATAAATTGCAAGATCCTGTTAGAGTAAGTCCCTTGGTCTTTGCCAGTGTGAATGGCAATCTGAAGGAAATTTGATATAGGCTCAGTAAATCCAGTTATTTTCAATGTGTGTATGTTTGTAATGTTTAATGAAATTATTGTTAATTAGGATGTTTATTTGACAAGCTATTTCTTCTGGTTGTAATAGGCAATTTGAAATGGTTGTTCCAACAGAAGATTCTGTTATCACAGAGATGACATCAACCTTAAGAGACTGGGGGACAATGTGGAAACAACTTTATGTGGTAAATCTACCTTATTATTATTTTGGAACCCAGAATTTAGTGGGTGGTGAGGGATTGGCAAAATAATAAAGCAAAGTAGTCTTCTGTATTGATGTTGCTTAGTGTCGCAAATTATGCTTGCTTACAAGCAGCAAATTCACAGGAAGATTCCTTTAGCAATATAGTAAGGTTCATATACTTTATAAAGCCATACAGGACCAGGGCAATACGGCCATCTTTGTTTGTCGCAGGCATTCCACCTGCAGAATTTGATCCTGAATGATCAAGGGAAAGTGTTGGTGGAAACACATGGAAAGTATGCTGTAGGGAAGCACGATTTGGGACATTGTGCAACATTAGCATTGATCATAGCTAATATAAGTTATCAGCTTAAATTTCTAAAATCTTAAATTTCCTGGCTTTGTGGAGTTCAAGCCAAAATGAGATTTCTTTAAATCTGGCCTTAAATCAGCAGGGGTGTGTGCATGTTTGGGGGTGCGTAAATGTTGAGATGTTAAAATTGAAGTGAGTTGGATTAATGTTAGAAATGAAGAGAATGGGGGAATTGGCTACCAAAATGTTTCAAATGTGACGTGTTTAAAGTGTCTTGCCTCAATGGACTTTGATTTGATATAAATATGTTTTAAATAGAAAAGACCCACTCTGAGTCACAAAGAAAGCAGAATGACCTTGAATTCTTCAAAGTAAAAAATACACACTAAAATGCTATTTGCATGCTAAAATGCTATTAAAATTATATAATACATAATGGAGTTGATTTATTTAAAATACTCATCCCAAACCATATGTGGCTAACCCCAGTTTTTGATTCTTGGGCAATTGCATCTGGTGGCCACTCAGATGTTTTTGCCTACTATTTCTGTGGCCATGGTCTACACTGGCAAGGGCTGATAGTAGTTGTAGGCCAAAACAACTGGAAATCTCTAGGTGGTACATCCCTGCTCTATTGAACCTTTTGCTATCCTGAATGGCTATGGACCTTTGCAGGCATTACCTTAATTCTTGGAGATAGTCTGTATTGCATCAGAGGATGTGGACAGGTCTCTAGATCATAGACCTCACCACTGTACTTGTGAAAAAGTCACATATAATTCAGGTACATAAAATGTAAATACCCCATTATTCTTATCTGCCGTAAAGGATGGAAAGAATGTGGAAGCTGGATAAACAACATGCTCAACTAATTATGGGAAATTTTGGATCATATGCATTTCTGTGCACAATGGCAAGACACATATGACTATAAAGCTTGTCTCCATGTGCCACTGGTTGCATATAGGGATTAACTTGAGTGGGACATTCTTATGAATAAGACCTATGAATGGATTCAGCTGGCACAATCATGAAAAATGTTTGCCTCTCCCATATTATTATTATTATTATTATTATTATTATTATTATTATTAACATTTCTATGCCGCCCCTTGCCGAAACCTCGGGGCGGCTTACAACATGATAAAATACATTGAAATACAATAGTACATAATAAATTACCATTAAATATAACAATACAAAAAATACATTGATTTACAAATACAAAATTAAAATTATCAGTATAAAATAAAAATATAGGAGGAGAAAGAGAAGGAAGAAGAAGTTGCCCAGGCCAGATCATATGTTTTAACAATTGAAATGATGTTTAAATAAAAAGGTCTTTACCTGGCGCCGAAAAACCAGTAACGACGGTGCCAGGCGGACCTCTTTGGGGAGTGAATTCCATAGGTTGGGCGCCACCGCAGAGAAAGCCCTCCTCCGGGTACTTACTCTCCTAATTTCTTTCATGGAGGGTTCCCGGAGAAGGGACTCTCCCGCAGATCTCAAAGGGCGGTCGGGCATATACGGACGTAAGCGCTCGTGCAGGTAGCCAGAATAAGTACATATTCTGGTGTACTTTCCTCATGGTACTCCCAGTTATTATTCCAGGGGTAGTACTAGCTTTTATCAAATTCTTTCTACATTAAGATAATATATTTGCAGAATGCTGGTAATACAGACTGCCTTGAAAATCAAGTGCAGAGATCAAACTCATTACCGAAGTAGACTATGCTTTGATCAAGTTGTAGCAGAAGTATCAAGCAATGCAGAATAGGCCTTTTAAAAAACTGGTCTTCATTTTTATGTATTGATTGGATTCACAGAACACAGGAACCCACACTCAGGGTTGAATATTGGTTGAGTGTAGGTTGTCATTAACGATGAGGCACCATGTTATATGAACCCAGCTAACGTCAACTTCTTAGCTTCTGGATCCAGGACAGGCAGAGCCATATATGTCAAATGTCATGCCGCTAACACTCTAAGAATTTGTTTATATATTTGACAGAGAAATGAAGGGGACCTTTTTCATCGATTATGGCATATAATGAATGAAATCCTAGACCTCCGACGGCAGGTATTAGTTGGCCATCTCACCCATGATAGGATGAAGGATGTCAAACAGCACATCACAGCTCGCTTGGACTGGGGCAATGAGTGAGTAAGAGATGACTGCTAAATCTGCTATTTTCATTCACTGAAGTGACTTTGTCTATGATAAGACATTTAAAAGTGCCTCAAATAATAAAGGATATTTTCAATTTTATTAATTGAAATGATTCTCGTGCATTTGTTACTGCAATTCTGACTGTATCAGTTGTGGTTCTTGAACCATGATTCTGTTGTGTGATTCCACAACCAGATCAGTTTCTGTCTAGTCAATGTGAAGGCATACTTAATATAAATCAAGTGTGGGGAGAAGTGCAGGAAGGATTTTTTGGAATCTCATGCCTATTGCTCTGATCTGAATACTTGAACACACTTGAGTTAAATCAACATGCCATGTTATCTTAGAGCAAACAAGCACATCTCTCTGTATTTTTGAGTATGAACTGCATACCACATCAAAGTATTTCATGTTGCTACTTCTAAATGCATAATATTATCACTTGTTTTGGACAATGAAAAATTCATAGAGCTGTTGATGTTGAATGTATTGATGTTGAATGTGATCTAAACACTGCTAGATACAGTTGCTGATGATTTTGACAGTACCTTGCAGAGCTGAAAAGTCAACCAGTTGCTTTTTATTCTAGACATGCTGCATACAAGGGGAAAACAAACAGAATGGGCTTCTCTTGTTCAATATTGCTTGGGAGAATGACAATGCAGGCTTAAAGCATCTAGGTGCTTGCATCCTGATTCTGGGATACACTCCTACATCAAGATTATGGGATATATAGCCCTTCTGACTCATTCCTCAAATTATGTCAGATTTTGGGGCCTTGTTTTGTATTAACTTGGCAAATGAGTGGCACAGATGCTAGAAAATGAACTACATATAGAGGGTACATTTCTAACTTGAAAAGTTGCATTATGGGAAAGGGAGGGCAGTCTTTAGCATCTATCCTTTTGTATAATAGATTCTTTATGTTCCTATATTTTACTTGTGGCTTCATCATTTGAGTAAAGTATCAGCAATTGCCATTAGGACCAGTGAGAGCTTTAGTTCCCAGCAGTCATAAAACAATTGCCTCACTCACTCTTAATTTTCAAGTTGGGCATTGGTTTCCTGCAAAAACAAAACCATTCTGACTAAATCAATGGTTTCTATGCCATAACTTAAGCTATTCTCCACTATTTGAAATTCTTTCAAATGAGGGATAAATTGTGGGGTCCCACAAAGATCTGTATTAGGACCAATGCTTTTTAACTTGTTGGTAAATAATTTGGAATTATGAGTAATTCCAAGTGGTCAAGTTTGCTGGTGATGTCAAATTATTTAGGGTGGTTAAAACAAAATGGGAGTGTGAAACATTCCCAAAAGATCTTTTCAAACTTGGAGAATGGGTATCAACATCACAAATACAGTGCAATGAAATATAAAGCAATGCATGTTGTGGCAAAAATCCCAGATTACCTATATGCAGATAAGATCTGAGGTAATGTGTACTAACCAAGAAAAGGATCTTGGGATAGTGGTGGGCAGCTCCATGAAAATGTCAACCCAGTGTTATAAGTCTGCAAAGCAGCAGACACCCCTCTGGATTGACTCCATAAAGGAAGACGTCACCTTGAAATTACAAGAGCTGAATAAGGCTGTCATAGATATGGTATTTTGAAGAGCTTTCATACATAGGATCACCATAAGTCAGAGTTGACTTGATGACACAGAACAAGAACAGTGTGTTAGGCAAACACCATGTTAGGCACAATTAAGAAATGAATCAGAAGTAAAATTGTCAGTATCTTACTTCCCTTGCCAAATCTACTGTGCAACTACATGTAGAATACTGTAGACAGCTCACTGAACCTAGAAAAGGATATTGAAGAGATGGAACAAGTGCAGGAAAAAGGTAACTAATATGATTAGGTGACTGCAGCAACTCCTGTAAGGAAAAGTTAGAACTTCTAAGACTGTTTAGCTTAGGGAAAAGGTGACTAAGAGGAGACATGGTAAAAGTGTACAGCATTATGGTATAGTATGGGAAAAGTGGAGAGGGAAACATTTTATTATTATTATTTCTAATGATAACTGGAACATGTGGCCATCCCAAGAAGCTGATTGGTGGGAGATTCAGGATACGTAAAAGAAAGTATTTCATCACAAAGCATAGAGTTAATCTATAAAAATCATTAGCACAAGATGAAGCAATCGCCAGCAGTTTGAATTGCTTTAAAATAACATTGGACAAATTCATAGAGACCAAGGCTACCCATGGCTTCTGTTCCTGACTGCTGTAAGCCACTTCTGGTAACTGAGGCAGTGTGAATGTCATTTCTCACAGGCAGTGATAGGCCACTGCATGAACAGGATGCTGGATGGAATGAACCTTTCTTATGTTCATAATCTGTGTGGATTATTTTGCTGTGGACCTGTTACTTTTGTACAAACACACAAAACATTCTAATTGATCCTTTAACTCAGCACACATTCAATTATAGTAGTCTTCTCCAACTGGCCTTCCTTCAGACATTTTTGACTGCAGTTCTCAGGATTCTTGAGCTTTGGCTATCCTGCTTTGAACTGAAGTTCCAAACATCTGGAAGAAGGGGAAGGCCATATAGCGAGGGAAATAACATATGGAGGAGAAGGCGGAGACAACGGCGGTGGATGGTAGAGTGTGGTGGTCTTATTTCATAGGATTAGGAATGTTTTCGAGTGGTGCAGATTGATGAAGGTGAATTCAGGTTATAAATAGTGTGTTGGGACAGAGTATTTTAAGGGATGTTCCTGTCTGAATGGCGAAAGCATTTTGCTTGGATTTAGCATCTTCTGTTTTCTGCATAAGTGGTTTGCCTGCCATTTATTTGTTTAGAAGCAAGGCTTCAGGCAGCTGTAGGAATTCCTGCAAGAGCTTTAATCTACTAAATCAAAGAAGCTGCGTGTACAGTTTACAAATCAAAGATACTTAAGTGTGTCTGCTGCTTGGCAGAATTATAAGCAGGTGAGCTATTCATGTTTATGCCATCTGCTAATGTATGGTATTTACTCAGATATAGGTTCCTTGCTGAATGATGGGTAGATCAGAACCCTATGAAGACAGAGTTCCTTTTTCACCTACCTTCTCACTGCATAGACATCACACCTCCACAAGTCACCCTTTTGAAATCTGTGTGCTTCAGATTGAAATTTGTGATCTAGAGACTAAGGGGCCCTATAGATCCAAGACTTGGGAACAGTCTCAAGTTCAGAAAAAGAAAGAAAAGGAACTATCACAGCCTATACTGAGAATGTCACACACAGAGAACCCTTAATTACTTGCAAATTCTATTCTTATGCTTATTTTACTGCCACCACCATCCTCTCTCTCAGATTTTTCCCCATCATTTCTTATGACATATTGAAATCATCATCATTAGTGTTTAACTTCCAGTTCTTTTATTTTACAGAGGTTAAGTATTAATGATTTACTAATCTTAGGGACTCTACTGGATTAAAAAATAACTAGGTGTATTTTTTGTTATAACAAAATGATGAAACATACTAGGCTAATTGATGTATAAATGGTAAAAGTAGTAATTGTTTTTAATAATATTGTGTGCCTTGTGGTAGACTATATTTTACAACAAAGTGTGCAGTGTGCATTGCATATTTTTCCTTTTATACTCAAGGATCTTGGAGTATTCCAGTGGAATACTTTTATCAAGTTAATGATAAATAGTATTTCATCTGGGTTCTGGAGGGTACAATCCTATGGCTCCCTTCTGAAGGGCCATAGGGTAGTGTCTGAAGGGCCATAGGGTAGTTCAGATTCCTAGCTCCAAGACTGGAAACTCAGTGCTAAGAACTGAAGCCCCAAGTTCCTTTCTTTTCAGTGTGAAGAGAACATGCTGGCTTCTCTCTAAGTTTGGGAAAGCAACCTCAGAGAACTGGCAAGGGAAGCAGTTTGGTGGATGGGGAAAAGAGGACCCTGGAGATGCCTATATATGACCTTATCCTGCAGACTCTCCAGCCTCCTTCCTTCTCTTTCCAAAATATTCCAGTTAGTGGAAGATGTAGAACAGGAGGGCAGGAAGGTGAAGATCACCTCTGCTACTCCTGCTCTGAGTCCTCGAGTTTGGGGGGGTTACATGCACTGCAACATGATTATGCTCAGCATGTGTTTTGAAGATGGTTTTCAAGGTCCTTTGTTAACTAGGCATTACATATTCACTTTCAGGCAACTGGGACTAGACTTGGTTCCAAGGAAGGAATATGCTATGGTGGATTCAGAGGAAATCAGTATTACAGAGCTGTATAGATTGGTAGGTGATAAGTCTTTTCTACTTTTCCATTAACAGAAACAACTTGTGTAGTTTCCACAATAGTTTATAGCATACAAAGGGCTGCAACACACACAATGTGGCTGTTAACTACAGTTAAGTGATTAGCACTGGGCCATGGGACCATGCACTCGCTTTTCTCTCACAGAGCTTTTCTGGACATCACTTTACCATGGTTAGGCTTTCTGCCTGACTTCCCTTAACTATAATTAAGACAAACCCCAGGGCCTTTCATTCTGAAATGCTGCATCAGGAAAGAAATAAAACATTTGGCATGCACAGGGATATCCTAGTGCTTGCGCCAAGCCTCCTGCTTATGATAGAAAAGAAGCTACTGTGTGAAAGGACTCGCATGAAATCCTTGAAGTGATGGAGTGGCAGCCATATCTCTGTGTGTGTGTATGTGTGTGTGTGTGTGTGTGTGTGTGTGTGTGTGAATATATCTTGGTGTGTAAATCCCTGAATTTCTCCTGTTCGTTGTGCTAATGCCTGATGATGCCAGATGAAAATGAATTGCTTTGGGATAATTGGGAAATCTTTTCAGAGATAAGAAATGCTCTATCTCAAGCAGGACTTGAAAGCAAAATTGTTTGGCTTCAACAAGATCCTTGCTTTGCCAGAGTAGGTGGGGGAGGGGTAAAATACTCTGTGCACAGGAAACCCAGCTACTTTTCACCAAATTACCAGTATTCAATTAGTCATCATTATTGATTCTGATCCCATCTGAAGGCCAGAGTCCAGTTCCAACCAGAGGCGAAAGCCTTCAGTCTGTCCCACCAGATGAGAGTTTGCTTGTTTTTAAACTGCCAGTAACCCAGGGAGTCAGTGTAGTTTTTGCTTTCAAAATATGTTTGTTAAAGGGTCATTGTTCACAAAAACAGAATGCTTGGAAAGAACAGTGTGAATTGGTGAATCGATGAAGTTGATAAAAACCTTTGGAAACTGCTATTTTCCTTATTGGCAAGTTATGTTGTCCTTTTCAAAGTTATTAATAAAATATGGATTCCGTGCAATAAAAGGACGATTATTTGTAACATGGTACCAAAATTATTTCTGTGGTAGAGGGAGATTCAGAATACTTATTAGAGGAATAAGAATTTTTTGAAATCTTTCCATCAACAGAAGGAGGCTGAACATACTAGAACTGAGCTGTATGTTATGGTTAAACTGAAGGTCCCTGCAAAGTTCCCTATGGGACAGAGGTACAGAAAAGAGACTCACTGAAGCTATGTGGTATAGTGGTTGGAGTATCTGATTGGAGCTGACTGGATCCAGGTTCAAATTTCCACTCAGCCTTGAAACTTACTGGTTTACCTTGGAGCAGTCCAGCCCCTCCCACCCACCATACATTCTTCCTCAATCTAACCTACCTCAGAGGGTTGTTCATATGGAGGAAAGTGGGAACGTGGGATAACCGCAATAAATGAACAGGCAGTGAGAAAATTGAGTCTCTCTGTGATTAGAAAAAATAGATGGGTCTCAAGCCTATCCAATGTCTCATTATCTCATAAGAACAACAACAAAGAGATGAAAATCATGGAGCTTTTAAGTTTACAGTACCCAGTGGACAGCATCTGGTGCTAGTGCCACATAGACAGTCCTGACTAAAATGAATGGGACTTGAGTTAATTGTAATTTAAATCTCATTTATTGCAATAGGTTTACTTTATGTGGGGCTAGCATAGATTCAGTGAACAATAATAATGCGATGTGGAACAAGAATTTCTGTGCTATTCCATAATAAGCTTTCATTTCAGATAAAAAGTTGTGTGACCTCACTGCACTTTTCTGTTGCTGCCAATGCCTAGATGGAACACCGTCATCACAAGAAAGACACACCAGTCCCAGCAAGCAGCCACCATCTCTTCATTCAGATGAAGAGTCTGATGTGTTCCAATCTGGGAGAAGAATTGGAAGTAATCTTTTCACTTTTTGATAGTAAAGAGAACCGACCAATCAGGTAGTGTTGCTATTTTCTTATAAAGAATGCAAAAACATTGCTGTTTCACCAAGCTTTACTGTTACTTGGGACAAACATAATAATCTTGCCTTTCAGATTCAGCACTTGGGTCTAATGAAGCCTATCAACACAATTCTAAATTGAATTTTTCTTGTCGAATAACTTTTTGAATGGGGTCTGGGTCTATTTATGTGGATATAAATGGCTATTTGCTTTCCAAACTGGAGAGCCCTAGAGAATGTCAAGTGACGGAAACATATGGTCAGCACAATAGCACTCACCTTCATTTTACAATACACTTCTGAAAGCTATTGAATTTTGATTTCTCTCTCTGCCACAATCCTCCGAAAGTGTATTCAGAGCATATGAAACTGGTCAGTGCTGAAAATAAGTTTGGAGGAAGTTAGAAAAGCTTTGATGTTGCAATGAAGACTTTACTTTTTCCTTGCTCAGAGTGGTCTAATATAGAAAATAGAAGTGGGTCATAACTCTGCAGTTGCCACAGGAATGACAAGCAGAGGTACGATAGGGTTTCTTCGACAGTATGTCTCCTGATCTAATCATCTTTGAACAAAACATTTCTAAACTTCAGGGTCCAATAAAATACAATTTTACTTGGGAGTAATTTTTTAAAAGTTAAATTGCGAGTAATTTTTAAAGTTAAATTCAGACATAATGGAACATATGTCTGAATAGACATAAATAGAATTCTGTGTTAATGAGGTAGAACATTTTCAAGACAAGGAGTGAAGGCAAGTAATCCATTCCTTTTTCTTATTACACAGTAGAAATGTGAATTGAACAAGGTCATACATCCCGGATGTGGAAAAATCTGTGGTCAGATGGGTCAATGTATGTTCTGTAAATTACCTGGTGGTTCATGAAAATGATCATGGTTCATGGATAATTCATGTGAGAAGGAATACTTGTGTATCACCTCAATAACCTTTGTGGCTTGCAGGTTGTGCTACTATTGCAACATAGCACATATTGTGCACTTACAGGCAATCAAAATAATGCAGCTCTCTCCATCTTATACCACAGTTTCTACAGAGATGTGTGGAAAATGGTTCTGCAGCTGTCACAGGCACCTACGGTTACAGGGTACTGCCAGTACATCACTGAGAATTGACACACAATCTTGTATTTGTATGGATTCTAGCATTTTAGTTGTGTTCCTGAAAGACTGCTTTTCTCTTCTCTTGGGTTAGCAGTCAGCTGGTTGTTCTAGTTATTTAAAAAAAATCTTGAGTATTATAATCATTTTTGGAACAGAGTTTTAAAAATGTATCTTATCTTTTTTGTCTCAACCATTTACTTTGCTGCAGCAATCTAGGACACCTCTCCCTGTTGAGATTCTTTCCTTTCTCCCCAGCAAGCTTAACCTTCTTGCAGCAGGGGGTGCCCGCCCCTTCCATAGCATTTGAACAGTTATTAAATGAAAGGTGCCATTCTTTGAGTACAGTGGCAGAGCTTAGAGCCCATCACTTACCTAAAAAATAAAATTATTTGTAATCAGGTCAGTGCCGCAATCTCAAGCATATGTATACATGGTACTATTCCACCAAATATTTGGAGTATTTGAGCTAGGAATGCCATTTCAGAAGGGCAGGGGTATGTCTCCAAAATTCTTTGATATACCTTTTCACAATTGTCTCCGCTGCCATTGATACATGTCCTGGCTACTTTTGGCTTGGCACCATTTTCCCCCGGCAAAACTGCTCCTCCTCTCTGGGTCAGTCACAGAGGAGATTCCAACCAATGAAGAAATTGCACAGTGAAGAAGTCTTTATGATGTTTCACAGATATATTTAGTTGGGTCATGTCAATGAAGGCAAATAAAAGTGACAGCAGATTAATCAATGGGTAGTGTTAGCCAATCAGATCTTGCTACATATCACTGAAGGCCAATGAGGTAAAGACAATTCAATGTAAAAGCAAGTTTCTAAAGCAAGTCCAGGGTTTCCAGCATTGTATCTGGGGGCACCAATGTACCCATGGGCACCCCTCCTATTGGCACCTACCTGGATCCCTTCTCCTCTTGTATTTTTGAGATAATTTGAATTAGTAATCTTTTATAAAACTGCGAGGCTGGTAGGCTGCAAAGCAAAGTGCTGCCCTCTAGTGCCATTTATTTGTTATATTTCAACCCACCCTTTTTCCTCCAGCAAAGTAACCAAGGTGCCTTACATGATCCTCCTCCTCCAATCCTTTTCAACTTCACAACAACCCTGTGTGGTAGGTTAGACTGAAAATCAGTGAATATCCAAGTGAACTTAATAGCCAAATGAGAAATAGAATCTGGGTTTCCCAAGTCTCAGACCAGTGCTCTAAGCACTAAAACACACTGGTTCTGAAAAAGAGTTCAAAAGACCACTTTTGTGTTTTGAACTCAGCCCCATCTCTGCCTTTTATTTTGGTTCTTTGGCAAGTTACTTCTCTTTTTGTCTCTCCAGTTTTCCTACAGGGAAATGAATGTTTTGAGACCAGCCATTCCCACCCCACCATGGCAGCCACTTTGTGAATGAGCAAGCCCTCCCTGGCAATCATTTTGTAAGAGCAGCTTCAACCTTCTTTCAAAATTTCAAACAGAATTGAAATTCAAACAGAAATTTTGAATTTTTGCCAGAAGGGTTGCGGACCGCTAAAGTATAAATCAAGATGTTGCCCTTAAGATGGTATTTCCCATAATCCCTCATCATTGGTTATGCTAGCTATGATAGAGTTGTAGAACAACCATTTGAAAATGATTGCAAAAGAGAGGTGTTGTTTGTAATTTCTGTGAATTGTTGTGAAGAGCTGTGAATACTTCAGTATGACCTGGCTTATCTGGAACTTTGTTGGTATTCTAAAAAGAAAGACTTCTGTTCAATTATAGCCGTACATTGAGCAGACCTACTGAATTCAGTGAGACTTCAATTAGTTATGACTCATATACATCCCAGTAATTTTGCTTGCCTGCTCTAAGTATGACTAAGTCCAGTTATAAACCTGTGGTTATGACTGACCTACATTTAGCGTGCAATCCTATTGCTTGTACATACCCTGTAGGCTTTGAGAGAACTGTGGAGAGTGAGAAGAGGATGGAGGGGATTTTGAATCTATTTCTCCCTTAAAAATACAAAAGAAGCTAAACCTTCCTTGTTGACTTGCCTTGAAATAAATAGGTACAGAGTGAATCGACCAAAGGCAGGTTGGGAATATGAGAATTGCAACTTTCCTTTTGCTCTCTAAACACGCATAGGATTGTGTCCCTAGTCATTTGAAAGAATTGTTAAGCGTCCCAAATTAGCATGCTGCCAGACTCATTAGTCCAAGTCCTCTGTAACATAAAAGTATCATCAGGAGTTGATATTTATATTGTTGAAATTCTTTGCACTCTGTTACTTGTGTGTTATGATAAATGCTGCTTCCTTTTATTAACCCTACATTTAGGTACTAAAAATCTGCTTGATCTGAATTCTTGAAAATATTAGCTGTGAACAGGTAAATAACCAAGTGACTATTCCCATAGCCAGTGTAAATGCACACACACACACACACACTTTTGAAAACTTCAATGGCTTCCTTGCCCAGCTAACTTTTTATTTTCAGTGGTAAGAAAATCATTAACTATGCATTGCATTCAATGAGGACAAAAGGACAGATGAGTTTATTTGCAGCACAGGGCAGAAGATATTTCTATAGTGGATAGAAATCTATGAATCTGGCCAGGTTTTGCTTCCTCTGCACTAAAAGCCATTAGCCAGATTTTAAGCTGCATTTCAGCCACTACCTGCTGAGATCTTTTTCCTGCATTTGTTTATAATGGATATGCACTTGTGTGATTTGGGGGAAAGCAGACAGCTGTCTGTAGATGGAATCCCCATTATTACCATATTAGACTAACCCTCCACTCTTATCCATTGTCAGTACTCAGTGCTTAGGACCACATGGCCCATAAAACAGAACAAAAACCACAGGCTCATGGTCGTAATCCCTTCTTTGTTAAAGCAACTGTGGTAAGCTCATTTCAGCTTGCTTGTTAACAGCAATCTTTACGCTGGTTCATTCACTGTTTATTCCCTTTGTAAGAAAATATATGTTAGATTTTTTAAAACTGCCAGCTACTTTGTACCTTAATTAATTTGAAGACATTAGTAGATAGATATTTTTTCTTAAAGTTATGGTCTAGAATATTTTTAGGAACAAGACTTTATTTATGCAGAGCTGCTCCCAGGTGGATTTTTTGAGTAGCAAGCTGCTTTTGAATTGCTAAAAACAGAACACACATTATCAAAACAGGGAATAAAAGGGGGCACATACTGCCATAAAATGTGCATATGCTAATTTATATGTATAGATGCAGTTGTTAAAGATAATTATTGTAATGATATCATTTAGACACGGGTATATTGCATTTTCTGACAGTATGGAAGGCTGTAACCAGGAGACTTGGATGCCTTGCTCAGTGTATTGTTTGGGGGCAATTTCAGAGCGAGCCCTGAATTTTCAGAGTGAGCCCACTCCCCCTTTGAATGGTTCTTTATTGTTATACTGGACTTGGAGTGACTATCCCTTTAGGCACAAAACACCTTCAAAGCAGAGGACAGCCTTCTGGCAGCCCTTCAGAGAGTGTGCTGTCCTGTGTAAAAGGGACACTGGGCCATACTACAACCATCTCAAATACTGCTTTTGAAATATTGCCATGCAGCATGGAAAATGCTGTTTGAGAAAGATGAGACTCAACAGTTCGTTCAGCATGTATTACTGATTCTTATGCTGTTGTTTGGATTCTGCCCCTACATTTTCCCTTGACACATTTTCCCTTTTTAAACATGACTTTTTGTTTTACCTTTTAAACAAATCTCTATCCGAGTTTTTGATTTCTAATTCCAGCTTCCTTATTTGACCCCATTTATGGTGCTCCATTTATGGTGCATATGCACTAGAACTGAAATAGGTGAGTTGGAGCATGTCACAGGGGCTGTCATTGGTTTACAGCTATCCATCTCATACCAATCTCATAGCTCAGGTAAAGGGTGGTGGTATGCTCTTTATTACCTCTGTCCTTTGGGTGTGGCATTGTGCCCTGAATGTGCTCAAATGGACTCTTCCTCCTTCCCTGTCCGTCTGTCAGTCTCTCCCTCCCTCCCTCCTAATCTAATTGGACTTGCATAAGTGACCTGATAGAGTCTTGCAAAAGAGTGAAAGGAAAACCAGCAGCAACAACAAACTCCTGACAATCTCACTGCGAAAGGGATGATCTACTTGGTTCTCATTTTGGGAGCAAAGGTTTAGTTTCTCTTGACAGATCACCTTTTTATAGCTGTCAAAAAACAAAAACAAAACCCCACTCTGAAAAATACAAGCAGCCTCTTAGGGTCAGTATTTATGAGGGTTTCCTGCTGCACTTTGACAACTTGGCAGGAATTGCCTTTTGCATCTGCACAAGTGTACACTTCTATAAACTGAATGAGATGTTTTTAACTGAGTAAATTTGCATACATTTAGAATAGTTTTTTTAAAAAGGTGGCAAACCAGTGACAGTCTCTCTAATATGCTGCTTGGCACTTCAAAGGAGCTGTTACTAGCTGTCAAAACTAACTGTCAAGATCACTTTTTGCAATCTCCAAAATAAGGGAAAGATCACTAAAGATGGGGAAAGGAAATCACCTTGCATGCAGTTTGGGTTCATGATTGGTGGGTGGAGCAGATGAGTCCTGCCTTGAGTTCCCCTGGGATACCTACAGGAGTACCAATGATGGAATGCGGGACAACCCATGGGTGAGCCCTATCAGCTCATCCTGCATAGCTTATTTGCAGGGTGGGATGGCATACAAACCCACACAATGTTTTAACTGTTTGTTTTCAGCATCTTGGTTATGCGTCAACCAGTTGAGCACTTAGTGTGTGTATTTTTGAATAATTTGGGTATGATTTTATTCTACTTTTTATTTTTATTTATTTATTTTACTGCAAAGTATACCTAAATGGATAATTATTTACTGCATTGCAGCTGCAGTTTTTTCATTAACAACATTTTGCTGACTCAACTTCCTGTTAATATCTTTCTTTACTGCATTTTATTATTATTTTCTTTATTACATTTCTGTACTGCCTTTCTAGAACCATTTAAGGCTGTTTACAGAAATTTGGAAAACAAACATCACGAACAAAGGCATAGTAAAATGTTTATCTTAAAACCATTTGATTAATGGTTTTAGCTAATGTTATCTAATAGAAATATCCTGGGTAACCTTAGTTCCTTCTTACTTTTATGAAAATGGCAATCATTAGATGAAAAAAGGAAAAGGAAAACAGGGTTGGATGTATTGTAAAGAAAAGGCTGTTTTCTAGAAGGTGAAAAGACATTTAGCCTGAGGCTGTACTAAAAACCTGTAATTCTATCAGATTATGCTGTGGTATTCATAGAGACAGTTCGCAACTTGGTCTCAGTAACTGCAGTACAAGAAAGCAGAGAGAGAGAGAGAGAGAGAGAGAGAGAGACTGACTTTGATTCATGTGAGAAAGAATGGGTTGTTGCATTTTCCAGTGAAAAATGCAGGCATAGATCACACACATGCAATTGCTGGTTTAGTCTTTGACCTATGAAAGCAGGGGATAGGAAGGGAGGGAGGAATGAAATACTTTCTTCTACCACTGGCACAAGAATAATGGAGCAAATGAAACCGGGCCAATAATGTGCAAGAGGGCTGATGGAAAGCAAATCATTTATGTGTGCAGCTAGTCTGAATGGCCTGCCACGTGGAAGCCTTTTTGCTGAAGTTACACTATGTTAACAAAATATTTAAACACATCAGAGTAATGGAACAGTTGAGACTTTTGCCATTGCTTCATTATGTAAGCAAGTGCAACTCTGTAGTAATTATTTCCTTAGGTTATATTCTTGGACGGAAATCCCACCTGCACTTGGAAAGCATTGGTATGACCACCTGAAAGTAATGAGATCTATAAAATAACATTTCTGGAATTATAGGTATGTATAAAGCCCAGAAGTGAAAATTTGATTGATCATATGTGTTGCTTCTAAAAATAATATGGAAAGTGGACCTTCATGTCTTAATCCAGGTGATTGGCTCTCCCTACAGGGATCTGTCCTAGGTTCACTGGGAAGGGCCACGATCGCCTTGTACTTCATAAATATTTTGTAACAGAATCGCTGTGCAATTATAAGCTGTCTGTATAATTTAAAACTTGCTATTATACTGCAGCTCCTTCTCTGTTATTTGCGGTTTTATCTAAAGTTAGCTTAGATCACTAGAACTATTTGGATTTACCTGTGGTTTACACATGATAATTTGGGTATGTTGAGACTCATTATCTAATTCTTGAGACATTGGACAGTTTTCAATGGAGCTGTGGCTCATACAACCCCTCCCATTGCGTCTGCTGTACAAACATCTTCTCCTGTCAATTGCGCAACAGAGATTTAATGCTTCCTGTAGGAAACTCCAAAACAAACTGTTTCAGGAGCAGGACATGTCAGCAAAGGTCCCTTAAGTGAACTCTGCTGACATTTCTGCTTATTTCTAGTTGCTCCCAAAAGCATTGAATCTCCACTGGCTAAGTGGCAAGTCTCTGCAGTGGCATGGAACTGATGGGGTTGCCACGGAATTGGCAAGGATGCAACCACCTGTTGAATGCTGCTCATTGTCATGCAACCATTATCATGAAAAAGTGATGTAGATCACAAGAAGAAGCTTGGAAATTGACTTTGAAAATGGAAAACATCTTGCCTTCAAACAGTCCTGCCCTGAGAGTAGGAGGAAATTGATGTGAGTTACAAACTATATTCCATTGTTGATGCAGATGGTCTGACAACCCCCCCCCCACACACACACACCCTTGTTCATTGCCAAGTTGCACATACTTTAGTGCATTCAGAGAGCATTCACTTTTAATGGATATATTGCCACTTAGGCAAAGTGATGCCTGCTAGCTTTTAAAATAAATGTCTACCTCATTTGACCTTTGACATTAACATTTTTAGTGAATTCATTTAGTATTTCATCAAGTTAGTTAATCACAGTGTAAGTTTATGAGGAGTTGCTAATGATCGTTTCTAATTGATCTTTTTAAAAGAAAGAGTACACAGAACTTAAATACTATCAAAATGCATATGTTACTTAAATATCCCCGTTGTATTTCATGTACAATAGAGCAATTAGCTGACACCTAAATTTTGGGCATGGCTGTCAAAGTTTCATTAATAATAATGGGACAGAGACCTAAGCATGTGTTAGTTGTTCCAGTTGAAATGAATGGAATCTAAATTAACATAATGTTGGCTAGACCATGCCATATGACAGAGGCAGCTGTGTTCATCATAATTTCAAATCACAATTATGAAAAACAGAAAAGACCACAATAGTCTTAAATGTTACGATTGCCCACACTAATGGTACCTCCATTGGAACAGTTTTCAGAGGGACAGCTGTATTTGTCTACTGCAGCAAAAAGAACAAAGGTTCTTCTGCCACCTTGAAGATTAACACATTTCTTATAAAATGTATTAGTCTTTAAGGTGCCGTAATACTTTCTGTTGTGTCTAGAGACTAATAAATTATTCCTGTTACTGGAGTGAAAACTGAAGAATGCAGCAATCATTCTGCCTTTCTGTAGAGAGACTTATTTAAGGGTGTGTCATGAAAAAGAGATATAGCCCATTAACCTTTTTAATGGGCCATATACCTTGTTGTAGCAACAACCCATGTCAGCAGATTATGAGGTCTGTGAATTTTAGTTACATCTGCTCCATCATGCCCCATAGAAAAAAAACTTTTATTACAAAATGCCAAAGTTTTAAAATGCACATATTTTGTTCAGTTATACAGATTTTGCTTTTAAGTACTCATATATTCAAAAAATACCAGTATGTTGAAAATAGACTAACATCTGAACCCAAAGACTATTTCACCTTCTGCAGTCATTTACTCAAGCACTTTGACCTCAGTTTTGCTGGAGGGCCCAATTACATTGTTTCTTAGATAAGGCTTTTTCTTTAATCAAAGTTATATTGATTTTTTTTATCAGATTTCAAATAAATTTGGCTTATCACTGTATGCTTTCAGGATTCCCACAAGAGGGAAAGTCAAAATTACATGATCATGGGGAAGAGGAAAAGTAATTTATTGGGACATGACTTATTTTTAAAATTATGACTTCTCATCAGCATTCACTTACTAGTGTTTAAAGTAGAACAATTGATTTATATTACCTGTCCCTACAACAGCTTGCTGAAGTAAGCCTCACATCTGTTTCCACTGTATATATAGTGGAATTGTGCACTGAGATTGACTTCCTTAGAGTCAGTTTATGAGTTCATTGCTAAGATAGAAACTGAACTGTTGATCTTTGAGGGTAAAATTATGGAGCCCATTTGCAGTGTATGGCTGTGAAAGTTGGACCTTAAGAAAGGCTGAGCGCCAAAAATTGTGGCCTTTGAATTGTGGTGCTGGAGAAGACTCCCAAGAGTCCCTTGGACTGCAAAAAGATCAAATCAGTCAATCGTAAAGGAAATCAACCCTGACTGCTCTTAGAAGGCCAGATACTAAAGATAAAACTCAAATACTTGACTACCTAATGAGAAGAAATATGTCACTGATGCTGGGAACGATTGATGTCAAAAGGAGAAGGGAACAGAAGAGGATGAGGTGGCTAGATGGAGTCACTGGGGCAGTGGTTGTGGGCTTGGGTGGACTCTGAGGAATGGTGGAGGACAGGAGAGTCTGGAATAAAATTTATTTTAGAACTGGCAGTGACATGAGAACCTTATGACCCAACTGAGCAGGACCTGGGCCTTGAACTGTTGTTGTTGTTAGTCGCGAAGTCATGTTCAACCCATTGCAAACCCATGGACAACACTCCTCCAGGCCCTCCTGTCCTCCACCATCTCCCGGAGTCCACCTACGCTCACACCAACTGCCTCAGTGAGTCCATCTAGCCACCTCATCCTCTGCCGTTCCCTTCTTCTTTTGCCATCTATTGTTCCAGCATTAGGCTCTTCTCCAGGGAGTCCTTCTTTCTCATTAGGTGGACAAAGTATTTGAGTTTTATCTTCAGTATCTGGCCTTCTAAAGAGCAGTCAAGGTTGATCTCCCCTAGGACTGACCGGTTTGATCGCCTTGCAGTCCAGGGGACTCGCAGCAGTCTCCTCCAGCACCACAATTCAAAGGCCTCAGTGCTTTTGCGCTCAGCCTTCCTTATGGTCCAGCTTTCACAGCCATACATTACAACTGGGAAAACCATAGCCTTGACTATATGCACTTTTGTTGGCAGGGTGATGTCTCTGCTTTTTAGTATGCTGTCTAGATTTGCCATACCTTTCCTCCCCAGGAGCAAGTGTCTTTTAATTTCTTGGCTGCAGTCCCCATCTGCGGTGATCTTGGAGCCCAGGAAAATACAATCTGTCACTACCTCCATTTCTTCCCCATCTATTTGCCAGGAAGTGAGAGGACCGGATTCCATGATCTTAGTTTTCTTAATGTTGAGTTTCAAGCCAACTTTTGCATTCTCCTCCTTCACCCGCATCAAGAGGCTCTTTAGTTCCTCTTCACTTTCTGTCATGAGAGTGGTATCATCTGCATATCTGAGGTTGTTGATATTTCTCTCAGCAATCTTAATTCCAACTGGTGATTCATCTAGCTTCGCCTTTCTCATGATGTGCTCTGCATATAAGTTAAATAGACAGGGTGACAGTGTACAGCTTGCCGGACTCCTTTGTCAATTTAGAAGCAATCAGTGGTTCCGTGTCCAGTTCTCACTGTTGCTTCTTGACCCGCATATAGGTTTCTCAAGAGACAAATAAGATGGTCAGGTACTCCCATCTCTTTAAGAACTTGCCACAATTTGTTGTGATCCACACAATCAAAGGCTTTAGCATAGTGAATGAAGCAGAAGTAGATGTTTTTCTGGAACTCCCTAGCTTTCTCCATGATCCAACGTATGTTGGCAATTTGATCTCTGGTTCCTCTCCCTCTTCGAAACCCTGCCTGTACTTCTGGTAGTTTTCGGTCCACATACTGCTGGAGCCTAGCTTGTAGGATTTTGAGCATAACTGCTAGCATGTGAAATGAATGCAATGATGCAGTAGTTAGAACATTCTTTGGCATTGCCCTTCTTTGGGATTGGAATGTAGACTGACCTTTTCCAATCCTGTGGCCACTGCTGACTTTTCCAAATTTGCTGGCATATTGAGTGTAGCACTTTTACTGCATTGTCTTTTAGAATTTTGAATAGCTCAGCTAGAATACTGTCACCTCCACTAGCTTTGTTGTTGCTCAGACTTCCTAAGGCCCATTTGACTTCACATTCCAGGATGTCTGGCTCGAGGTCAGTGACCACCCCATCGTGGTTATCAGGGACGTTAAGCTTTTTCTTGTATAGTTCCTCTGTGTAATCTTGCCACCTCTTCATCTCTTCTGCCTCTGTTAGGTCCCTGCCATTTTGGTCCTTTATCATGCCCATCTTTGCATGAAATGTTTCCTTCATATCTCCAATTTTCTTGCAGAGATCTCTGGTCCTCCCTATTCTATTGTTTTCTTTTATTTCTTTGCACTGTTCATTGAAGAAGGCATTCTTATCTCTTCTAGCTATTCTCTGGAATTCTGCATTCAGTTGGGTGTATCTTTCTCTTTCTCCCTTGCCTTTTGCTTCCCTTCTTTCCTCAGCTGTTTGTAAAGCTTCCTCAGACAGCCATTTTGCTTTCTTGCATTTCTTTTTCTTTGGGATGGTTTTAGTTGCTACCTCTTGTACAATGTTCCGAACCTCTGTCCATAGTTCTTCAGGCACTCTGTCTATAAGATCTAATTCCTTAAATCTATTTGTCACCTCTACTGTATATTCATCAGGGATATGATTTAGGTCATACCTGAGTGGCCTGGTGCTTTTCCCTACTTTCTTCAACTTAAGCCTAAATTTTGCAACCAGAAGCTCATGATCTTAGCCACAGTCGGCTCCTGGTCTAGTTTTTACTGACTGTATAGAGCTTCTCCATCTTTGGCTGCAGAGCACATAGTCAATCTGATTTCTGTGTTGACCATCTGGTGATGTCCATGTGTAGAGTCGTCTCTTGGGTTGTTGGAACAGAGTGTTTGCCATGACCATCGTATTCTCTTGACAAAATTCTACCAGCCTGTGCCCTGCTTCATTTTGTACTCCAAGGCCAAACTTGCCTGTTATTCCAGTTATCTTTTGGCTTCCTACTTTAGCATTCCAATCCCCCATGGTGATAAGGACATCATTTTTTTGGTGTTAATTCTAGAAGGTGTTGTAGGCCTTCATAGAACTGGTCAACTTCAGCCTCTTCAGCATTAGTGGTTTGGGCATAGACTTGGACTATTGTGATGTTGAATGGTTTTCCTTGGATTCGAACTGAGATCATTCTGTCATCTGGGAGATTGTATCCCAGTACTGCTTTTCCTATTCTTTTATTGACTAAGAAGGCTACTCCATTTCTTCTGAGGGATTCTTGCCCGCAGTAGTATACCTGATGATCATCTGAATTAAATTCCCCCATTCCTGTCCATTTTAGTTCACTGATTCCTAAGATGTCGATGTTCAGTCTTGTCATCTCTTGTTTGACCATATCCAGCTTGCCTTGATTCATGGATCTTACATTCCAAGTTCCTATGGAGTATAGATCTTTGCAGCATCGGACTCTCCTTTCACCACCAGATAGATCAGCAACTGAGTGTTCTTTTGGCTTTGACCCAGTCGCTTCATTCTTTCTGGCGCTACTAGTACTAGCCCTCTGCTCTTCCCCAGTAGCATATTGGACACCTTCTGACCTGAGGGGCTCATCTTCCAGCGTCATATCTTTTTACCTTTTGGTACTGTCCATGGGGTTTTCATGGCAAAGATACTGGAGTGGGTTGCCATTTCCTTCTCCAGTGGATCAAGTTTTGTCAGAGCTCTCTGCTATGACCTGTCCGTCTTGGGTGACCCTGCACGGCGTAGCTCATAGCTTCATTGAGCTATGCAAGCCCGTTCGCCACAACAAGGCAGTGTTCCATGAAGGAGGGGCCTTGAACTAGAAGCTGAATATTTATGTTCAGTCAAATGTCACCAGTGAAGATCTAAGATATTGTTTAAATTGCCCACTGAGCAAACCTGTGGTTCCTGGGAGAGCATCTGAGGAATCATAAGATACTGAACATCCCTCAACCAAAACTGTAATCTGCAATACTGCTGCAACCTCAGGAAGGGAAATAAGATTGGACTATTTCACATCTCCCTTGCAGCTACTGCAGAAAGCACCACACCCACCCTTTGAGATCACACCCAGCCTTTGAATTGTTCAGGGAAAGAAAAGAACAGACGGTAGGCAGGGAGGAGAAGCAGCTGTAGGAGAAGTTCTACAGGATCCTGAAACAGCACCATCTCTTGTCCCATGCAGAAAAGTTAGGTCAGCAAGACAAGCTGTGAAAAGAAAAGAAGAAGAAAGTGGAGACATTTTTGCCTCTTTCTTTCTACCCAGGCAGTTTTCTGCTGTCTGGTCAGAGGTTTGACAAGAGGTCTTTGAAGTTTAGCCTTCTTGAAGCCGTAGATCTATTGAGAGGGAATCCCTTTGGATTATGCTCTTTGATGCCTTTCTCAGATAAAGGGATGGTTTAAAATAACTTACTATTAAAGTAACTTATTATTTTTGCTGAGGTACCTCCACATAAGTAAAACATTAGTAAAAGCATAAGCACTCCTCCGTTCTTGGGCAGCAAACACATTTGCATGAATACTAGTGTTTCCCCAGAGTAAAGAGGTTAAAAAGCCCCATACCTGTTCTGAAGCTCTTTTGTGCAAATGTCTGAGTCTCCTTGTGTATCAGCTTTGTTAGAGTTGTGTATTCAAGTGTGTTAAAGATCAGAAACAATTCATATGCATTATCCATATGTTGTGTGTTTGCTGCACAAAATCAGAAGAGATGGATTGACCATGTTTACTCAATAAAGCATGAAGCAGCTGCCTAGCAGGTTCCCACCCATGTGTCAGTTGCATATGTTGGGTAACACTGGGCTTAATTAAACTGTTTGGGAAAAACTTGTTTGAAGCTTCCTTTTTGTTGACTAACCTGCAGGTAAGCTTTTTCTGGCAGCTCCTCTTGGTAATTGTCAGCATCTGTAGTGTAAGCAGAAGTGATTTATAGAGCGTGAAAGAGGAGATAGGTGGATATGCAGGAATCTTTTGTCTCTGCTACTTAGTCAAAAAGCTACTGTTACTATCTCATGTGGTTGCTTTAAAAAATATTCTACTGAAGCTACTCAGTGTGGAGAATAGATCTCATTGGGTGACCTGCATGTGTAAGACTTTTTATAATGATTTGTTGCCGTGAATATGTTTAGAAGATTTTTTAATCTTCTGATGCGCATAGTGAGGATACCTCTCGAAGTATATGAAGAATCACCTTAATTGATTCGGAAATGGAGATTCTTTCAATTTAAAGCAGTGACCCATATTTTTATGCTAGATTTACATTCCAGCAAATTGTAAAGGAAACTATACCTGCTCCCCTGTTTTGCAGCTGATGCTTTGCATCTTCCAGTGGGAGGAAAAGGGACTGCATGGCAAGATTATATCTATCTACTCCAAACTGCCTTCACTTGTAATATTTGCACTGAAGGTGGATTCTGTGTTGCATCTGATGCCCTCTACCCCATCCCTGGCCAACCTCCACACATCTGCTGGCTTTACTCTCAATCTCTATGCATTATGCACAAAACACTTATAAATGTTTTGGCGCTCTACATGGGGCTGCCCTTGAAGACGGTCCAGATACTTCAATTGGTGCAAAACAGAGCTGCCAGATTGCTGATGTGGGGACTGGGCGTTGTTCTCATATAACCCCAGTCCTCCGTCAGCTTCCCTGGCTTCCCATTGAAGTCTGGGCCCAATTCAAGGTGTTGGTTATCACCTATAAAGCCCTCAATGGCTTGGGTCCTGGTTATCTAAAGGAGCGCTTGCGTCCATATATGCCCTCCTGCCCCTTGAGCTCGGCGGCAGAGGCCCTTCTCCGGGAACCCTCCATGAAAGATATTAGGAGGGTGAGTACCCGGGGGAGGTGAGTACCCCACCTATGGAATGCGCTCCCCAGAGAGGTCCGCCTGGCACCGTCATTATTTGTTTTTCGGCACCAGGCCAAAACCTTTTTATTTAAAAGTTTTTTTAATTGTTAATTGTTGGTTGTATTTATTTATTGGTTTTTATATTCATGCCGAGATGTCTCCGGATTTTTAAGGTTAACTATATGATTGTTTATTTGATTTGTAAGCCGCCCCAAGGCTTTTTGCAGATGGGACGGCATAGAAATGTTCTAAGTGAATGAATGAATGAATGAATGAATGAATGTTTTCTGCTAAAGATATGGGTTGATCTAGCCAGAATTCTCTCTTTATGATGGAACCATAACCCAAACCACTGAAAATCACTACTATTCTGTCTTCAGATAGGAAATTTCCCTATTTTGCCATTAAATCTGATAGCCTGTAATGGGTTTGTTGTCAATCAGTTTATCTATTCCTCTTTAAAGCCATGTAAGCTCAAGAAAGTCATCACATCTTGGGGCCATCACTCCATAAAACAATTCTTCTGTGATATGAGCCTCATGCCAGTTCATTTCTGTAGATAGCCCTGAGTTCTCCTTTGTTGAGCCACAGGAAATCCACCCCCACCCTCAATTTTCTTCAGACAGTTTTGAATTTTATGACGTGTTATAAAATTACGTTAGAACAAGAATGGTACTCAATATTTTAGGAAGTTTGCTTGTACTTTGCTACACCTTCCACAGCACCATTTTCTTGTGGTGCCCAGGACACCTAGTTTCTCATAGATGTATCCACAGACTCAAAACCAAGGGCCTGGTGGAACAGAATAAGAGGACTTGTGGAAGGTTTGCGTATACAGAGAGAGAGAGAGCAATTTGGGGTCCCTATTTTGAGAAGTAATTGTTGAAACAGCCTTGTTTTAAGAAAAAAAAAGATAGAAATGTGTTGCCATTATTTCTTTCTGATATAAATATTTACGCAGAATAGATTTCAAGGACAGAATTTATGATCCTATGACAGGTAATCTACTTAGCCTGGCATCATAGATGTGGTGCTATATATTAAGTGGGGGGGTGGGTACAGAATAACAGAAAATAGAGATGAAGCTTTTATATGAAGGAACATTAACTATTCTTTCACATTGGGAACATATTGTTGCTTTAGTAATGGATACAAAATTTCTGTTCTCAAATCTCATGTTGACCTGCTTGCATTAATCTCCACAAAGTTATGGTTTTTCTTTCCACTGTCCACATTTCTTACTTTGAGAAAGTAGAGCTGGACTATGTACACTGTATTTCAGCTTTTTCATGCTTAGGAGCCCAAATTAAAACCAAATGACATTACTGCAAAGGCAAATACTTGTCCTTCAATAACTTTTTGCAGGAAAAATCAACTTGAAAAACTCCAGGCAACTATAGAGAAAGCCTCAGATTTGATTTGATTTTACCTTTGAAGCCTGCAACACAGTCTTCCCCTGACACTTTTGTCTTTTGATACCCACATGTCTCCAGATTTCATTTTCTCACTGCTTACCATTTTCTTTCTGGAAACGAAGATGTTGGGGACATAGAATACCTTCCAAAACCATTGATTCTGCCACTGGAGTATCATTATGACTTAGTTTATGTGTACTGAGAAGCCACCATGGATGAATTTCCCTGCAGGGCTACATGTGAGAGAATTGGGTATGTTCACCCTTGAGAAGACTGAGGGAGGACATGATACCCCTCTATAAGTACCTCAAACGCTGTCACAAAGAGGAAGGTCACAATCTCTCCTTGCTGATACCAGAGTGTAGAACATGGAATAATCAACCCAAGCAGTGACAACCCAGATTCAGGCTAGATATCAGGAAAAGTTTCCTCACTGTCAGAGCAATATGACAGTGGAACCAGTTGCCTAGAGAGGTGGTGGGCTCTCCCACACTAGAGGCATTCAAAAAGAAACTGGGCAGCCATCTGAATGGGATGGTGTAAACTGGTGTCCTGCAACAGCAAGGGGTTAACCCAAAGGTCTTCATGGCCCCTTCCAGCTCTAATATTCTATGATTCTATATTACAGTGATGTCCTCCTTTCTGAATACTTTGTGTACACTGTAACTTGTTACATGCGAGCCCAGACTTGATGGACTATTTTAGGGTAGCAGGTAGCTAATGAACCATTCCAACAACCTACTTCCACTGAATCCAGACATAACAAGAATCTATGACACCCTCACTATGCCCAAATATTCAAGATGGCCACCATGACAAGAAGCCCTATGAGGAAATTCACCTGTGGAGGCTTGTCATGTGAACCAGACCAATGTCTCAAAAACAAAAAACCCTATTTTGGCAGACTATATGAAGTTCTGAAGAAAACTGCTGAAGGAAGCAGGCTTAAAAACTCTGGGTGTCATTAGCTTGGTTCATATTGTAGGATTTCATTGGGGAATATTTATCTCACCAGGAACAAATTTGTTACATGGCTAGAAAATTACCCACTAACAAAAATGTGAGCTCTTAGTAACAGTAAAATTGTACTTGAAGTTTTATCTTGTCACTTTTCTAATATTTTTAATTTGAATCATACTTAGACATAATTATTTGGGTGTTTTATTAGTACTGGATAAACATTATATTGGAAAATGGGTTGGGTCAACAAAATGCCCCACAAACTTTTCTGTGTGTATTTTTTATGAGTTCTGAATTAAAAGTACGAAGATGTTCCCATCCCATTTACATTAGAGCAAGCTCCATTAGAGCAGTGGAACTCACTTCTAGTGGACATTGTTGTAATTTTTCACTGGTTTTTTGGAAGGCATGCCTGATTATGTTTAGAATATCATATCCTGAACTATATGGTTGACATGTATATATAGCTCCATTTTAGTGATATATCTTATGTCAGTTATATTGACCCAACACAACTTTTTAGCCTGCTTTCAGAGAGAAACCCAGTTTTTCTGTGCTGAGTTTTTCTCTTATGGAAACTGGATGTCCTCTTTTCCCTTCTACTCAATTTGAAATAGAAACAGATGCTTTAGTTCTGCAGCACCAGGAACATACTTCATAACATGTTAGTATTTTCCCTAAATGATACCTGTATTTGCTTGCCTGAAAGTGCTTTAGAGCAAAAGAAATACCACACGCTCTTGGAAACACAAGATTTATCAGCAACAATGTTGATTCAGGGAAGGGTGTGTGTAGGATTTTTCCCATACTGGATGTCACCAAATCTTTTCTTGTATTTCTGTGATGTCTGAATTTTTTCTTCTTTCGCTTGCTGATTTGTGGAAGGGTTTGGTTTATATATACTGGATAGTATCCAGCTGATGCTGTGCTAGCAGAAACCAGGTTCCAAACTATGTGCAAGAGGAGAGTCCAACTGATGTTACAGTTGTGCAAACAACTGTATTATCTTTTGTACAAGTACAATGCACAACATAACAAGCTCTACTTATTCTCTTTGGGCTTACAGAATGACACTGGTGTATGTGGCCCTTTGACTGAATTGTCCATGCTGTCATATGTTGATGTTTGGTTGTGCTTTAATAGTATGTTATTAGGTTTATCTGAACTCTTAAGTATTTCTGTTGTCTCACTGAACTGTATGGTTAGTGTCTAATGCTACAAATGAAAAGGGAGGATCATGACTAGCAACAGAAGCAGAACACTAGCTTTAGAAAGTCCTGATCATTGAAGCAGGCTCAGAAGTGAAGATAGCCCAGGACTCAGCTGGTGGGTTAACAAATTTTGAGTGAACTTGGGAGCCAAGTTAAAATGTGTGGTTGCTGGAATGTGGACATATCCCAAAGGGCAAAGTCTTCTCCCTGACCTTTGAAACACAGCAAAAGGTCAAAGACTAATAGAAGCACCTAAGATAATAGTGAGAAGTGGATGCTTTCCAGCTTTCTCTGTTTATTGTTACTAAATTTGTAGCTCTCACCACTGAGCTTGTGAGGGGCTTGTTTCAATGAGCCTCAGCATCTGAATTGTGCTCTACTTCAAAGCTACTTCTGAGGGGAAGCAGAGATATCTTTTGGCTCTCTAGAACAAATGTGCAGAAATTACACAGCTAGAACAGACTTCCCACTGAGCACCCTAATTGTTGTATTCTGCCCTGCTGCAACTTCCAAATCAGGCTCCAGAAGAGGTCCATGCAGAGTGTTTTACAGTAGGCTTGTCTTTAAAAAAAATCAGTGGTTATCCCTATCTTAGAACAGGCATCATTTTTACACTAGCTAAGATTGGTAGTAAGGCCACCTGGGCCTCTAATGACAAAGATGAATGGATCTAGCATTACCCCCATTCCTGTAGAGGAAGTGCAACCCCATCCGGAACAGGTATACATAACATTACCTGTGGAAAATGTTAGTGTTTCAAGATGCATGTAGGTGTGTGACATCTGTGAGGTTGTTACAGATGATACTTCCAGTATAGCCTTAGGTTCTGTAACACACCATCCTTCCAAGCTGTTTTTGTTTAGGAGTAATAACATCACTCAATCCCGTTTTCTCTCCACTAGCTTGCAGTTGGTTTTTATTCTCTACTTGAAGCAAGTGGTAAAAATTCAAAGTGCTTCCTCTAAACAGGAGGTGCCAAGTGGATTCATAGTTACTGCTGTTGTTCAAAAATGCGGGGGGGGGGGAGGAGGCTGTGAAGGAAGTTTGTTTTGTTGTTGTTTGTCTTTTTACACACAGGCAAACAGCAGATACTGTTACAGGGGGTGCCATTGTGTTGCTAACATGGACTTTGCACATTTTACAAAGTGCAGTTCTGCCATAGCTTGGCCATTATCAGTGAAGTCAAAGCTAGTACATGATGTCACGTCTACCTATGTGAGTGGTGACTGAGAAAGCTTCAATTTTTGATTCAGAAAAGGAGAGAGAAGATGCAGCCTTGAAGCTGGCCAAAGAAAGCAAAATAATAACGTTGTGGAACTGCCAAAAGGAAGCCGCTTTGGTGGGCTGTGAGGGGCTGATACTGGTTTATAACACTGTCTGTGCTGTAGCCCTAACCATAAAACAAATTCAAAGCTGCATCTTATCTCCCTTCCCTGGTTTTTCTCCCTTTTCCTGTAATGTCCCTTGTGTTTCCTCAACAGTATAAGAAGCTGTCTTAACATCTAACTCAATACTCTCCGCACTGGCTGGCAGTGGCTCTTCTGGGTTTCAGGCCATGAGTCTTTTTTATTTTTTATTTTGGAAGGGCAGAGGATGGAACTCAGGACTTTTTAGTATGCAAAGAGTGTGATCTTCAGCAGAGCTAGAACAGTTCAAAGGAAACCTGGCTCTTTGTGTTGTATATTATCAGCCATTTCACATAATATACCTATTTGTCACTGAACTGTACCACTTGGACTGTGGGTAACAAATGATATGTTTCCTTTTCTAATGCTTCTACCCACATACCCAGCTAGTGTGGCAAGAAAGGTTTGGGTATATTGTTTTCCCTGAAGTGCTAGCTTTAAATGTGTCAAACATCTGATTCCCTGCATGGAATCTGAAATGATCAATGGAAGTAATAAAATAAATCACACTGGTTCGTTGTTTCTGGCCTTTCTAATATTTTAGCAGAGTGGAAGGTACATAATAGGGCAGGTGTACAAGCATGTGTGCAAATTTTTCTCCTAATACATGATATACTGGTTCAGGAGAATCTGAGCAGGCTACTGCAACATTGAAATTATTGCTTTCTACAAAGGTTGCTCAAATAATTGGGCTGGGTTATCTTTCTTTCACTAGAGTTAATTTGGGTAGAGATACAGTAGAACTGGTTTGGATAGAAATTGGGAGAATGGGCTCTAGAAGGTGATAAAGATGGAGGTGGGCTGCATTAAAATATAGAATTGGAAGGTAGGTTTGTAAGAGAAGATGCAACTTATTACACGAGTGTTCAGCAAACATTTTTAGAAAACATGTTTAATGCAAGCCTGCTAAGTAGGTGATAGACGTTCAGCTAAATTTATATGCAGTACCTGATTAAAGATTTCTTCTAGTTACAGAGACCTGAGGTTTTGCAAGGTGAGGTGGAAGGGGGAGCAGTGGTGGCAGCCTAGAAATGTGGCAGCTGGAGAACTTTTTTATCTTGGCTATAATCAGTGTACAGATTAAGCTTGGGATTGCTTGGATAATTGCACAACACACACGTGGGTGCATAGACACCCATTCATAGTGTTTAGCTTTATGAAAAAAACATCATCAAGTAGAATGTATTGATGGCATTTACAATAAGTGTTCCTGATTTTTAGGACCCACTTTTTAAAAATAGAAAACAAGTTGGATCAAAGTTTTTAGCAAACTGTTCTTCTAAGAATTGGCTATTAATCCAGGAGGGAGATTGATTACATGCATTCCTGGCCATTTCCATTTTAGTCACAGACTAGTTGAAAAAATTACTTTTTATTTATGGTTCTGTAAAGGAAGAATATGCTTAATATAGTACTCCTCGAGAAAGTACTGTTTCATCACCACCAGCACCACCATCATCATCATTTTATAACTTGAGTTACTAAAGTTTGGCTTGGACCTTAAGGTATGAGTAAGATTGAATGAATTATATTCCCAAGTTTTGTACATCTGAAGTTTAAACCAGATGTAGGTTGAGGCTAGTTCTACAGAAGCTTTGGAATTCAGCTTCCAAAAGTCTCTGCCACCAAGCATGGCCAGTGATCAGGGAAGACATCGAAGGCCCAAACATGTGGAGGCTGACTTTCTGCCTGCTCTTGCTTCAAACCATATGTCATAAATGAGGAATTTCCAGCCAGTAGGCTGAGCCTGGCATCCCACCTTTTCCACTCAGGCCTGCAAAGGCATCAGATGAAACCCCAACCCTTCCTCAAAGTTCAACTTACTCAAAAGAGAGAGGCCAGGAGAGTGACTCATGACTGAGCTGTAGCCCCAAGGAGTGCTTACCTTCTTGGGTGTATGTCTGTGTGAGTAATGTACCTTTCTGTGAAAGAGGGACATGAAAGCAGTGGCTCCATCTACTTTGAGTGGTTGCTCCATATACTGTTGCCCTGGTCTGGTTTTAATGTGGTTTGTAGGTGAAAAATGGTTCCCACTCTTGTCACAGTTGGATAATCTATTCAGTCTCAACAGGCAAGCTGGAACAAGATATTACAAGCTTTTGTACATTGTACAATTTCATTGCAGAATTGCAATCAGAGCCTTACCTTTTCTGCTGTTCTGCTATATAACCTCTTTATGATTACACAATTAGAATGTATATATCAAATTAGAATGATTACACAAATAGGACAATACATTTCCTTTTGCTTTCAGAAATTATGCTTCATTTTTCCAACTTTGCAACAGAACAAAACAGTGAGCATGTGTCTATACATGTATGTGCTCTTTAAAAACAGGCAAAACTGGTGGGTCATGGTATCACCTAAAGAAACTGCAAGAAACTGTGAATAAGAATTGATGAGTGTCCAATACATTTCTTGTATAGAAAAGTTCTGTCAGTTGGAAGGTGAAGCACATGGGTGATAGAGCTGGTTTAAGCATCTGGATTAAACTACACTGCCCAAACTGATTCTATTGGAAACATGTTTGAAGTGACATTGAATACGTATGGAAGTCCTTTCCATTGTAGTAGATTTTAGGCCTTTTGTGACTCAATTGTACATGTACACCATTATTTGCTCTTTCAAGCATCACCTTTAGAAAACTTGGTGTTTGGCCAGATCAGTTATCTTTCACACTTTCTGTCCCACTCTGTGATTACTGTGCTTCGAGTTCCACCACAGCAGTCCAGCTTGTCAGTGAGGAGTCAACTAGCCTCTGGGTGACATTGTGCAGATTTCTGAAAGAAAATCCAAGTGCTTTTTCTTTTAGAAAAATAAAACTGTTTAACAAAAGTTAGTCTTCGAGCATTCGTCCATCCCTTCCTCGATCTATCTTTCTATTGCCTTTCTGAAATCAGTTGAGGGTTAGGGTTGCAAAAATTTGGATAAGAAAACAAGTATCTCAAACAAAAACCTCGCAGTACAATATGTTAAAAGCAACCTTCAGACTGTACATCTTTAAAAACCAAATTACACTCCGTCAGCTTCCTACAGTCTATGGTGTGGTAGTGACAGACGATGCACAATCTCTGTAAGCCAAGGGTACTTTCAAAAGGACCCCTCCTAAAGTGACTGAACAGGTGTATATGAGATAGGCAGTTCCTCAGATAGCCAGGCCTTGAGCTATTTAGAATTTTAAAGGTTGAAACCAACAGCTTGAATTGATCCTGGAAAATGGTTGGCAACAAGTACAGATCTTCCAGTAGTGGACTGATATGATTATGAGTCCAGGTACCAGTTAGCAACCCAGGGCCAAATCGTTTACCAACTTAAGTTTCCAAATGCTTTTCAAAGATTGTTCCATGAGTAAATAAATGCTTGGTGTTCATGTATTATGGCTGTGAAGGCTGAAGTAGATGATCACAGCCAGGATTGGTGCTTTCCTTTCGGTGTCACCAATGCCACATTTCTGCACAAGCTGGGCAGACCAGGTTCTTCAGTGATGCCAATTAGGCTGAAGTACCAGTCCTGGAGCTTTCAGCCAGCGTAGCTGAAGGATCCGTCTATTGGCCAGGGTCTGTAAAACCCAGTCTCATGTCTGCCAGGACCAGTGTCAGCAGTGGTCATCCTTGGGCAACTTCCAGATTTGTCATTTTAATTTCCCGCCATGCCCCTAGTGTAGTATTGCCTTGAGGCATGGTAGGAAAATAAAATGGCAACTGGATCCATCTACCCTATGCCCATTGGAGTGTTGTAGCTGGGCCCCACTGCTGCCAGGTAAGCTTGCAAGTACCACCAACAGTGCAAGGGTGGGCACCACACAGAACGCAGTTTACTCAGGGACCCTTCAGGCCTGGCACTCATCAGTCCAAGCAACTTTCTCACAGTGGGAGGATCCTGCTGGTTGATGATCTTGTCCGCCCGCCCCACCAATAGACACACCCGCTGCTAGTTAAATAGTTCAGCTAGTCTGCCTGCCCTGAATTATGCTTTCTGCTTCTAGTCCTTCTGATCTTTGGTTGCTGTTTAGAGAATATGACTTTTGCTAACCTGGGCCCATCAGCCTCTTCTCCTTTGCCCCCAAACACCTTACTGCTGGGGTCTGCCAGATTCTGACAGCTGGCACCACCTCCAAATTAGAAATTTAGGTGGGTCACTTGCAGCTTGTTCGAAATGATCAGCATTGCGAGTCTTTCTAATGCCTGTGAATTTCCTGAGTGGAATAGAAGCAGGTCAAACATTTTGTAACAGTGTAGCCCACAAGAATGCAATCTTAATGAAAGGCTGTTCTGTCTTCCAGCCGTTAATATTAGCTCTTCAGTTGCGCCTCTTCACAGACGTGCATAGATGTCCTGGCTGCTATTTTTACTGTTGCATATGGAAGAGGACATATGTGTGGCAATCGCAAAAGCCAAAGAAACAGCTGAGAAAGCTTTAGTTAAAAAAGGAATGTGCAGAGCAGTCTCTTCTTTATGGTGGAGTTTCACAATAAGAGAATGGAAAAGCACAAAACATGGAACCTGCTCCTTCTCAGACTTCTGGTTTAAATCCAACCAGCATTGTCTGCCATGGCAGCAGCTAAAATTAGAGGGCAGTGTCTAAGAACTGTTGCCATTGATTGCAAAGTTGCCGAATGGGAGACAAATGACGTGTGATACTCAGTCCACATAATTTGTTTCTCACTCCCCCCCCCCCCACTCAGCTATAATTGTAGAAGCTGCAAACTTTCTCATTGTGCCATTTTTCCCCTGATCAAAATGATTCATTGCCAGGTACTTCGTGCCCTGCAAGGAAAGCTTGCTGGTTTCCATTTCTTTTCCCCATTCAGCTTAGGCAATTCTTAGCTGAAAGGCAGCATATGGGGAAGTGGCAAAGAGCCATCCCTACTTTTTTCCACACCACTCTTGCAATTTAATTTGGAACTTCCATGACTGTGTTTTGTAAAGCAACATTTGAGGACAAGCTGGCTAGGACTGAGTGTTGCAGGTAGCCTGCCCTGAGGCAACCTGGTTAATGGCCCTCATCATTTCTCTTTTTCTCACTGTATAACACTGTGTGTTATTACCATACAATCTGTGTAATAAAAAAGGATGTGTTTCTGCCTTTCTGTCCATCTGTGTCATCGTGCCATATTTGTGAAAGGCGTCTTCAGTGTAGTATGTACTTGGGACACGTAAGCATGTCCAGCTTGGGGATATTCTGTTTTTTAGTGCATTGAGGGAACAATCCAATGACCCCAAGACAGCATCCCCAAGATAGTTTGGACTCCTAGTTCTGAAGCACTCTGACCTTGGAGCTAGCAACCAGAGCCTTGATCTGCTCCTCACAACTGGCTTGGATAAAACCATGTTGGAAATGAATGCAAAAAAGAGATCTTGGAGAGGAGTAAAGGGAGTGCTTGAGGAGGAAGGGAGAAGACGGGGGTAACCAAGACACTGAGTATCCTGCAACCTTTCCAATCTCTTCCCCCCTTCCTCTGAAACAGTATTGCCAGACAGCTGTCTAGCTAAGGAGAGGAGTAGGAGGCAAAGATAGCCTCCACCACCCTCAGCTCCAGTTGTACCCCAATTAATTTAGATGTGTCTAAACGAGTAGAAGCCTATGGTGACATTTTCAGCCATGGAGGAAGCACATACCTTACAGTTTGAAGTCAGGGAAGATTAGTAGGCCAAGGGATAGAATCACATAGGTTTCCCTTTGCTATTCAAAGGAATGCACTGGACAGTCTCTACCACTGGGGGCTCTAGGAGTGCCAGCAGTCATGGCAGGAACTAGGCCTTGGGGTGCCAGCAATCCTGTCTGCATTAAACTGTGAGCTATTCTGACCCATAAGAATCCAGATCCAATTGCTAGTACTATACAATCTATACTATACTATTTCTTTTTACTCTGTTGGTTTTTCATTATTATTATTATTATTACTCTTATATTACAATTTTTCTTCTTCCTACTGGGAAAACCCAACAACACTTCCAAGTGAGAATAGTGGTAATTTCTTCTTGGTTTTCATGGAAGAAACAGATATATGGCACTTCACAAATAGAGGGTTTCTGGAGCCACTAATTAGGATTGTGCAACTATTTTCCCTATTAGTTCTTGATAGGTTTTTTACAAGGAGGAAAAGGGAAAATTTGGGAAGGGTATTAGTGGAAAACAGTGCATCTGGATCCTTCCCTAAAACGTCCTGAACGGGACAGTGGGTTAGTGCAATTAAGGCCCTCTGGAAGTATTGATAGTGGGCATAATAGAAACCTGGTGCAATGGAGAGAACCAGTGGGGTTCAATTCTTTCTGGTCAGAGACATTTGGAGAGAGACATGTGTTTCTATGCTAAAGCCTAGAAATGTGCTGCTGTTCTTGTGTCTGCTTTTGGGGTTCCCAGAGGCATTTATTTGGCTACTGGTGGAAGAGAATGCTGGACTAGATCAGAGTTTGGTACAGGTCCAGCATGGCACTTAGGTTGTTCTGTAATGTGCTTTCCTAATTTGTGTTGCTGTTGTCTGAACACTTAAGAGTTTATTGGTTTTTTGCCAGTAAACTTGATGACTGCATTGTGACCCCTATGATCCTATATGTATTCATAACTTCAGTAACAAAAGTTGCATAATGTTTTTGTTATGAGGAAAATGCTGCTCCTTGTAGTGAATCTCCTTGAATAAGCCATCTGGCTTTGATTTAAAGACAAAATCTCTTTCAACCATTATCCCATTCTCATGGAATTCTGCATTTTTTGCCTGAAATTGTCTGTCTTTTGCCATAACTCAAGAAGGTTACACTTCCTATGTTAAATGGATTAATTATTATTTATTTTGAAGCAACAGCTTGGGATCTTGAAAAGTCCTGATTTAGGAACAATGGTAACAGTGTTGTCTATTCAAATCTGTTGTACATTTTTCTCTTCAGATGTGTCAAAATATCTACATTGCTGTAAAGTTGCCTATTTGTACTATATTACTTTTCTTTTTTATAGTGAGAGATTCTTCTTAAAACTGAATCGGAACGGCTTGCCAAAATGTCCAGAAAAGCCAGAAAGACATTGTTCCCTCTTTGTGGTAAGTCATTTCATTTGTTTATTTATTTGTTTTTATCTGATAACTTCATAAAATGAAGACTTTGTTATGGGATTAACTCCTCACAAGCATCCCAGTTGCAGGGAACAGAGAGAACCTTTGGGTTATGGGGTGGCATAGAAATGGAAATAAACAGAGGAAAAACCTAATTTTAATATCCAAGAGAAGTATATAAGAATGAAACCAACATAATGGTGCAGACTTAGCATCTATTTTGTTTAATATATCTCCATTGGGTATAAGTAGTTGCATCACGCAGGTATGTTGGGCACCTGGATGGCTTCACCATGTGTTTCTGAACTGTATTTTGGTTTTAGTATCAAAATAAACTCTTACAATTAAATATGGGTTGTTCAAAATTTCAGTGCAACTTTCTTTTTAGGCAATAGATGCAATGTCTAGTGGTATCATTCGGCAGATTCCAATCATGTTTGTGGACATTAAATCTTTACCATGAGGTTTTGCTCATTTGGTGGAACAGCTGGTCACACAGTGGGTTATGCAAGTTCACAAGCAATTGTAAAATAGATTGCACAAGAGTTATGCACAACAGACTGTGCAATTGCTTGTGCAATGATAGTTGCAGAAATGTGATATTGGATGGATTCTCTTTTGTACAGTTCAGAACCTAGTTTCCACTAACGCAATGTCACTTGTGCTGTTATAATTACAAGGCTGGATACTACCCAGTGCTGCATTTTAAGAAGCAGATATTATTTCATTTCACTGGGACTTACTGAGGAAAAAATATAGTGTGACTGACTCCCTTTTACTCTTCCTAGGGGGAATCTTCATGTTCTAGAAAGCAGGACTTGACATATAGTAATTATTCAAACTTAATAGAATAGGTTGTGATCTGGTTTCAAAATCCTAGACAGAGCTGATAGTACTGCTGGACTTAGCATTTAACTCAACTCTTTCAGGCATTACTCTTTCATGTTCAGCCTGCAATCTGAAACACACACTGGAGAATAAGCTCCACTGGCTGCAGTGGTACTTATCTCAGGTAGAATCATAAGTTGGAGACAGGCAGGTAAAACAGTGCATTCACTGCATGGAATTCAGACCTTGAGCACCCCAACAGATAGCTGCCCAATGCTTGAAGAGCATCAAGTGAAGTAGAGCCCTGCCTACGTGGGAATTGGTTCTGCTGTCATAATGGTCTCATTGCTAAGTTTCTTTTAATGTTTTTGATATCATGCTGAATAAACATGCATAGGATTGTGAGGTTATATATCAAAAATATCAAAACCACCCCTCCCCCCTCTCTTTAAATAGGTGATCAGAGACCTGGAAAGAAGCACATTTAGAAATCCTAAGTTATGACTATGTTGATATATGCAATCAAAGTTTCACATGATGACTTGACCCTATTGTTCTTTCTTTACAGGATTTGGGAAGCAGTGAGCTCAGGAAGGACATCTATATCACTGTGCATGTTATACGCATTGGTATGCATCGTCCTTTCCCAAAACCTTTCTTTTAGGGGTTTGTTAGGTAATTGTATAAGGGCAGGCACAATATATTCGCATTTATAATAATTATTCTTCTTACTGTTAAAATGTTGAGGTCACCAGTTAGTGCTTAGGCTGCCTTCCTTTTAAAATATTAATAGCTCCTAAAAGTCGGTATCGAAAAAAATTAGGCCTGGTGGGACTTAAGTTGGAGTGCATGTAGATCAGTGAGTTGTTCCATATTGTTGTTTTTTAAAACAACAACCCTTTATTGTTTATTTTAAGGTCTTTATATAACATTTTTTGGTTTAAAATCTTTCAGTATCATTTTTAGAATACAATCAACAAGGAATGCAGCATCCCAAAATAAAACCACCAGGTAACTTGCGAGCAGGAGTTGAACCTAGGAGTTCATTGAAAATGAACAGAAGCATTTGTGTCTGAAGGGCACAAATTAGCAGAGCTCCACTACCTGTCCCATTCCACCCATTTCCAGGGTTTCTTTCGGAAATGTTACTTTCTGTAGCATGTGCTTCATGAGAGCAACAGAGCAGCAGAGGGGTGGCAGCAGAATTGAAATTTCCCCCTTCCTTTTCTGAGAGGAAGAGTCTAATCTGTGCTCTGTAGCACGCTAGTTGCTTTCTTCTGTGTACATAGCTCTTTTTCTCATGGGAGAACATTTGAATATTCACTCTTTACCTGCAGCCTGAAATGACACTGCAAACAGCAGCTTTATGACCACATGAATAAGCTATTTCTGTACATTGATTTCAGGCCATGTATAGAGAGAGGGATGGGGTGGGGTTTGTTTCTGTGACCTGCTGAGGAAGTGTGGGGCCAAGGCAAAACCAGACTTTTTAAGTAGGTATGGGAAATCTGGATTCCTTTGCCTCTAAAGAGCCAGCTGTTGTCTTGTTTACCTGCCACAAGTGCTAAAATTATCTTTCATTTGTTTCTGTCATTTCCTCATAACATTAGACTTTCATGTATGTTTGCATGTACAGTACATGCATGTGCTTGCATACAAGCATGGATGAGTTATTCCCTTCCTGAAACAGTTCTACTAGTGGCTAATGTTAGTCTAGATAAATAATAATCCAAAGACAATGTGGAAGTAGCATAGAAGACCAGAGTGGTTATCTCATTTAAAAAAAGCTATCTTGTGAACTTTCTTGAGTTAACTGAAATCATCCTTACCTGTCATCCACTAGTGGTATTTCTCCCCTTCCTCCACTCTTTAGCAGCTAGGTAGTTTGGACTTTAAAGCTGTAACAGCATTTTTAAGCCTTCCTCCAAAGAATGCTGAATCTATACCTTCATTTTTTCCTGACTGCTGTAGTGCATATATTATCGTTGTACTTGGTAATTGCTTATACTGCAAATTGTGTTAGTTTAGCAGATGACAAAGAAGTAACATTAGTTCCCTTTTAACCAGTATTATAGTTTCTTTCTTTATTCTAAGGCTACAAGGGGTTATTGTCCAAAAGAAACAGATTGCCTACCCCAGTATAGAATGTCTGTGAGAAAGTGTTGTGACAACTTCAGAACTGCAAGCAAAATCTTTCCTCCCGTTATTATGCTGGATTGCTCCTCTGAACATTTGAAAGTCAGACAAAGAATGGTTAAAAAATGGCAAATCTGCGTGACGCAGAACAATGTTTGAAACAAGAGTGATAGACAAAGAATCACTCTGTTGTATGATATGGGATCTAGCCATAGAACAGTGATGATGCTAAATTTCAGTGTTGAGATCAGAATTGATGGCCCCTAACTCACTAACGCATTACAAACTCCACTACTGCTCCTGTTCATGCCATCCTCTACTAACTTAGAGTTCCAGTGTGGTTTAGAGCTGGGCAGGATCTTTTTTTCCTCTTGAACTCTGAGATCCACTGACCAGAGCCTGATGCAACAGGTATTCACTTACAGTTAAACAATTCAGTGTCCGGAAATCTCTTTTGAATATCAAAAGTAAACAATCATTGGATTTCTTTCCTGGAAAAGCTCATTCTTGGTTATCCAAAGTTTTCTTCATTTCAACGGTATACTTTGGGATTGGGGGTCCATCTTGTCGATGCTATTGTTTAAACAATGGGAGTTTATCAACTTCAAATCACTCAGAGGTTCACCAGTAGATCCAATTCTACTGGGGTAGAGCCCCAGGTATTGGATGTAGGGAAAGGAGCCACATGTCCGAATTACCAGTAATGCAAAAACCTTGCTGGGTACATTTGTCTAACTCAATCTGACATACATTGCAGTGGATAAAAGCAACAACCCTTTGACAAGAAGGGTGATGTAACTTTGTGTCCTGTGCTAGCAAGTAGTGGGACCAGATGACCTTCTATTCCCCTTCCAAATCTAATATTATGTGATTATGTGAAGAAATAATGTCCATATAGGTCCACCCAGTCATTTTATTTATTTATTTATTTATTTATTTATTTATTTATTTATTTATTTATTAAAACATTTTTATGCCGCCCCCATTCGCCGAAGCCTCAGGGCGGCCTTTATCCATCATAAGGTCCTTTTTACTAGTTAGCTTGCTGTGGAAATCCATCTGGATCCTGGTGTTTTGAATGGGTCAGCTTGCAGTATGATAGTGCACCAACACACATAGTTTAAGATGAAAAAAAGAATAATAATTTCTACTGATTAGATCACATGTTAACTTTTTGCAACACTATGATGGTCTTCATGGATCATCATAATGAGACAGCTGCAGGAAAGTCACCTTGCAGTAGGAAAAAACCTGTGTGAATTCACATTTGATTGCAATTTAAAATTCTAGAGATGTTAGCTATGAATGTCAAATGGCAGAGTTAGTATTCTGTTCACTACATTTTCTGTTTGAGTTGCATTTGCTCAGCTGTCTATAGTCCCTGATCTTGCGAAGACTAGAAAAGACTCTGTGGTGTTTTTGTCTTGTTTTTTCATTTCACCACAGTCAGACCCCAGTGCAATTTTTAAGGACAGGCAGCACAACATATTTTAACACAAAGAAGATGTGACAGGCAAAAGAAGCAAGCAAGGGTGTAGATTGTCAGGAGTTATGTGCCTTTTGTCACCACATAAATTAAACTTATAGCTCATGTGGATTGTGAAGAGGGAGAGAGGATTGGGGAGTGCAAAAGCTGCTAAAATTTGTCAAAGCAGTAGCAATGAAATTGGAAATGTAATCTTTGGCACCATGTGGATGAAAATCAGCATATGTCTCCACATGTTTTAAAACAAAAATTCTCATTTGTTGTCCTAAGAATCTTTTTTCCACCCCATTTTAATTTGTTTGCACTTCACCTTATATCTTACACATTCTCATGTTCCAACTGGGACATGAAACCTGCAGATACGAGCTAGTCAGGGACTGAAAGTCAAAGTGGCAGAGACAACAAGAGTTAGTAAGTGCAGTTAATGTGCAGTCAGGTTGAAGGAGGAAGGTGGCGTCTAGCAGCACAGTAAGTGCCACAGACAGCAGTGAGGTTCAGCACCATGGATAGCTCCAATAGGTGGCAGAGACCGCTCTGAGAAAAAAACAGATTCCAAAGACATGTGAGCTGCCTGATCTCTAGACCCACACAGATTGCAGGGAATCCAAAAGGGAAATAATTTGGCACTCCTTGTTTCCTCAAATGGGTTTTCTAGGAGAAAAAAGAGATCTCTAAAACATCGATTCCAGGTATGGAAACAGAAATGTCTGCCAGGAGTGTGTTCAGCATGGGACCTTCCATCTAGCAAGAGTTACTTTATCTTGATGTCATTATTGGAGGAGCCTACAGGAAATGGTTGCTACTTGGACAAGGCAAATGATGTTAGAGTGCTCTGTCCTTGTGAGGTTTAATGAAAGCACTTTGGGCGGAGGCTGAAAGGGTTCTTAAGTAGATTTATCCGCTTATAATCCAATAAAAGTATTCAATTAACAACAGATGTCAGCAGATATGATATGTTGCCTCCTCTTCCTCCTCCTATGCACATTTAGTGGCTCATGTGTCTTGTTTTATGTTCTGCTTTATAGGCCGAATGGGAGCTGGTGAAAAGAAAAATGCTTGCAACATACAGTACCGGCGACCTTTTGGTTGTGCAGTCCTCAGCATAGCAGATCTAATGGCAGGCGACACAAAAGATGACCTTATTCTTAAAGTATACATGTAAGAAAATGTAGTTGCTGGAAAAGGTTGTGTGGTTCATATCTTACCAATGAAATATAACACAGTGATTTTTTTTCTTCAGTTGCAGGATATTTACATTCAGTTGTGCATGCAAATTCTCATTCCTTTATGCTCTGAAATTTAAGCAATCTCCTCTCATTCTGGTCACTCAGCCTGTAAAGGTATAAAGCAATATTTAATGTGAAATAAGTAGTCCTTTCAGTCAGTCAAGCACTGGCTGTGTTCAGTCACAATGATATTACCTCTCTTGAGCAAGAAATAAAGCATGCCGTCATTTGGGTCATACATAATACTAATCCTCAGCTTAATGTTATGAGAAGAAGCTGGAAAAAGCCACCAGTTCCTTTCTGCTGTTCTTCCAGTGCAGCCCAGCTGAGCTTCTGTTTCCAGTTTATATTAGCCACAGTTTAGCATTAGATCTGAATCATTAAACTGTGGTTAATTCTAACTCGCTTGCTGACACAAGGTGGCCTCTTACACTATAGGTGCAACAAATGGTACATCAGATTAAATGCAGGTGCAGACAGCATGGAAACAGTGTTAAATCTGAAATGGATGGCCTCTTGAGTGAATAGAAGAAATTTGAGGATGGCTGGTGCACATGCCCTACCTGCTGCACCATATTTCCCGATGTTCTCTCTACACATGGAAGGCAGCTCTCTGAAGTGGAAAACATCCTTAGCCAAGGAGTGTCTCCATGCAATTTTGAAAGTTGATTTTCCAGCTTGCAAAACTGCTGGAGAGTGTCTTACAGGAAGGGGACGCTGTTCCCTTCAGAAAGTCCACCTGCATGGGTGAAGGGTGGGATAAAGGGTGAAGAAAATACATGAGGATGGTATGGGATCAGGATGATCTTCCCAATTCGTGCATTTGCTTTACTACCTTTCAGAACAGCTGGATAGATCAACACATGTTGATGTTTGAGCTAGTTTGTTGGAAGCTGTAAAAAAGAAACACATCTAATTCTCTCCTGATTTTGGACTTTAAAAATGTAACAGTATTTTGGGAAATAATACAAGGACCAAGGGCACAGACTGAGATGTTATCTGCTATATACTTTCTGGGGACTTTTCTGACTTTCAGGGTCAGTAGCTAGATTAGGAACCACCTCAGTGTCTCAAGGTCACCCTTCACTGGCCTCTTTCCCCCAGCAGGTTGAATTATAGCTGCTGGAAGCAATGTTTGTGGGAACAATTTAGTGTGATTGGGCATCAGTGGAGTGGCTTTTATTTCACTTTAATTTTTGACAGTTCAGTTAAAAGTGTTCTCTGTTGGATTCCCCAGCAGGAAAGAGGTTTACTTGCCAATTGCATTCACTTTGAAAGCGTTACGTGTGTTGTTTTTTAAAAATTTTAAGTGGTGCTCTTTTCTCTGTATAGCAGACAACACATGAAAAAAATGAATTCTCGTATAAATAGCAAAAATAAATTTGGAAGGAATGGTTGCATTGTGGAATTTCAGCATGTTATTGTTTTAGTTAAAATGTCTGACAAGTTTCCTTGGTGGAATTTGTTGTGATAGCTTCCTTCTGGTTTAACTTCTGATTTTCAGTAAACAAATGCCAAATTATATGGCAGTGTAATTTTCTCTGACCTTTAGTTAAAAATAATCAAGACATAGTGGCCACTGTCTTTTGATACCTGAAAATCAGCTGAGAAGAAAGTTTCTAATTGAATTGACAGATGAAGAAAGAGCCAGGGCTCATAGGAACAAGGTTGCCACTGCACTTGGCATTCCCTTTTCCTTCTGGGCTTAGCGGTAGCACTGGCAGGGAAGTGAATTTCCCAGCAATCATATTTGCACCCTGTGGTATTGCAAGTATTTGGTGTGTCTTGGTCTGGAATGGGCAAAAAAGATCCCATTAGTCTGGCAAAAACCCTGTGGCTGTGGATCAGAACAGCATGACTTTGGGGTCTCTTTGAAGGTATGGCTATGAGGACTGCCATGATGAGTCCTGGGACTTGCAAATTTACCAGTCCACCAGGCTACTCAGCAAGCATTCCTGTGGTATCCTTAGGGGTTCTGCACTCAGCATCAGCAGCCAGAGCCCTATTAGGCCTGGATCCCTATGCCCATTCCTAGGAGCAGCAGCAGGCAGCTATGAACTACCCACCATTTAACATTTCCAACAGTGACCCACAGCAACATGTTCTTGGTCATTCAGAGGATGAATGGCCTGCAGCTGGCTGCTGCAGGTCACTGGGCACATGCTGCTGCCTGCCACTGTAGGCAAGCCTACAGGGATGGAACGGGTGGATGGTGCATGATACGGGCCCACCAGAGGGCAGTTTGCTGGGTGTCCCCTCAAACATATTTTTCCCTTGATCATATCTACATTTTATAGTCCTTTGACTAAAGTACCTGAGGGCCAAGAAGAACATTAGCTTAAAACTTTATCTAACAGCTGCATTTAAAAATGTTTTATAATAGACTAGGCACAGGGGACTTAGTCTGGATCTTTAAAAAAGATTTCCTGTGCTAGAATCTTCACCATATTGGCTGCCCAGACCTACTCTGTAGTAACAATATATTTAAACAGACATAACAGCTATATACATATCTAAATTGTTGTCTGTTTTAACTCTTCCAATCATTCCCACAAAACATCAGGGGCAAGTTGATGATGCTCCCATTTTATAGGTGGAAGGATATAATACTAACTTGCATTTCATATTTGAAAATAATTTTCAAATTTGTAAAGTTAACATAAGGAATGTGTTCTCTTTTGAATATTAAAACTTTGTTTCTTTTACAGGTGTAACACTGAGAGTGACTGGTATCAGATCCATGAAAACATCATCAAAAAGCTGAATGCTCGTTATAACCTAACGGGATCCAATGCTGGTAAATCAAATTACTGATTTTGTGTGGAAGAGTTTGATAAGCCAGTGCAGTGTAACAACTGATGTTTTGGCTTTACCTATGGTAGGAAACCTAGTTAAAATCACTCCTCAGCTCTGACACATTCCTGATAGCCCTACAATCCAATTCACAGCACAATACAATCCACTGTCTTCAATGGGATTATTGTTGAAAAGAGCTGTCAGTATGAACAGTGCAATCTGATACATGTCTAGTCAAAAGTAATCCAATTGAATTTAATGAGGTATACTTCTAGGTAAGTGGATATAGGGCTGCAGCCTAAAAGACCACTCTGCATCATGTGAATTGCAAATGTCTATACTAATAATACTTTTTGATTATTAGTTGCTAATAGATTTCTCCAGTAACTAGAAACAGTCCTATTTAATATGAATGATGTTGATTCTTCTGCAGACCACACATAACATTGTCTGGGCAGGGTGTACTCCATGCTGAAAACACCCCCCCCTCCCCAGCACGCACACACAAACATGCTTTACTCAAGAATTTGAAATTCTGTGGAAACAGAACTGTGAGATCTACATGTATTATGCAAACTGAAAACAATGATGCGAGGTATATGGCTTTTCAGTGTTAGCAGTCATATCTCTGTACAGTGGCAATCAGTGGGCATAATTTTCAGGGATATTTGTTCAACCTGGTACCTGGTATATTATATCATGTTGTATATTTGGTTTTTAACTTTTGTGGACTGTGTAGAAAGCTTTGGCCACTGTGCAGTGCAGAAATGTAGTAAATATAAGAATATATGATATATTAACATTATTAATAATATTCACTTTGATTTTCTATGTAGCACATTACAGCTAAAGTGAATCTGCCCTTTAAATTCATGATGCTGGATAATATGGGGATTTGAAAGAGTTCATGTAACAGGCAAGCCAATCATAAAAAAATGGCAGGGTCATAGGGTGTGCCTTGCATTTATACTTGGGTGTCTTCTATATTGAATAATACACATCAGATTTCCTTGTCCAAATGTACTAGGAGCTGTGATGCAAGATTGCGTAACTTATGTGATTTATTTCATACCACTGATGTTGGCTGGCATACCCTTGAGTAACCAGGAGTAGAGTGAATTAAGTGCCAATAATTTTTCAGCTACATTTGCACATACCATTATGTTCCAAAAAAACTGTGCTCCCATAAGATGCAAGGTTCTGAATAGCAGTCAGATTTTTGCCATAATTTGATTCATGTGAGTAGTTGTTACAAGCTTTAAATAAGTTCACAGCAATTGAGTGGACTTGATTTCTCCATTGGAGATGTTGGCAGGTATTTTAACCTTAGGGGCCTGATCCAGCCAAGGCCTCTCACTTCAGATTCAAGGATACTGAAAAGAAATAAATCCACTCTGGTTAAGATGATATATAGTTTATTGAATGCAAATAGAGATGAAATGTGGAAGCAGAGAATCAATAAACGAGCAAAGGAAATGTCCACAGACGTCCCTTTAGTCACAGGGCTTCCTAGAGTGACTGATGTTGCTCCCGGAGCACTAGTTACTTGGACACGTTGTGCAGCCCCAGTTCTAAGGTAAAAGCAAAGTACAGTGCCCCTTGCTATAGATTTTATATAGGTTTTCCTCTTCTTTCTTGTGTATATATAAGCTAGCCCTGATTCTGGGAAACGAGGAAAGGGAAAGTGAGAGAAAGCCCTCCTGAAGAACTTCAGCAATACATCCTTACCAGAAGGATGAGGTGAAACAGGCACACTGATTGATAGTTGGTGAACTTAGAACAAGAGGTCAACTTTCTAGCCTGTGTGACTATAATTGTAATACGGCTTAGAATAAAGACATTTGTAGTATCAACTGGAGTGATTGCTTTCGTTGGGAAGGAGTACCAGCCTCATGACTGCTTGGCTTATAGACTGCTTGGTTTCTTTCAGACCTGTTGGCTGGTTCTATCAGTTAGTTTTAATTGTGGTTCTTACTGTTTCGTTGCATGTTCTAGTGGTGGCTATACATCTTATAAATATTTTTCCTAATCTATGGAAATGAATGCTATGGTTAAATGCATATGCTAATGCAACAGTGCCAAAAAACTAGGAGGGCAAACGTATGTTCCTGGGCTGGAACTCTTTCACCTTTGGCTATGCTGACTAAGGCTGATGGGAGTTGCAGTCCAACAGTGTTAAGGAGCCAGGCATTCCCCACTCCTGGCCTAAGAAGTAGGTGCCCAGCTGGCAGCTGTTGTTTGCTGGCTGATTGTGAGCTGCTTAGTGAACAAGGCAAAAAGTAGATTAATGATCTTTGACCTACGTTCAAAGAAAAGAAAACATATAGCAAGTTGTGGATTTGTTGATGTAATACCAGTTTCTTCTTTTTTTTTTTATAAATTCAAAAAAAAATTAAACTAAAAAACTAAAAACATCAATCATCAGATACATTGGACGTACTGGGTCAGCCCCCTACAACATATCTTTTTAACATTCTATAATCAAGTTCAGATCAATCTATAAAAGTTTAAGAACATCTTTAAATCTAAGCCAAGTCCCGTTTCTCCAGCCAATCATGAAAAAGGTCCCAAGTTTGATAGAAGTCAGTATCTTCTTTCTGCTTCAATAATAGAGTCAATTTGTCCATTTCTGCACAGTCCAGAATTTTTTTTTAAATCAGTTCCTCAGTGGGTAGTTCCTCACTCTTCCAGTATTGAACAAGCGCATTCCTCACCACTGTGATTAAATGTAGCATCAAATACATTTCTTGTTTGCTAATATTTTCCGGTATAATGCTGAACAAGAAAATTTCAGGTTTAAAAGCTAAGGGTTTTTGTAGCATTTCCTCAAGCCATTTATGTATTTTAATCCAATACTTTTTCACAATTTCACAGGTCCACCACATATGATAAAAGGTATCCACATCAAGTTTACACTTCCAACATCCGTTTGACATATTTGGAAACATCTTAGCTAATCGACTTGGCGACAAATACCATCTTAAAAACATTTTATATAAATTTTCTTTATACGAAGTTGCTAAAGTTACCTTAATGTTTCTTTCCCATAGCTTTTGCCACTTTTCTAATTCAATATTATATCCAAAATGTTGCGCCCATGTTATCATAGTTTCCTTAACCTGTTCCCCTTCCATCTTCCTGTCAAATAAGAACTCATAAATTCTTTTGATCATTTTCTCATCTGTTTTTAGCATCACTTGATCAAAGGCTGTTGGGTCTTTATAAAACCCCCATATTTTACAATCTTTAGCATATCTTGATTGCATATGCACCTTATACCACCAAGAGATGCTGAGTCCCTGTTCTTGTATTTCTTGATCTAGTTTCAGGCCTCCATCCTTGTCCAAAATATCATCATATCTTATGATCCGTTGAAAGTTCAATATATTTGGATACACAAAGGCTTCCATTGGTGAAAGCCAAAGGCTTCCATTATGCAATTTTGACTTTAACTTTTCTCACACTGACATTAATGATCTTCTAATAAAGTGACTTTAAAAAGTCCCATGAGACTTAACCTTCTCATACCACATATAAGCATGCCAACACATTTGCAAATCATGACCTTCAAGATACAAAATTCTCTTATTCCGCAAAGTTATCCATTCTTTTAGCCAAGTTAAAATAGATGCTTGATAATACAACATCCAATCAGGAAGACCAAAACCCCCGTTCTTTTTGGTTTCTTGAAGCATTTTTAATTTAATCCTTGATTTCTTTTTTCTCCAAATAAATCTTGAAATTTGAAGATTTAAATCCTCAAAAAAATTTTAATCAATTTTTACAGGAATCATTTGGAACAAAAACAAAAGTTTTGGTAGTATGTTCATTTTAACAAGTGCTATTCTTCCCATCAAAGACAATTGAAAATTGGCCCATTTTTCCAGGTCACCTTTAATACCGTTCAATAATTTATCATAATTGTCTTCTTTCAAAGTTGTGCATTTAGCTGTAAGATAGATTCTCAAGTATTTAACCTTTTTAACAATCTGCTAATCCACTTGTTCTTGGAGTCTTTTTTTCTGATCTTGCGTAAGATTTTTAACTAAAAGTTTCGTTTTTTCTTTATTTATTTTCATTCCCGTAACCTCACCATATTCTTCAATCCGTTGTAAAAGTTTAGGGATTGTTACAAAAGGTTCCTCTGTTATGAAGACCAAATCATCTGCGAATGCTTGCAATGTATAATTTTTGTCTCTAATTTTAGTATCCTTAATGTTCTCGTCATCCCTAACAATTCTATTTAAAACCTCTAAAGTCAAAATGAACAATAGGGGTGACAACGGGCATCCTTGCCTTGTACCCTTTTGTATCTCTATAGCCCTTGTACGTTCTCCATTGTAATACCAGTTTCTTCTGATGCTATGATCTAGTCTAGGTTTTGTTTTGTTTTTTTTTAGGGTAAAGGTATAACAAATTGGTAAATTCCCCCAAAAACCAAACTACACCATATCATTCATCAAATATTCCTGGTCTGAAGCTATCATGCTTTCAATTTTCTCTCTTTACATGTACAACAGCTCCCTATATCAGTGCTCAGCAGAAAATAAGTTAGTGGCAAGCACATGACAGAGGACAACTCTTAGAGCCAGATTACAGTGTTTTGCTTCCTGAAGCAGAGCAACAAATGCTTCCCTCACTATTATTCAGCAAGGCATGAAGACTCAAGACTGGTCAAGCTATTTTGGCACCTGTGGCAGAAAGCCCCAGCAACATATACCATATAATAAAAAATTAAATAGCTGTCCTTTCGTAATACATCTAACCCACTGTCTCGCTTTGCCTGGGGTAGAATTGCCCATATTTAAATAATCTCAAACTACCTTTGGTTTCATCCAGTTTGCTCTTCACTGTATCTCTGCTGAGGTTCAGCATATCAACAACACTTAAACGAATTGTACTTTCTGCCTACTTTGACTAACATTCAGACAGTAGAATGCTTTTGTTTAATTACTTTACAGTCTTGTGAGAGGATATTAATCTGCCATTTTTAATCCTTTATTACACTTCTGGGGCAAGGAGATTATGTGCGTTATATTTTGATGTGTTTAAGCATCAGTTGTCACTGAAGCCTGCTATTTGAAAGAAATTCAAAGCAGAAATGATGCTGAGATCTTGTGATTCAACATAAATACACACAGCATGAAAGCATCTCTCTTTGTTCTAAATAAATGAAAAGCCAGGGCAAGTGAACTTTGATTGAGCTGTGGGGGGTTTTGCTCAGCAATTATTGCTCAATTAGTTTTAATTACAACTTGACAGTGGAAGAGAAGGTTTTTTTAAGGTTCAGATGTTTCAATTTTAAAATCTTTGGAAGGAAAAATGTACAACATAATCTGTACACACAATATTTTCCTAGAATTTGAAAGATACTGAATAGTGTGCTAAGATTTTTTAAAAGTTAAGGAAAATGGCCCTTTGCTCATCAACAGCAATGTATTGCTTGGTTTGGCACGCCCATGTGGTCCTGTGAAAAAATGTGGTCCACATGTTTTAAGGGGAAGGAGCCAGCAAAGAGAACTGGCAATAATGAGGACTTGCCTACAGGGAGAGGCCATCGCACAGGTGCAGCGCTGTGCCTTACAAGCAAAGGTTGCTAGGTTCCGTCTCCAGGTAGAGCTCCTGGCTGCTTGAAACCATGGGGAACTGCAGCCAATGTGTGTTGACAATGCTGAACCAGATGGGCTGATAGTCTGACACAGTATAGGGCAATTTCCTGTGTTCCCCATTGGCTTGTGACACCTGCAGTCTCTCGCTAGATTTGAGCATAACACTGAATTATGAGTGAGACTGGGGCTCATGCTTTCCCCATCTTTCTCCTCTAGCATAAACACAAGACAACCGAAAGCTTTTGCTTCTGTTTTCAGCTAGCTATGGTTTGTCATTATATGCAAGTTCAGACCAACAATGGCTACCCTGACTTGTTTCCCTCAACCTCAACTGCAATTAGCAACCATTTTGTCTGGGTTTAGTCATAACACTGCAATTCATTGAAAATGCAAGCAAAATAGTTAGATTACCTTTTTTGAAGTCATCCCAAAAGTTAGGCACTGCTCAAGAGGCATGCTATTCATGAACTGACACTATACACGCCTGCTTTCCCTCTTGTGCTTGTAACCCTATGATGTAGCGTTGCATCTGAATGCAGCCAGTGTGAATCAAGAGGAGAGCTACTGTCACTCCCTTCTAGGATATTGATTTCGGGTTAATACTTGACTGTAGCAACTCCCTAGTAGTTTTTTTTTTTTTTTTTTTAATGAAGCTTATGGTGAACCAATTTGCAGCATGTGCACATATGGCTCTGGAAAAGCACATGTGAAAGACCTGCCTCAAAAGAATCATGATTTTTACACAAATGTAATTAATTTGAGCAATGACTCATGGTTCTGAGCCGACAGTTAGTCAGGAAAGGTGGTAGGAGGGCATGACAGAGTTTCTGAGAGGTTTGGTATCCAAAATTTGACAAGCCCTGCTTTGCAGCTCATTGAGTCACTTGGTGTAACCATAACACATTTCTCTGATGCCAGCAACATTGCCTGAGCAATGTTTTTATTGGATCATTCCCAGAATATGACATTGCATTTTTACTTCAATGTGCCATATCTGCTTTCTTTTTTCTTAACCTTTTCCTGTACCTAACAAAAACCTCTTGCTGTCAGGATCTGGGCTGCTGTGGTGGCCAGAACCAGAGCAATCACCACTGTATTCACAGGATCTGGCATGCTAGAGCACTCAGTCTACTGACAAACATCAGTTGGGAGTCCTGAGGGAAGAGCTATAGAAGAGCAAGCTCTTCCCTTTGTAACTGGCCTCAGCATCACATGTCCTCCTGTTTGCTGCTGTGCCTGCGTCCCTCTTGACTGTTCCTGCTCCTGCTTCCTGCCTTTCCATGTTGCCTTGCTGTAGTGCCTGCCTCTTGATTGAGCCATATCTTGCCTTGTCTGGGTATCCTACCTTGTCATGTTGCCTCAGTAACACAGGGCTTCCTGGTAGTTGTGAATCAGTTCCTGCATCTTGCCTAAACCTTGTTGCATCTGGTTCCTGTTGTCTCATGTATCTTTCTGTGCCATGTATCCTGCCACGCCATGTCTCGCACCTTTTATCCTGTCCAGGTTTACCTGCACCTCCTCCTGGTGATTGACCCTTGACTTGTTTCTGACCACATCCTCCTTCTGCCCTCATGCATTCTTCTTGTTCCTGACCTCAGCCTGTAACATGACAATGATTTGGTCTTGCCATTAAAGCCTGCTTTTGGGCTCCATCTTTTCTGAGGTTCTGTTGCTCTGGCCCTGGTGCCTCTGTTGCTCTAGTCTTGACTTGTCTCTGGACATCCCTGCCACAGACCCTGAAACTTGTTTATCCTATGCACATAAGTTGATGTATTACATTTTGGGTTTCAGAGGAGAGCAATGTAACAACTGTGCCAAGTTCTTCTGGGTGCTACTGGAGTCTCTTCACAGGAGGGCAGCTAGAAGAGCCAAGGAGTCAGAACAAGGAAAGGTAGAAGAACCAGATATAATTGGCTGAAAAAAGAGAAGATTAAGTGGAGACACCTTAGTAGTTATAAAATATCTGAAAAAGCTTATGGCGCAGACATGTTCTGTGTTTTCCAAAGGCAGAACTATAACTAGTGGGTGGACTTGCATGTAAGCAGATTTTGGCTCAATGTGAGGAGAAAGTGAAGAGAAGCAGATGAATGTTAAATGTTAGGAAGAACGCCTTAACAACGTGAGCTGTTTGACAGTGGAACTGACTTCCTCAGGAGATGGCTGGGGGTCTCCTTCACTGGATGTGTTTAAGCAGAAGCTAAACCACTGTCTCTTCAGGGTAGCTTTATCTTGCACTGAGGAGCCTGCATTGAGCAAGGAGTACTCCTAGGTTAACTCATGGTCTCTTCTAACTCTCTCAGTGAAAGCCAGTTCCCAGGATCCCAGCCCACTTTAGTATAACCAAGGACATTAAAGACAGCATTAAGTCTTGCAGAAGAAGCTTTGGGGTTCTGCAGAAGGAATTGGCTCATTGTTGAGAGAAACACATTGAGCTCCATAGTGTTGAATTAAAAATTATAATTCAGAATCCCAATACAAGATGGGTTGATTCCATAAAGGAAGTCAAAGCCTTGGGTTTGTAAAGAGCTGAACAGGGCTGACAAGAACAGGACAGCACTCATTCATAGAACCACCATAAGTTGGAGATGACTTAAGCATGTAACAACAATAGGTCTTCCATCTGGGACCTATTTTATAATTCTGTTACATAAGCATGTAACAACAATTGAGAATACTGTGGAGATGGTAGAAGCAATGGATCGCTGTCTTTACTCAGCTGCTGTGCATTCAAAACAGGCTTAGCTCTTGACACTAAGATGCTCCCAGTTCCACTCCTTTCACTTTTTCCTAAATACGTGAATAGTTGCTACTCATTTGGGATGGCTAAAGTCCAAAACACAGGCTCCTCCTCCTTTGCCCAGCCTCAGGCCTTCCTCTTCTCTACTTCTGTTGTATACATTGACAGTGTCAACCTGTTGGTTAAGTACAAAGTCTTGGTGCTTGATTTCTTGTACCCCTTTGCCCCTGTTGTCAGTCTATCTGCAGATGATGCCACTCATTCCTGTACCCATGGTACCTTGGTATATCATTGCCCAAATACGATCCACTCAATGAAAAAAAAGTTGCATGTCCAAACAGTTCTGCCTTGCTGCTGCAACCAAGACCACTCAAGACATTTGACTGAAGGCAGAAGAGGATGTGTTTTGTACCCATAGTCAGTGTGCAGAGTACCCAAGGTTGTCAGGTTGTTGTGGCACCTGAGATAGAAAATTCTCAGGGTCTTTTTCTGGGAGTTAAAATGCAGTAGGAATAATTAAATAGTTAACATTTTGCTGGGCTTTTGTAATGCTGCAAAACAGTTGACTGACTCACTCAAGCTAACGCAGAGGCTGGGCTGCAACTTGTTCTTTGGTCTTCCGCTCTGGCTCTGTTCTGGATTTTGCCACCCAAATAATTGCCTTTTCTTGTATTTCAGATTGTGTAATGTCTAACCAGACTGGCTTTCAATTACTGCACTGTGACTGTCCTTCCTGCATTACCTTTCCAATTGCTACAGCCTTGAGCTCTGGCCATAGAAGTTTCTTCTCTGACCATGCTGGCCTCACATTTTCAAAGGCTTCCTGATCCTGAAAGCTGTTTTACAGGTTCTTCCAAGCTGGCCTCTTTGGCCTCTGGGACGTTGTTTCAGATAGCATCCATGTCAGCAGATGTTTCCCCCTTCCTTCAAATGTCTCTTTCACATCCCTCTTTTCTTGCTTCAGTGTGGTCTTTCCTGTCCTCCCAATGAACTAAGCTAACTGTAACTGAACAGAATGCATTCTCTTCTCCTGGTTTTCTGTGGCTACAAGTCCCCTTTCCCCCACTCTGTTGCTTTCTTCGATCTGGGACCTATTTTATAATTCTGTTAAGTGGGAGTGTTGAAACTCAGCCACACAAGCCATATCTGGCTCCAGGGCTCAGGTTGGGGTTGTGTGTGTCCCAGTCCAGCCCTTTCAGATTTACCAGGTGGAGGAAGAATCTGTCTGGAAGTACATGATGTTGTCTGACCTTGCCTTCCCCAGTAAAGACCCCATGGAGAAGCACCAACTTTCTCTGTACATAGAGCCAAGGAGTCCCTGAACATCATAATCTCTCCCTCTGTCCATTCTGCATATATCGTAAAGAACAATTCATTAGTTCCTCACATACTGCAGACAAATTGCACTGGTACTGCTCAGTCTTCAGAGCTGATCAGTAATGCTCCAAATTTCCATTTTCATTATTTTCATGGACTGCGATACACTGTATTATATTTCCCTTCTCATTATTTACACTGGCTACAGTAATGTAGTAGTGCATGTGTTCCAACTGCTATCTGTGCCACTGGATGCTCCAGCAGTGATTATCTTCCAGTATTGTCTTATACTGTGCATACATACTAATCCAATTAAATTCTGCTAGATTGGAAAAGGTATTTTATAATATTGCTAGAAGCATCTGTTATGTTCTGAACAAGCGAGAAATGTGATGTTTTATAAGCTGACCATGAGGCTGTCTTGCAGCCATGACTTGAATGAAACTGGAAAGGTCATTGATAGCAGCAGTTCTAGGGAAAAGTCTTTTGTATAGGTCATATGGAACTGACTTATTCCTAAAACTTTGTTGTTAGCTTCTGTTGCTATTGGTCCTATTTTGGTAACTTTTTAAAATTAACTGTAGTAGCTTCCACTGGTTCCCGCTGAACTGAATTGTTAAAACAGTGGTTCTGGGAAATCCTAAAACTGTTGTTTGAGTTAACATTGCTGTATACCAATCCCCACTCCCCCCCCAAAAGTTGTTCCGTAATTGTTTAAGGGAAGTAGTTTCAAAATGTCAGGTTTGTGTGAGGGCTGATCTCTGCGGGTTAGAGATCCAACCCGCCCCCGCCCAATCCCAGATCCATATAAGCCAATGGTCAGAGAGAAAGGTGGCAGTTACATTTCCTGCTGCAGCTTTACCTGTGCTTCTGTCTTGATGGCCAGTTTTAGCCATCCAGGTAAAGTGCCAGGGAGGGAGAGGGAAGTAGGCTGGGCTACAAATAGAAAACAGTGTAGGCAGAGAGCCCCAGTCTACACCTCTTACTTCCCTTCGTCAACCTTCCCCGCCCCCCGCCCCCCAGCATACTCCTTTTCCTTTCCAAGGAACATTTCTGCTCTTGGAGAGGCAATCAGAATTGTTTTCCTTGCTAGCTGCAAGGGAGTCAGGGCAGGGGCTCCAATGTTGGCAGGCCATAGGGTTTGCAGCCATCTTACGATTGAAGCAACCGTATTAAGTGACATTTTAAAAAGTTGGGTGTGAGATTTCTGATATGGGGAAGTGCAATTTGGTTACATCCTTTGCTATAAAATCTCTCTCTCTCTCTTCCCCCTGCCCCATTCCCTCATTCTATTGTATGTGTTGATGCATGAGCATATTGTTATTATATTCATGGAGCCAAGTGGGTGACTTTGGGCCAGTCACAAACTCTCAGCCCAACTAACCTCACAGGGTTTTTATTGTAAGGATAAGACTGAGAGCAGCAGCAGGAGAATGTTGTAATCCACTTTGAGTTCTTTAAAAAAAGAAAAAAAGGCAGAATATAAATCTAAGAAATAAATGAAATATTGTAATGTATTTTAAACCAACATCTGTAATATACACATACTGTACATATTCACAATACGTTTAAAGAGAATTTTACAGCAGTTAGTTTAAACAGTATTATTAGTGTTTTTATTTATTTATTTCTTGGCAAGACAAACTTCAGATAGTGTCCCTGAAACTCATCAGCTGTTGATTTCTGTTTCTAGTCAGAAAAGTGAATTTCTTGTGGAAAATATTTTTAGCAATGTTTTTCAACAGACATTTAAAATGCAGAAAGACCGTGGAACAACATACAGAAGAATGTTATTACAGCTATTAGTTTTTCGTTGTATTTATTAAAACATTCCTAAACTGTTTTTCACATTGGCAGAGATGGGTGCAGTGCTCAAGTGTAATAAGGATAATCATCATGCTATATACTTAACCTCCTCTTCCTTATTTCAAAAGAAGGCAATTCAGATAGTAGAATGGATGAAACCAAACAATTAAAATGTCTGGATAAGCAAAGGGCTTAGAGGTAATGCCAAAAGAACTGCAACATTGTCTTTAGTCACATCTCCGTGGGGCAGGTATTCCAAAGGTGGGGCATCACAACTGGACCATCTTCTTTATTTACACATAAGGCAAGGCTTATAAGGAGCAAAAGGACCTCACCTAGATTGAGAGTGGAGAAGGCTGTTGTCACCTGTGAAGCACCCTGGCTTCTACCTTGTATTGGGTACAATTTGAAAGGGATTGGGCTTTCCACAATGGAGAAAAACCTTTCATGACAAACAGCGTTGTTCTTCAGTTACTTTATATTTGAAAGCAAACACCATACCATCCTGGTCCCCATAGTCTTGGCATTTGCTCAGGGCTTATTAAGGATCTCTGTGCAAATGAGTTTGCCTGTATCATCGTCTGCTGTGCTTGCAGACATGGGTCACTTGTTGATTTTGTTTCACCAGTATTCAGGAAGGCATGTCCTCTACTCTGATTGTACAGCAGGTTGCAATGCTTCCTTTATCATAGGTGTCCTTGGCAACCTTTATTCAAGCTTGTGTGGCACTGGGGATGCTATACATGCTGGTGCACACACAATCCTGTTTGTGATGAAAGGGCAAACATCATAAGAAGCATCTGCTGCTAACTCTGCATCTTGGGACAATTGAAAGTCGGAGGTGGAGATACTTGCTCATAATCCTGATCCTGTTTGTGAGCATTAGCAGGGCGGGGTGGGGGAATTTGCCTATTTGTCACTGACAACAGTCAGGTAACCTGGAGTTTCTGTGATTACCTTAATGACTGTCAAAGATCTTCCATTGTTGAATCTTCAGTTGGGGAGCTGGTTGCAAAGACCATATTCTTGCCTTTTTAATTTTTATTTTACTGCAGTATTAGCTTTAGATTTTCTGGCTGCTCATTTTGATCTATACAGCTCTAAATCTTTGCAATCCTATCCTGTGGCACTCCATTTCTCTCCACAAACTATATTTTAGACATGCTTCTGCCATGTATTTAAGCTGAGAAAACCCTCAGTGGAGAACTTTCCAACTTTGGAGCTCTCTTCCTGAGGTAGCATATCAGAGATCAGGTTTGAGCATCTTTTATTAGTGCTGCTTCAGCTTCTTTCTGGGATCTTAATGTTATTTTTTGCCCTATGATTCTAAAGCAGATTTTTTTTTAATAAAATGAAGACATCACACTTCTTTAATATGGAAAGCCTGCAGCTAAATTGCTGGTTGCATAAAGTTCAAATGTAACCTTCCTTTGTTCCTATTCTCCTACTCTTTCTATTAATTGCCTACTTCTCACTCTCCTTTGCCCACTAACTTTCCTACCAGTTGGAATTGTTGCCTCAGCCTGCCATATACAGTTTTTCCTGTCTATGTGTGAGAGTTTAATCCCAGCCAAACTGGCAACTTGTTCTTCCCTCACAAAAGCTGAACTGGCAACATTCTGACATGGTTCCTTGTACAGTTCCATCTCCATGACATACCAATGTAGCCCATCAGTGTCCAGGGCTTTATCACCACAAGTTCAATACAGAGTAGATTATTGCCCTTCTTAATGGCAAGACCTTCTCACTTGTTCAGTATATGAGTTAAATACATGACAGGTTTCAACCCATTTGCTACTTGCATTCATTAAATATCTGAAATTTCCCCCTGCACATTCTGCAGTATGCACTGAAGTTTCTTATCAAACAGTCCAAAATCATGAATTTGTAGGAGGCAGAGCCTGCAGTTCTGATGCCTACATACCCTTCCCATGCATGTCCTTTTAATGTAGTATTTGAGCAAGTGAAAGCTGCTCCAGCATGTTTGGCAGCTACTTTAAACTGAAGGTCAAAAGCTGCTTTTGTGGGTTGATATCCTCCTGCTTCCTGGACAAAATAGAATTCTCCAAAGGAAATTTGAGACAGATGAAAAAAGTGGTTGGAGAAATCTCTAAATGCTAATTAGATTTCAGGTCTTGAACTTTAAAGTGTTTAGGAAGAATAAAAGGATTACATGGCACCAGACAGTGCAGGGTATCTTATTATTTTTGCAGACTTATGCTACTTTGAAGTAATTGGAGTCCATAGAGAATGCATCTTTGTCTCTGCAGAGCTCTTTCATCATTCAATGAAATACATATCTTAAATGGATTTATTGGGCCTTGCAACTTCCCAGGAGCAGGATACAACATTGCTCCCTGCTACTGAATTTGCTGCAAAAGGTGCTGATTTTGCTTGAAAACAAGGTGCGTGAAAAAGTGTTTTCAAACAGAAGTACATTTTCAAGAGGCTTCTGGAACCATGCTTCTGTTTGAGCCTTCTTTTCATTCTCCCTGCATGCAAAACTTGCCACCAGCTTTGCTGCTCTGATTTTTTTTGGCAGCAAATGCAGCAGCAATCTGAGTTTACACAAACAGCTGGGGACAGGTCACATGCAGCTTGCAATGTGTTGCCCACCCCACAAAAGTCAGTAACAAGCCCAGGCAGGGATGCTTAATATTGCTGATACTTCAGAGCCTCCACTTGATGATTCTGTTCACATGCTCAAACACACAAGGAATGAGCTGAGGATCAAGCAGTCCTATTCATGATGCTTTTCTTTAGATACCTTTTATTAAAATAAACATTTTCTAATGGATCTCATTTGTCTGGGTCAATAGACATAGGAGAATGCATCTGTGAAAATGCAGGCTTTAAAAGGAAAACAGATTAGAGCCAGTTGTTTTAACTAACTGTAAGCAACTTCTATGGCTAAAGCCTTTTGGAACAGACTGTGTATGGCATCCCACTTTCTAGGAGTGAAGAGCATTCTTGTACAAAACAGTGGTGTTGACTGGCTTGTATTCAGGGTTTGTACCGCCGCACTTGCAAGAAAAGAGGTGCCAGAGGAATATTTCTGCTATGCATGAGCACCCCCCTTACATAGTCCATTGCTGACCACTGTGCAATAGTTACACACGGGAGCTGAAACAGTCTGTCATGCCTTCTTCCAGCATATCCTGTTCCATTCTCTTTCCTACTCAGTTTTCTGCTTTCCCCTCAACAGTCAGCCGGTGCTCCACAGTGGCAGAGTACAATTAGCAGTCATTTAAGCTTGTTTAGGTTTGTTTTTTTTCCCTTGGCTCCCCTGCAGATGTTTGTGTATTTTCACAAACCTCAAGGCTCTGCCAAGCCCCCTTGTGTGTGAGTGTTGCCATTTGGCTGCATACATATTGGCATGCATGCTTAGTTATCAGAAATAGGAGCACTGATTGCATTTTGCTATGGTTTTTGTAAAAAAAAAATGACAATCATCCTTATATGTAGCAGTTCAGTTCAAACCAACAGTGAAAACTAAGGCTAGAACCTGATACGTCAGGGCTGCCTATGGGTCACTCTTGTGTGGCCCCCACTGCCCCCATTATTCTCCTCCCCTGAAAAACTGGAGGGATGTGTGGTTTGCTGCCATGATTCAATGGTAAATCATTAGAGGGGTTTATTTAAGGACAACTTCAGCTTGTTTGCTGTGCATTTGAAATAACTCTGTGCATAATAAGAGCTTGCATACTTACACTGGATCAGGAGTTAGCCCAGTAACAACAGCAACTTACCTGCATAATCATTTATTATCTTGTTTTTATTCTTACATGCAGATATGCTACTTTATTTTATTTATTTCATATTGTGAGAAGAGCAAAGTAATAGCCATCAGTACTGAACTGGCCAATTCATGCTCCTGAGGTGCTTTTATCATTTGCCAGTCAAGGTGTTGTAAATTTGTGGATTTTCTTTGTAAGAAATGTATTAAGGTTGTAAGAGAACAAAGCCCAGTCTTGCCTAAACCCAGTTTGGGACTCAAGTTCTTCCCTCCTCCTGTATCTTGTTCCAATTTTCTTGTTCCTTCCTGGTTTAAGAACATTGCAGAGTCATTTTGAGGGATTCTGTATCTGTCAGTACTGACCATGTGAATGGTAGCGAGAACATTTGAGCTAGCCCAGCCACTTCACCATCTACTACTTACTTGACTGATGAGTATGTGTCAGCTTCCCACTCCAGCAACAGGAACCCTGGTTTTTCAGCATCCCCATTCCAGTGGAGAGAGCTCTATGTACATATATCCATCCTCATGGTATGAAAATTCATGATAACAAAGGGTTGTGGTGATTGTGCCTGTCAGCATCAAGGGGGTGGGGCAAGCCCAAACATTCCCACTGTCCCCTTCATGCACTCATGCCTACAGGTACTAAATGCCTAGGTTAAATTAGTTTGTCTAAATTAAGAAGTATCTTGTTTTTTAATGTTATTTAGGACTAAACTGTGGGTAGATTGGTTGATTTAGAATCCATGGTAAACTATGGTTTGTTCAAACAAGAAAAACAAGGAGAGAATTGGATAATTTTGGTGCAGGAAATGTATGCGCCTACAGCCTGCTGCCAAAAATGAAATAATGTCTTTGCTGGCACCTCTGAGCCAAACCAAACAGAATCCTTCCTTTGGAAGTTGCAACAGCTGTACATGAATGATACTTATGTTCTATAACTAGATTTATTAGAATCCTGATGATGGTTGAGATCAGCTTGTGTGGCAAAATATGCTCCCATTCTTTGCACTGCTTTCTTGAGAAAAGAAGGGCTCAAGAACATAGCTCTTGGCCATCCTGATCCACAACAGTTCTGTCTTTGGCAGCATGAATGCATGTATCATTTCTCAGATTCCTTGACTGATGGTCCTGGTGCTTCTGTGTATGCATATACAATGACTGACTCCTACTGATTTCTTCTGTTTTTCATTACAGGCCTAGCTGTTTCTCTGCAGCTGCTGCATGGAGACATTGAACAAATCAGGAGGGACTACACATCCATGTTTACTCATGGACTATCGATAACAAGGAAGCTGGGCTTTTCTAATATTATCATGCCAGGTTGGTAAAAGAAAGAAGATTTTTAAAAATCATTGCCCTACAGTGGGTATTAAAGTATGAAGCAGTAGAAAAGATGCTATCAGTTGAACTATAAAGTGGACAGGAAGCTAGTGTACATGTTCTGTGTATAAGAAGGCTTACGTGTTCCTTGTGTTAGCAAAAAGGTGGGCCAGAGTATTCTCTGGCAACTCAACCCTCTAAGAAATTGTCAAGAGGCAGCTCCAGCTGGAGGACATTGCAGCTCTTGTTTGCTGGGCTCATACAGTTGTAGATGGGGAAATCTCTGGGTCCCCCCACCCCCAAGATGCTCTTGATACTTTTTAGTTTAAATCTTTTCCATACTTCCACATTGTGTGAAAGGAAAAAAAATTGTGTGGCGGACCTAAAAAAGCAGGCATCCAAGAAGATCAGACTTAGACCTAGGCCAGGAATGACCAGGGTACAACCAACCCCCATTAGTCCTGGTCAGTGGTGAGAGATAAGAGTTGCAATTCAACAACATCTAGAGAGCCCTAGGGTGGCCAGCCCTGACTTAGACAGAAAGCAGTGGATTCTCAGATAAGATACAGAATGAAGAAAGCAGGCGAAAGAACACTGCTAGAATAACAGAAACAAAAAACATAGATTGGCAACATCAAAATGCCTTGATTTAGGAGTGTGGATAGCAGCTGGCCTGTGTAGAAAAGAGTGTATGGCAAGAAGTATGGGGAATTTTACCTCTGGGACTCAAATGTGGGTGGGGTAGTTATAAATCTTATAGTCCAGACATAGCAAATATTGGCAGGAGACTAGAAGTTCCTGCTGCTTATCTTTTGAGACTATTACATGTCTCATAGCTTTGAACAGCTAATAGGTCTTTTACAGTTTCCAGTCAAACAATTTTCACTTGAGCTCCCCCATTTTGTATGTTGCACAGGGTTCTCCCTATTTTTTGTTGTTTAGCTTCATGCTCATTGCAGATAGCCTGGCTGGAGAATTCTGGGAATTGTAGTCCAGGACATTAGGAGGGTGCCAGATTAGGGAAGGCTGTCTGACGTTAAGAGATTACTCTTTTGCCATGTCTTGATTCTGTCTAGAATACTATGGAGATGGTGCAGAACCCTTCTGGCAATATCAATTGGAAGTCTTGGCGTGAAGCTCAGAATGTTGTTCTGTCAATAAAATGTATTGACAGTAAATATCAATAGTAACAGGGCAGTGTTCATCCCATTTCCAAAGACGAAATTACCCTGAACCCCTCTGTGTACGCACTCCCATGTGTGTGTGAGGAATTATCAGAAAATGTCACTGCAATCCTATACCCACTTACCTGGCTGAGCCTGAGCCCCATGGAACTCAACAGGAGCTTTTCCTGTGTAAATATGTATAGGATTATCCAGTGAATCTCAGTGGGATTCCAGTATTAATTTTGCTGGCATCCCCAGTTTTTCTTAGTTTCGTTTTGCTCTGGCTGGTCATTGGAGAGAACATTATCTAGCTTATTGGGAACTGATGTAACTGATGCTAACGAGTAACATCTTTAACTGAACACCAGGCAGCCCCATTAGTTCTATCCTGATCTTTGCCAGCAGTGCATGATCTAGCAGCTCTCCGCTGTGCATTGTCATATTTCCCTCTGACTGCTATAAATAATTTTTCTTCATTTGACTTCCCATTGAGAGACAAAATGATGTGCTGCACCAGAAATGCACATTACAGTCTAGCGGTGTGCAGCCAACCACCGGTGGACTTCGGCTGTTAAAAGGGCTGTGCTGCTTTGGTTGTGATGGATTTTTCTTAAATATAGATTTCAACGTGGCATTTCATCAGCTAGGTAATTGGCCTCATGCTTTTGTTTGGATACTGCACAGCTTTTGTCCTGTATTCAGTACTGTAAATGAGATTTTTATTGAAAGGTGCCCTTCTTGCCTTAATAATAATGAATTTCATGTTGCTAATCGAAGCCAGACAATAAAGAAAATAAAAAGTGGAAGGATGCCCTTTTGTCCCTAGCCCCCACGGTTTAGCTGAGACCATGTTTCATAAATAACACAGTTTTAACTGGACTAAAATGCTACTTGCACAGGACACTGAAAACACATGTTTAATGCTACTGCTAGCTGGTAATGCTGAACTAGGGAAAGCAAATGCAATTATACCCCAGAACATGCACATGCACTTAAACAGAAACAAACCTCTGTTAGAAATTTGTGCATGATCACCAACAATGCAATGGTGTCTCACAACATATTTGGCTTAAAGAAACCCCTAACTTTTAAATCATTAGTTGAAAAAATAAGCAGTCAATTAAATGTTGGTGGCATTTGTTCTTAAACCCATACTTAGGATAAAACAATGGTACAATGGCCATGTATTCCAATTCAGCAGATTTAGCTCCTGGGACTTTCTCTTGCAGAGGTCCAATTGTGTACAGCTATATTCTTCGCATGGAATTGGTGTTACCAGTTGACTGGGAATTGTAATCTAACATCTGTAATCCATCTGGAAGACACCAACATGGGGAAGGCTGAAAGAAGCCCCTTTGATTTTGGCAGCACTGTTACATCAGAGTCTTAATGCACACTGGTCACTACCAATGCATGGTTATATGCACTTAAGGACCAGTACTTTCAAAGGTAGACTGTACTATAGATTGTTTCCCTTTGCAGTGTCCATTACGGCTCTAAAAATTACCCAGCAGATGTCTGTCTCTTCTTGGTGCACTTAGAACTATATAAGATAATCCACTTCCAAGCCTGCTCTGCTTCTCTAAAAATGTTGTGTCTGCTTTCACTGTGTATCTTAGACAAAGTCCAGCTTTGTCTAGCAGACTCAAATGTTTATTTTTGTGTCACAATTGCCCCTTTGAGGGATTTAGTAATTAAAAGTAACTAGAACTCATGTTCTGTAATACCACAGTGGATTCTGATATTAATACACATTTCTACCATATTATTCCTGGCACTGCACAAAAGTAATATGCTTCCAAAGCATCTAATTCAAAATTCCAAAGATGCAGAACTTGCAAGCAAGGAGGTCTGTATGGACCCTGCAGAGACCTGTCTCCTCATCTCTTTCTCCTTCATCTTGCCATGCATGGAAGCATCATACTAAGATATTATGGGAAAAGCTTTGTATGTGCTTTCCATACTTAATGTCAACATTACCCATCCATGCTGTTAAGCTACTTGAGATCCAAATCTTGAAGAGCCTGCTCTTCACTTACAGGTGGGATTAACCAGGTTATGATGTAGGATGCCCAGGCCCCTTTCTGTTACCACCCAACTGGCAGTAAACTGCCAGGTTGTTTACAATAATAAGCAGCATAACAACCAAGACAATAGAAACACAGTAAAAATACCAAAATGTTTAAAATGCTAAAGCATTAAGGAACCAGAAGTAAATAAATCTACCAATAGATTAAAGATTAAGTCCCCTTAACCTTGGAAGAAGGTCTTAACCTATCATAAAAATGTAAGGTAGGTAGATCATTCTGGGAAGGTCATTCCACAGATGGGAAGCAGATAAGGCTCTTTCCGGCTAGCCATTTGGTACACTGTTGTGGGCAGTGCCACCCCAACAGTGATGGCCAAGGTGAGGGAAAAGGACAGGAGACGACTCTGAGACTTATGGGGCAGCCTCTGCATGCCTGGAGAGAGAAGGGTTTATCCACTGGCATTTCAGATATTGGGTTGAGTCAGGAAATGAGTAGCAACACCTTGTTCATTTTACTCACATAGCATACAGAAAAAGGTACTCTCTCAAGAATAGGAATATGCATCAGTGGTTCAGATACACGTTTCATACAGTATAAAGATTTATAATTGCACAGCAGAGATATTCTATCCAGGAGATTTGAATCCTGCTGTAAAGATGTGAGCATATTTGCAGAATCAAATAACCCAGGAATTTAATTTCAAATAATCTCTTCAGATATGATTGATTTCCAGTCAATTCCCAGCTATTTTTAGACACCTCAAATTCCTTTCTTGAGCTTTCTATGCCATAGCAAGAGGGAACCAATGCCCTCTGCCCTGGTCTTCTAATAACAGCAGCAAATATTGTACATTCCTGCTTAGGAACCTGTGTATTAATCAACACAGTGTATTTCAGATGCTGGATGTTAGCACCATCTGCAGGAAAGCCTTTCCATCAAGAAAGAGCCCTAGAGGAATGTAGTCCAATGCAATGTTTGAGCCTTTCCAGCTTCTCTTTATTCTCACTAGTAGCACCCCAAATCAAAAAGGCAATTTGTGTAAGTGTTTCAGCTATTCAGTGTAAAGGACTTAGTATTTTGAGATCAGTTCAAATCTTGGAAGACAGGATTCTGCTTTTGAGATCTAAGAAGCTATGCTATTTTTGTTGTCTAGAATAAGTATAAGGTACCTAGTCAGGATCTACCCTGTCACTCCCTGTGGTAGGATTGTAATCTGTATTGGATCCCTGTGCCTAATTGAGAGTAAAAAAGGGGTGATTAGGAGGAGACATAGTAATAACTGTGTTAATATGTGCTATGAAGTTAATTATTTTATGTAAGTATTATTTTATTTCTGCTCTGCCCCTAGCTGAAGCTCTCTTGGCAGTGCACAACAATTTCTCGGAGTAAAATATGCTCTGGTAACCTCTTGTTTGGATTACTGCAATGCACTGTAGGTGGGACTGCTTTTGAAAAAGGTCCAGAAACTTCAACTGATCCAAAACAGTGCAGCAGGTCTGTTAATCTGGCTCACAAGGACATCTTATGTGAGTTTTCTTCCAGCTACACTGGCTGCCATTTGAAGTCCGGGCCTGATTCAGATTGCTAGTACTAATATTCAAATCCCTAAATAGATAGAGGCTTAGTGCCAGGTTATCTGAAGGATCATCTCCTCTCATATATCCTTATCCATTATTTGGGGTATTTTGGGGGGTCCTTCTCCAGGAGCCTCTTCCAAAGGAGAAGGGACTTCTCAGTTATGGCATCCTGGCTGTGGAATGAGTTCCCCAAAGAGGTGTGCCTGGCACCTACTTGGTATTCTTTTCAGTACCAGGTGAAGACCTTTGTATTTTACCAGCATTTTGACAGTTTAGCTTTTTAACTTGATTTTTTAATATTGCATTTTATTCTGTACCACTGCTGTGCTTCTGTGATGATTCAGTTGCAATTGCTATGTGTGTTTTGGAAGTGTTTTATTATATATATCTATATATCTAATTTGTTAACTACCCAAAGAGCCTCAGCTATGAATATGTAAGTAAATAAATGTGATGCAATTAAAAATACAGATATAATAAAATTACAGCATACAAAGGTAGAACAGTGAAAAATTTCATGATACAAAATTTAAAGCTGTTTCAGTATCTAAAAAAAATCAGAAAAACTAGACCTAATTAAACCAGGTGACCATGTTGATGCCAGGTGGGCATCGATGAGGGGATCACCATTCCATAATTTGAGTGGGACTACCACAGAGGAGGCCCTTCTTGTTATTCTTTCCAGGACTCCCTTGGAGTTGTCAGTCAGAGGAAGCCACAGATGTAGGTTGTAGTGACCAGATAGAGGTGTTCCATCAGGTATTGGAATCCCAAGCCATGTAGGGCTTCCTAGGCTAAAACCAGAATTGAACGGAGTTCAGAAACATATAGGCAGCCAATAAAAGTGAACCAGAATTGCTGTTATATGTTTGGACAATTTGGCCCAAGTTATTATTCTGCCTGGTACATTTTGCACAAGCTGCAGCTTCTGAACAGTCTTCAAGGGCAGCCCCATGCAGGATGCATTGCAGTACTCTAATTTAGAAAGGGTCGGAGCTTAAAATGCTGAAATTAGGCTGTTCCTCTCCAGATAGTGGTGTCACTGGGTTACCAGCTGAAGCTGATAGTAAGTACTCTGTGCTACCTAGGCCACCTGAGCTTAAAGTTATAGAGATGGATCAAGGAGCACCCCTAGGTTATGAACCTGCTCTTTCAATGGGAATGCAACTCCATCCAAAACAGTACTTACAAGGTGTACTGGATTTTTGGTAACATCCATCTGATTACAAGTGAAGAAGTAAAAATGGATAAACATCAAAACAGGTATAAAAAATGAGCAAAAGGCAGCAAGCAGCCACTTAGTCCCAGAGCAAATCCATAGAACATGAACAGCTCCTAAGAGAAGAACAGTGCATGCATTTGCAGCCTCTCTCCACAGGGCATCGGAACTGCAACATTTTGCTCGCTGCATTGAAAACTGCCGCTGACACTCATATGACAGGTACAAGACTGGTCTCAGCCTATTCTCTGCCTGGTGGCTTGTAACAAATTTCAATAAATGCTGGCCAGCAGCCTTCAAGGGCCTATGCAAGCCATCAAAGTATACAAAAGCCCTGAGCAAGTCCTATCTTGGCTCGACACAAATCAATCTATTCCTGCAGTAGTGGAAATACTGCTTGTCTTTACAGGCAGTAACTTTCTGCAGGTTACAAAGTCTATAAAATTGAATTGGAAGTGTTTTCCTCCCCTTAGCAGAAGGCTTTGTCACAAATGTTTTCTGCTTGTGTTAGCTTTTGAAAAATAAATTTAAAGCAACATTGCTAAGAAAGTCAGGCCTAAAAGATAAGCATCCTTGGGACTGTTATGGTCTATGGGGAATGTGCCCTATATTTCAGATTCTGTTTTAATTTTTCCTTAATTTTTAAATTCTTCCTGTTTGCCAAAATGTTACAGCTTTCCTAAAGGAAAAAGTATACATCTGGTCACACATAGCTCAATAAGTTCACTATGCATATATTGCTATTATCCCAGTTATTCCTCTCTCTTCTTGTAACCTTGGCTAATTTGATCCATTGTGGCAAGAATGGGGTAAGCTTGAAATAACCAACAGAGGAAAGTGCTTGGTCTGCAACTATACTTGATTCTGTCTTGCTGCTCTGAGAGAAAACATTACTTGGGTTTAGGGTTTGTAATGGGGTAGAGATCAGGAATAGCTCTACCACTAGCTTTGCTCCAAACACAAACCAGCTTTACCTTTAGTTCCTTGCAGCTGTATATATGGGTGCAATTTCTAAGATATACTGATCTGGTTTTGTTCTCAGCATACATTAGGAAAGCTGCAAAGGCTATTCTGAGAATCTTACCAATGGTGCACAGTGGCATCCTTTATACAACTGCCACAACCACAAACAAGCCAATGAGTTTACCTCAGCTGAGATTTGGACTACAGGTTTCTCTTGAATACTCCTTAGGGTTGTGTTCCGGGGAACACAGGCAAGTAATTAAGCCATCTCTAGCTTTGATGCTGTTGCAGTGCTTCCAGTATCCACAACCTGGATACATGGGGGTGATTCACTTCACTTTAACTGCTGGTGACCCGCACAGGGAATAGCAATCATCCCTGGACTTCCATGGAGATTCTTATAAAGAGTTGTCTTACCCTGAGATGGTGATCCAGAGCTCACTGGTAGAACTAAGGACCAGTTATATTTTCATTACTGGATCTTGAATCCACACTAACTGTTTGAATTTGTAGTCATGGCACCTGCTGTACAATAACGAAGTAGGCCTCTTTGATAACACTGGGATTAATTACTTCAATTACTTCCCCAAAGAACTGTTACAGTAGGATAAAATCATTAATAAGGAGTAAAGTAATCTGCTGAGAATTTGCTACCACACATGTTCATTTATCTCAACAGGCCAGATGTATTATTTTTATTAATTGCTCTGCACAAGACATAGATTTCCGACAGAGGAGTAAAAAGAGAAAGAGTGGTCCTTGATAGCATAAAAGGCTGAAAGTTCACAGCATGCTTAGTTATGGGAAATCCATAACAAGAACTTGTTGTTGTCAAGATTAGAAACAAAAGCCTGTCCTTAGCAAAAGACATACTAGCAAAAGAAATTCATCCAGCAAAACTTTAATTAAGCCTGAGGACTGCTAATATTAATCTGAAGTATGTTTCTTAAGACAGGCTTATTTTGAGAAACTAGCTACAGGGTACTAAAGTGTTGCAAAAAGGAAGTATTGCAATATTCTTGTATTGAAGGCGGCCATGTATTAATTAACATAACAAAGGACAGTTAGAAACCAACTGGAAACTATAAGATACCACACATCCAGCCAGTATTAAATGCAGAACTGGGTGCATTCAGGCTTAATATAGCAGGAAGGGAGGCATACATTTATTTTACAATGGAAGAAGGTATCAGGAAACAGAAGAGAGCTCTGCTTACCCTGGTTCCTTAGTAATAGAGGCTGTTAGGGCTTACATATAACAAGGCATAATGTTATATTTATATAACCAAGACCACATAAGACAGGTGAGAAACTTGTACTCTCCAGATGTTTTTGCCTATAAGTCCCATCAGCCCTGGCTATCATAGCAAAACTGAAGGCAGTCGTGCAAAATATCTGGAAAGCCACAAGTGGTTCAAGCCTGATTTGAGATTAAAATGGATATTACTGTGTTACTGAAAAGGACTGAGCTAGGTTGTTTTACTAACATTGATGACTTCCTGAGATAAACACCTGAGATGTCTCTCAGGTAACATTTTTTCAGTGTTTACAGTTGTCTTCTGTAGTGCTCAACTCACTCCAGATTGACATACCTGAATGAACTCTATTTCCATAGATTTCTTCATGGTAGATTACCAACTTGGCTGTTACCAGCCCAAAACCATTTTACTAGCCCATCTGTCCATACCAATCTGTTGAGCCATGTCTAGCTCTAACCAAAACCAAAAATACCAGAATATAGGCAAGACGTGCCTCCTTACAAACCTGTATAAATTGCACAAAGTTCCAGAAATTCTTGGCATGCACACAAAATGCACTCTTCACCAACTTGTAGCCCTCTAGAATGTTGGGGTTTCAGCTCCCACCAGGCAGCATGACCAATGTCATCTAAAACCTCTGGAAGCTGAAGAAGGTAAAATAATGATATAAATAACCCTTTCAAACAAGAAACTATTGATTATCTGCCAGTGACTGACCCTCTAAAATAGACCATTCTTCTAGTTTGTTTCAGCAAACAGACTGAGGGTACAATCTAACAGGATGCTAAAGCACAATGCTAGTGACTTTCAATAGTTTTCTCAGAGTTTTCAAAATGCAGTGTATTTTGTATGTTAATACTGGTAAAGGGACTGGGTTGTCATGCTTCTATCAAGAGAAGCAAAGAGAGATGTGATCTTATTAATGTTTCACGGGCAAGTTTCTGCAAATGAATTTCAGAACCGCTAGTGTTTCCATGTTACGTGAAGAGAGAAAATGAAATGACAAGGTACAGTGCAAGATGAATGGGAAGATTCTTATTTTGTGTAATAATTTTAACCAGGCTTGATGTGCCTGGAAAGTAAAATGTGTAGTTTTAAAGCATTTTTCTTTAAAAAACACTTTTCTTTAGATGTCTCTTCTGAGGAAGCTGTCTTTAAAATTACCAGGTTATTTAGCTAATTATATATTGTATCTGAAGAATTCATTTTTCAGGGCTTGTTGATCATTTTTTAACAAGACAGCTGCTAATGTAATTAAAATTAAAAGAAATAACTGGGTAGGTGACAAAAGGTGCCTAATTATCAAAGGCTCCCATCTCCCCACTTCAAGCATAACTAATTCCCTATCAAGGAGAATGTCCATGTGGAAAAGAAGTGTGCAGACTGCTTGTCCCACAGGTGCACCCAAAAGTGAGCAAGCCATGGTTGTCCCTGGGGCACATGTGGCTTTCAGCCGCTGTCTGTATGACTTGTAGTCCTAAGCAGCCCCATTCCTTATTTCTTGATATAGGGTATGTCAGGTGCCTGCTATGTCCCGGCTAATGCGGATATAACAAAGTCACAATCAAATGCACACTAGACTGTCAGCACAAATTACCATTGATGCAAAAGCTAGCTTAGCTAAACCAACAGCTGTACTCACATCACTAGAACTTGTGTCAGCTTACCCATCACTGGTAACGAACTGCACCAACAACCCTGCATTACCAGTGCAAGACCATTCTAGAGACATGCAGAATCAGACCTATCTAGTCCAGTAGTCTGATCACACGTGGCCAACCAGCCACCTGTGGACAGTCCACATGTGCTTGTGGACATGAGTGCAAAAGCATCCTCCCACTCCTGTGCAGCATCTGATACTGGAAGTAATAGACAGCCCCCATGATGAGTAGCCATTGGTACCCATATCTTCTGTACCTAATCTACCCCAGCTATAGCTGTTAAAGTTATCCCAGTTAAAGCTATCCCTGCATCATGCAGTAATGAATTATATCATTTTATAATGTGCTGTTTGAATAAGCAAACAGTTGTCATAAGTTTTCTATCATCCAGCTTTATGGAATGTTCCCACCTTCTAAAGTTATATGAATGGTAGCAAAACACCTCCCTCACCACTTTCTGCATTATCTATCATTCTGAACATCTTTATCACGCTCTCACTTTCCCTTTTTTTCCTAAGCAAAGGTGCTCCCATTGTTGTAAGCTTTGCTCATATGAAAGTTGCTCCAGCTCCTTGATCATTTAATGATGTCATCCTCCTAACCATACCACCTAAAGTGGACAGTGTACAAGCAGGTTGTCAGTATGCTCCTAATGCCACCTAGTTTTGTTCCCTTACCTCCTTGCAATTATGCTACTGCAAAAAATCACTAATCTTATTATTTTGTTCTGCCAGCATAAGGCTGTGACCTAGCACCAGAGGGAGTTAGGAAGAACCTTATCCTGTCCAATGGGGAAATGACGCGATAAAAGCATGCTGTATTCATCCAATGCTGATCCCGTCCTATAGTGGAAAAAAAATACTATGACCTTTCTTTAAGAGTTTCCAAATAGCTTGGCTTAAGCCATCACTAAATACAGCGATCATTGACTAAGCTGAATAAGGACAACAACCTGGCAAACTTATTAACCAATTGGGAATATTGTTTTTATTTTACTTTTAAATGAATAGGTATTCAGACTTCTGCTTGAATTAACCTTCAACTTGTTTTTTCCCTTTTGTCTAGGTGAAATGAGAAATGATTTGTATATCACAATAGAAAGGGGAGAATTTGAAAAAGGAGGAAAAAGTGTGGCCAGGAATGTGGAAGTGACAATGTACATTGTGGACTCTGGTGGCCAAATTTTAAAGGTAACTTCCATCCATCCTTTCCCCTTAGATTTGTCTATAATCTGTTTTATTCCACATAAGTAGGCCTTTTGACCACAGATAGATCTGTACACTAGGAATTCACAGGGTAAAAATAACAGCAACATCAGCCATGCTAAATTGCTACTACTAAATAGGCATGCACAGGTCATGCAGCCAAGCTAAACACAACCTATGAATTACATATTATGGACTGCAGGTGCATTATTCTCCCATTTTTACAGTTTTATGCAAGCAGAAACAGTGAGGAACTTGTTGAGCCTGCAACAAAGTCATATCTGGTCAGCTATGTGAAGGCTGGTAAGATACCAGCTTTTACCAGCCTGGCTCAGATTCATAATGGGATATAGTTTAAGCTCAACTGTTGACAGATCCAACCCAATTGGAAATAAACATACTTGGATTTAAACAATTTTATTTGATGCAATGCTCTCTGTGGCAATATAAGCCAGGAATGAACAACATGTATCCTCTTGGGTATATGTGACCACCCTAGACTTAAAAAAACAACACCACCATTTTGAATCTCCCCAGTATTCTCAACTTGTAGCATAAAATCAGCTGTGGGGTGGGAGGAAGTTTTCAGAATATCCTGATATTTTAAAGACAGTTGTTTTAACAGTCTCAGTTATAACCCTACAAGATTTCTTGAAGAAAGTGGAATACATTCCTGCCATTTCCACAGCATATTAAGTGACTGACTAAAGGGCTCCACTTAAGCTCTGAGCCTGGGGGAAATATGGCAGAAGTTTGTGTGGCTGATCTGGTATACAAGCTATTAACCAGCTCACAGATGCACCATTTAACCAGCCTCAGTCTTAGGGACTTTTTTCATGTGGCTGCAGAAGGCTAAGGGCATGCTACTGTGCGTGTTTAGACAGAAATCAGTCCCAGCACATGCATAAGTCTCAATCTAAGTCTCTGAAATGCAAAATAATTGCATCTCTTATCAGGACTAGCTGTTGGGCTGCCTGTTCTCTCTCCTCTTGAGCTTTTGGGAAATGTATGATGAAAGTGGAAACATAAATTCAAATAGGATTCCTAAGAGAACAAATGTCATAGAAGCAAAAAGTAATCAGGCCTGCAGAAGTACTTGAACTTGGGACCTAAGCCTTTCCCTTTCCCTTTCTTTGCCACTAAAGAAAGCTGCCCTGGGAAAGAAACTTCTGTGCAAGAATAGGTTGGTGCATCAGGTGATACCACTGGCTGTAATCAGATATTCTATTCATGCTTCTTCCTGAATTGAGCCACTTACTGGGCTGTCCTTGCTCATCCTTGTGTCACAGGCAGCCTCAGTAGGCTGTAATCTTGCCCCACCACTGGAGACAGGAGTTTAGTCTGACAAAGGTCTACAAAAGACAAGGGTTGGATCTAGTTGATTATCCCCGCAGTGGAGGCCCTCCCAGTAGAGACACCAAGAAATGAAAGTGGGAAAGTGGTATTTGCAAATCCCTGTTTTCAGACTTTTGCACCATCTTATATGCCAGTGATGGTGAACCTTTAGAGACCGAGTGCCCAAACTGGAACCCAGAACCCACTTATTTATCACAAAGTGCAGGCACTGCAATAAAATCTGAATACTGAGGTTTTAGTTTAGGAAAAAAAAACTACTCATACATTAACATTTTTTGTCTTAAAAGAAAAACACAATAACAGAGAGAAGGAGCCATATTCATGTTTAGCACCCTCAAGTCTGGGGACACTGGGCTTGCTTGCGCCTGGGCGCGGGCACTCCCTCCATCCCTCCCTCTCTCCTCACCCCCAGACCAGCCACTGGGAATGCCGCAGGAGCTTCAGCGGTGCTTGGAAGTTTACCGGAGGGGAGGAATGTGGGGAGACCTAAACTAAAGGTGAAGAGAGACTATCACTGATTCCTTCCACACTTCTGTTGGGATCTTCCTCGAGGTGCCCCCACAGTGCTGCCAAGCCTTGGCGAGTGGAGTCGGGTGGCGAGGGGGGTCCCCGCCACACGCCCGCTCCTCTCGCTTCACAGTAGTTCCAGCCTCCGCTTTTCCTTGTTTTGGCCTCCCTCCCCAGGAAGCGCGATATCATCCCAGGTGCTTTCTCTCTCCTCCTCCTCGCTTCAGCTGCTGCTCCTCTGCCTTGACCCTGACGCTCGCTCCCTTCGCCCAGCTTCCCTCACCCCTGCGGCCACTGGTGCTGGAGCCTGACCCGGGAGCGGGTGTGCGGGCAGATGGACACGCGACTGCCTGGCTGTGCCTGTGGCTACTGAGTCAGCAGGGTCTCACCACTGTGCTAGAAGGGTGGCTTGGCCAGCCACTCACATGCTGCAGACTGGGAGGAGGAGGAGGAGGGTGCTGTCGCCAGCGCTTGGTAGGCCTGCTCGCAGCTCATCTACTCCCTACCTGGGGCACCCGCCGTGGCTGTTGCGCCTGCCTCTGACCACCTGTTCGATGCTGCCAATCACGACAATTCGTGGCTAATGAGTGACGTTGTTGCCTGGCACCATTACTCTTTCTGAATATGTGCATGGCTGCTGGGGTGATGCTGGGGCAACTTGGCTCACGTGCCAACAGAGAGGGCTCTGCATGCCCGCTGTGGCACATGTGTCTTAGGTTCATCATCACTGTTCTATGCTGTTCCAAAGTGTATCCTGATCTTTACAGAACTGTAGGGAGAAGGGCGCTGATGAGACAAGAGGGGTAAAAAGAAAATTGCTTTCTTTCCATTATCAGGGGCTGAATTTTATCCATTGGCGACTCTAACCCAGAGATTTCCCCAACCAATCAGCATCAGAGGCAATGCAAAACATACTTTACTTTTTAAAAAGCTGCATATTTACTGTGTGTGCAAGCATGTGTTTCTATGAATCCTTCTTTTCATTATTGCCATTTTGACTGTGGAATAATGCCTTTAATTGGTGTGCTTTCTTTGTTAGGATTTTATTTCCTTTGGCTCCGGAGAGCTACCATCCACTGAATTCCACTCCTTTGTGCTGTATCACAACAACAGTCCCAGGTGGGCTGAGCTGCTGAAACTTCCCATTCCTGTGGATAAATTCAGGGGAGCACACCTTCGCTTTGAATTCCGACACTGTTCCAGTAAGACCTGTTCATGAATGGCCATGCTTTAGAATTTCATTAGAAGTTCAATAGAGCTATCTCAGAGATTTTAACATCACTGGCATATAGCTGAGCTCCTGGTATTTGCAGACTATGGGGTTGGTAGGGAAGGTTTTTATTCAGAGACCATAATGCAAGCACTGATATCAACAGCCATAATCAGTATCCTGCAACAAGAGATGACTGGGATTCCCTGTAATCCTAAATACCAAATCACAACTTTGCAGCCGTAAATATTTTTCCTCCATTTTCAGTTCTGCTAGTGTTTTTCTTACTGAAATATTTTGAGCTTCTTGAGGGCCTAGATGCCAGTGAAAACCCTGTCAAGCAAAGTAGAGACTAACATCCTTTTTACCTACACAAACTGAGCATGGGGGGGGGGGGGGGGGGATTGGAATGTTCTAGAGAATTCAAGTTTTTTGGGCCATGGGCTTGAATTCTACATATTTATTCCATGCGGTTGGACCAAATAGAGTGAAAAGTAAGTGGCATTATATGAGAACCTCTTGTTTTTTCTTCTTCAAAGAATAAAGTGTTCTCAAAAGATACAATTTACTGTAACAGCAGACTTTAGAGGTCCTTGTCTTCCTTTCCTTTCCCATGCTGGTCCATGGGAGAAAAGTAGGCTGTGGGTACAATTTGCTTCTCCTTTTTAATATCTTGCATCTGTTACTGCCCTGTGAAGTGGCTGAATAGAGATCCCTCTATTAAACAGCTAGAATCACATGTCTGCCTTAGAGAACTCAAAATCTGACTTAGGGCAGTTTTGCTAGCATATAGATTCCATCCATCTATTGTATTTTCTTAAGTTCACAAATAGAGCTATTAGTATATTGCTCTTACACCCTTAGTGTTTTGGTAGGTTATGTTGAGATAATTTTGATTTTGTTCCAGTATAAATGTCTTGAAAAACAAGTGTAAGTATTCTGTTTTGCTTTACATAGTCAGTATAATGCCATAATTTGGATAGTTTAAGGATTGTATTTAGCACAGAAATATGGACATGGGTGTTATGGCTGGTAAAACTGCTGTTAAAATAGCCCCAGAGAGGATACAATTGCTGCTACCAGGAAGCACCCTTTTGTGAATGATTCCTATCCTGGCTGTGATATATAGAACTATTTTCAGTGAGGCTTCTGCCATCACATTGTGAGTCCTCACACTTCTGCCCAATGTTCCCGATAAGGTCTTGTAGTCTTAAATCTAAGTACAATCAGTGGGACCGAATATAGTCCTCTTTATATCCATTTCCACTGCTTTCTAAAGTCACTGTTGTCTGCCAGATTGTGTGCTCTGAGTAATTCTGCATGTTATGACTGCAGTTAGGGATTTCCCCGGGTGAGGGAGTTGTTCTGTGGTGACCTCCTTCAGTGATTGCACTTCGGTTGTTAGCTATGAATGGAGGTCAAGTGGATGTGTGTAACTTTGCATTCATTGAATCTATGCATTCTCATTTCCTGCCCGGAATGTGGTGGATTTTTAATGTATGTGTGTGTTTCAGCAAAAGAAAAAGGGGAGAAGAAGTTGTTTGGTTTTTCTTTCGTCCCTCTGATGCAGGAAAATGGAAGGACGCTGCCAGATGGCACTCATGAGCTCATTGTGCACAAGGTAACTTCTGTCGGAAGCCAGAGAAAGCATGCCTTATTCAGAGAAGCATCCGGATGCCTAGGACTGCCCTTAGATTGAGGCAGAATGAATCAGCTGCAGAATGCTAGACTTGTCATTCTGTAAAATCACTTTCTGCTACATCCTTGCTAACTTACCTTGATTCTTCCGACCTTGCTAGTTATTTTAGTCCAGTACCTTGTGCTGTGAATCATTTTTCTATTGTCTCCTGTGTTTTGCCATTCAGCTGCATTGAGGCAAGTGGCTTGCTGAAATGATGGCCAAATACCCACCCTATTGAAGAGGCTTTTTTTACATGCACAGACATGCACACACATCCCTTGGATTTGCACATATGCACACCCTCACACACAGAAATTAGTCTTTAAGAAATCTTCCTCATGCATTTTCTCCCTTGTGATGCTGCTTTTGCACTGCAGCTTGGCATATCAAGAGCTTTTCAATGCAAGGCTGTTAATTGCCGAATTGACTTTTGGTTTGTTTCAGAATTGAAATCTGAGCTTGGCACAATGAACTTTTCCTTTCCTGCTTTTCTGCTGCCTAACCTCTATGTGGAACTGTGTTATAGCAGAATAATGCAAGCATGCAAGGGAAATAAAAACATTTTCCCCGTTCTAAAATAGCAACCCATTTTCCCCATTCTAAACATGGAAAGATGCTCTGGGGAAAAAAGAGCAGATGCAAAGCTGGTGGATCATAATGTTGCCTAAAGATCCTGTAAATAACTGGAACTATGAGGCCACAGTAAATGCCTTGTGTAGAGAAGCTCCAAGGGTGAAGAATATATTATGATACATAAAGTTTTTGCACTCTCAGAGCTCTGTGAAGGTATAACAGGGTTTTTGAACTCAGGACTGGGCTGCTTGTCCCCATTGGGATTTCATTCAAGTCCTCTGGAATTCATAAGATGGCATCATACCCCTTTTCCCAACTCCCAATTCTTTGATGGTTTCCCAACTTCTGTGCATTTGCTCCATTTGAAAAGGTTGAAATGCCTCTCTTGCATTACCGGCAGTGAGATCTTCAACCTGAATAAGCTGGCATTTTTTTTCCTACCTCTTTGGCTTTCAGCCTTGCTCATAATGAGAAAGAAGTCCTGAGAGCATATCTAAACTAGAATTCGGCTCTCAGGCAGAAAGAGATTTAACACTTTTGAAAAAGAATTAACACTCCATTTAGCTTCCCATATGTCCAACTTAAACCTCAGAATTACTTTCTCAGGGACAGTTAGTAGCTCAACATGTGATTAGCCAAGACAACACCTTGGCTTATCACATTTTTTGAAAAATATAAAGGAAAAATTGAGATGTTGTCAAAATGGCAGACAGACATAAATCTGAGTTATATTCTGCATAGATGCAGCTTTTCCTATGTAGGCTGGGTATACCCATATCTAAAGCAAGGCATAACAATAATGTTCATCTTTTTGGAACAAGTTATGGTATCTGCATAATACCATGAAACTTACTTTTCCCAACCAGGTGTTTGTCCATCAGGTCTTATCAGTCCCTCTCATCATGGTCAGTAGTCAAGAATACTAGTTACTGAGACAGTGTGGTATGGTGGTTAGAGTGTTGGACTGGGGACCTGGGAGATCCAGCTTTTAGTCCCCATCAAGCCATGAAACTCACTGGGTAGAGAAGTCTTTAGCAGAGATCTATGTAAACCATGTGGATTCTTCACAGGATATAAATTTAATGTAGTAATAATAAAATTTCGGTATGGAACCAGATTGAGAAAAGCTGCTATGGGTTCTCTTTTCTTCCAAGTAGCTTGAAGCCTTTCGGTTTAAACCGTATTGTGGTTCTAGTCTTATGCTGTGTACTTTACAGACATGTAACACTTCATTTTATAACTAGATTGCGTTTCCCACAATTGTATATGGTGTCTTCCGTCCTTCCTTCCTTCCTTCCTTCCGTCCTTCCTTCCTTCCTTCCTTCCTTCCTTCCTTCCTTCCTTCCTTCCTTCCTTCCTTCCTATATATTGCATTTTTATACTGCTCAATACCTGAGCCCCTCTAGGAGGTTAACAAAAGTTAGTGCGTGCTTGTGAACGTGTGCGCGCACACACACACACAAACACACATTTAAAACGAGAAAACCACAATAGCAATTGCAAATGAATCAGCATTGAAGCATAGCAGTGGTACAGAAGTTAAAAATGAAGTCAAAAAGTTAAACTGTCAAAATGATGGGAAAATAAAAAGATCTTCAGCAGGTGTCAAAAAGAATACAAAGTAGGTGCCAGACTTGTTTCTTTGGGGAGCTCATTCCATAACCAGGGCACCAGAACCAAAAAGCCCCCCTTCTTGTAGCACCCTGCCTCACTCCCTTTGGAAGGGGCTCCCAGATAATGAAACCCAAATATGACCCCTTGGTTTGAGTATGCACAAATGAGATGGAGCAGTCTTTCAGATAACCTGGCCTCAGGCTGTTAGGACTCTGAATGTTAGTGCTAGCACTTTAAATTTGGCCTGGATTTCAACCGACAGCTAGTATAGCTGGAAAAGGACTGGCATAATATGTTCTCATGTGTCAGTCCCTATTAACAGTCTTATTTCCCTGTTTTGGATCACTTGAAGTTTTTGGACCATTTTCAGAGGCAGCCTCATATACAGTGCATTGTACTAATTCAAATAAGAGCTCACCAAAGCATTTATCCATAAGGAAAGCTGAGCGCCGAAGAATTGAGGCCTTTGAATTGTGGTGCTGGAGGAGACTCCTGCAAGTCCCTTGAACTTCAAGGTGATCATACTGGTCAGTCCTAGAGGAGATCAACCCTGACTGCTCTTTAGAAGGCCAGATACTGAAGATGAAACTCAAATACTTTGGCCACCTAATGAGAAAGAAGGACTCCCTGGAGAAGAACCTAATGCTGGGAACAATTGATGGGAAAAGAAGAAGGGGACCACAGAGAATGAGGTGGCTAGATGGAGTCACTGAAGCAGACTGTGTGAGCTTGAGTGGACTCCGGGGGATGGTGGAGGACAGGAAGGCCTGGAGGAATGTTGTCCATGGGGTTGCGATGGGTTGGACATGACTTTGCGACTAACAACAACAACAACAACAAAGCATTTATAACCATAGCTATTTTAACAGATGGGGTTGTGCACTTATAAATTGTACACATTCTTTACAAGGAATTGACCAAGTTTAAATGTTTATACTTTCTAGTTACATTATTTGATGCATGAAGAATTGCTAATATTTACCATTAATTTCAGTATTTCATGTGTAAAAAATGTTCTACAGAACAGCCTT